>NC_090922.1:1081838834-1082141864 GCF_040938575.1 Ambystoma mexicanum
GGAGTGGGAGTACCGATGAGTAGAATCTCAGTCTTACTGGCATTAAGGCAGAGGTCATTGGCGGCACACCATTCTTGGATAGCAGACAGACAGTAAGAGATGAGGGAAGGAGAGGGGGAGGCTGAGGGTAGCCTGAAAATGAGCTGGGTATCGTCCGCATAGCACTGGAAATTAGGGCAGAGAGCGGCGATGCGGTGGGCAAGGAGTGCCAGATACTGGTTGAACAGCCAGGGAGAGAGATTAGATCCCTGGGGGACACCACAGGTGGAGAAAAAGATGTCGGAGAGGAAGGGCCCCAGTTGGACCTGGGAGGGTCGATTTGAAAGGAAAGAGGTCAGCCACGCCAGAGCCTGACCAGTGATACCTAGGTTTTCCCGGAGACGGTTGAGCAGGATGGCATGGTTGACAGTGTCAAAGGCAGAGGAGAGATCGAGCAGAATGAGAACACACGGAGTGTTGGAATCGAGGTTCAAGAGCAGGTCTTCACGGATGTTCAGGAGAGCAGTTTCCGTGCTTCTGGCAGCTCTGAAGCCAGATTGATGGTCATGAAGACTACCAACAGATTCAGCATGGAGGTTAAGCAGGGAGATGGCCAGTTTCTCCAGGAGCTTGCCCAGGAAGGGAGTGATGGAGATAGGGCGATAGTTAGCCGGGCAGGAGGGGTCGGAAGAGGGTTTCTTGAGAAGAGGGTGCACAAGGGAGTGCTTGCGGGGGGAAGGGAAGACTCCAGAGGCGAAGGAGTGGTTGCAAAAGTCAGCCAGGGCAGGAGCCAGGGAGTCGATGTGGTCCTTGATAGTTTTGGAGGAACAGGGGTGAACCTGTTTAGACGAGACTTTCATTGATCGGACTTGTCTGGAAACCTCGTCAGCAGAGAAAGGTGGAAAGGCAGAGTAAGAGGGAGGAGGGGTGACCGCAGAAGGGCCAGAGGAAGGGCCGGGTAGGGAGGGAGGTGAAAGGAGGAGAGCGAGGACAGGATGTCCTGAGTTTTAGAGATGAAGTGAGAGGCCAGTGCAGTGCAGAGGGCCTGGGAGGGGACAGGAGAGGTAGAGACTGCAACAGGGTTGGCCAGCTCCTTGCAGATTTTAAAGAGTTTGGCGGAGTTGTTTGATGCTGCAGAGATGCGGGCTTGGATAAGGGCTCTCTTCTTGGTGAGAACGGAGAGCCGGTATTGCCTTTGGAGCAGGCGGCAGGCCAGTTTGTCAGAGGATGAACATGAAGCACGCCATTTCCTCTCTGCAACCCTGCACTTGCGTTTTAGGGTGACGAGATCCGAGTCATACCAGGAGTTACATTTGGCTTTGGGCTTCAGGCGGATTCTCATGACGGGGGCAAGGATATCAAGAGTAACAGATATAGCAGAGTGGAGCATGGAGAGGGCTGTGTCAGGGTGGGAGTCAGCCGAAGGGGCAGGGGGGGGGCGAGAAGGTAGCAGCGAAAGCCTCAACTGACACACGCTTCATTGGTCGGATGACCGAGAAGGTGGGTGGCAGTGAAGAGGGTGGCTTTGCCTGTGGGGTAGGGAGGGTGAGGTGGGAGGATAGGAGAAAGTGATCACTCCAGGAGAGAGGAGTGGAGAGAGGGACGGAAAGGGGAAGGTCAGAGGAGATCAGAGCATCAAGAGTGTGCCCAGCAGAGTGAGTAGGCCCGGATGGGAGAATAGAGAGTGAGAGAGAGTCGCAGAGGTCACGAAAGAGACCAGTGGGGGGACTGGAGGCATCAAGGTGGATGTTAAAGTCGCCAAGAAAGAGGAGTTGAGTGGTTGAGGACAGGAGTGAGGAGGAGAGGTCAGCCCACTCAGAGAGGAAGGAGGAAATTTGACCAGGTGGCCGATAGATAGTAGCCACGGTAAGGGAATGGCTAGGAGAGAGAGAGAGTCGGCAGACAAGACATTCAAAAGAGGAGTAGGTCTGCGTAGGAGTGACAGTGGCAGGAATCCACTCAGGGAAGATAAGGGCAACACCACCCCCTGCACGGTTAGGCCTGGGCATGGAGAGAATCTTGTAACCGTCAGGTAGGAGTGTGTCAAAGCTGGTGGAAGAGCTGGCTGTGAACCATGTCTCAGTGAGACAAAGGACGTCGAGGTCCAGTTCCTCAAGAAGTTGACAGATATTGGAGGAGTGCTTGATGGCAGAGCGAGTGTTTAGTGTGGCAATGTGGAGAAGGCTGCCATCCTTGAAGAACTTCCGGGGAGGGGTACAGATCAGAGGTACGCCCTGCGGAGGTATTGAAGAAGGAGGAGGTGAAGAAGGAGCACGAGAGGGGGCAGGGAGGGGGGGTAGAGGCAAGGTAGCCAAGGATAGAGTAGGGGGGACAGCAGGAGAGGAGAGGAAGTTGATGAGGTGTGGGAAGCGTCTATCGAAGAGGTGAAGGTTGGCCTGAGGGCCTTGGACCAACACGGTCCCATTAGCGTAGACATTAATGATGGCCTTAGAGGAGCGGAAGGGGGCCAAGAGGACATCCCAACGGGTGCCACCATTAATGGGAGAGTAGGAGAAAGGAGAGAGCACAGAGACCATATGAAGTGTCCATAGGTCAGGCGAAGGCACGAAAAAGAGGATGTCAGTGAGAGTTTCCTTAGAGCAGGCATTAGTGTAGGTGTCAGCGATAGGGAGGCCTGGGTTGGAGACCAGGATGTCCTTTTTAAACTTTTTCCTACCAGATTTAGTGAGGAGAGCAGGATAGTCAATGGAGAAGCAGTTAGAGAAGATAGGCGAGACGGAGAGCACCATGGAGTAGGAGGAAGGGAGGGGAGGGGGAGGGGGGGAGATGGACGAAAACGAGAGCACGCAGCCAGGAAGTGAGCGGCAAGCACAAGTTAGCACAATTAGAGCAAACAAACAGTAAAGCGTATTAGGTACCGGGCCACCTAAGTTAGAGAATCCTGCGAGGGGAGAAAAGCACCCTAGTTTACCACAATTCAGAGCGATCATCTTTTCTGAGGGTATTTTGGGCCTTCATCAGAACAGTGGATTATTTATTCACAAAAGTCAATTGTTCGTCTAACCCCTTCTATTTGTGTAAAATGTGATAAAACACAAGAGTGGAAAGTTATGAGACCTGTAGTGGTGTGTCTGGGCACACTAATTAGTGTGGGACCCAGTTAGAGGAAACTACTGACCTTAATTATTCAGACACATGTTAACGTTAAAGGGAATTTGTACCACGCACTATCACCACCGGAGTGGTCCCCTGGCACTCTGGTGGATCTAAAAAGGAAAGGGGGTGGGGGAAGAGTTAGTGGGAACAAGCGGGATAAGTGCAAGAGAGCAGTGATGTGCTGTTGGCAGTTTTAGTTCGGTTAACACCGTTCGCTGAGCTTGGGGGTGCTTTCCGGTCGGTAGCTGTCATGTGCGGTTGTGAGAGGCCATGTGTGGTTTCTTTGGTTGTTGCGGTGTAGTGAAGTTTGTGCGGTTTGTTGTGCTTTAGGGTTGTGGTTGTGTTTGAGAGGTGTATACAGAGAGGTGACATTGTTAGTGGGTTGGTTATTGGCCTCGCTATCTAGAAGCGATATTTGCTAAATGTCCATGTTCTTTCTAGATGTGGTGCGTGAATATCTCCGCATTGCTATCTAGATCTGGCACTGGCCAATATTCACAATCCTGTCTATATACGACCCACGGCAATATTCACAATTATATCCAAATGTGGCACTGGCCCACCTTGAAAATCCCATCTAGATGCGAAGTGAGCTAGCATTCATGATTCTATCTAAATGTGGCTATTGGTAATATTCCCAATGCAGTCAATATGTGGCACTGGCTAACATTCACAACCCTGTCTATATGTGACGCAGGCTAATGTTCACAGTTCTAAGTGTGGCACCTGCCAACATTCACAATGTTATCCAAGTGTGGCACATGCTGACATTTCACAACCTTAACTTGAAGTGACGCAGGCTAATGTTCACAATGCCATCTAAATGTGGCACATGCAAATATTCACAGCTCCAAGTGTGGTACTTGTTATCATTCACAATTCTGTCTTGGTCTGGTGCAGGCTAATGTTCACAATTCTAAGTGTAGCACTTGCCAACATTCAGAATCCTATCTAGATGCGACACAGGCTAATGGTTCACAATTCTAACTAAATGTGGTACTTGCTATCATTCACAGTTCTGTCTGGTTGCGGTACGGGCTAATGTTCACAATGCTATCTAAATGTGGTACTTGATAACATTCATAGTTGCAAGAGTGGCAGTTGCTAAAATGTATAATCCTATCTGGATAATCACAGTACTATCACAATTTAGGTGTGGCAGGGCTTGCAGAGTAGAGGGATGGCTCTACTCCCCCCCCCCACCCACCCACCCCCCCCTACCTTCTTTGTCGCTGCTGGACGACAATGGGAAATGCACAAGTTCCTTTCCATTCAGATGAGTATTATTCTCAAAAGGCTCTCCTAGATGGTGATGGTGATGGTTACAATAAAATATATCCAACTATAGAACCTAAAAAATTGCAGCAGCAATCATTGGGAGGTCAGTAACAAGTGCTTTTGGCTATTCTATCGACGACACCCGATTAGTACATTTCAGGCTCTATAGTTGGATACATTTTATCAATATAAGTACTCACCTGAATCGAGGAGAGCCTTCCTTTTGGGAATAATCATCTGAAAGGAAAGAAACTTCCACCTGGACTAATGATGTGCATTTCCCCATGAATCGGAATAGTTTACAAGTCAGTTTCCTATAACTGGGTCCCATACTGGTTAGTGTGCCCAGACACACCACAACAGCTCTCGTACCTCTCGACTCGGTTTTGTTTCATCACAGATTCCACAAATTGAAAGGGCTAGACGAACGATCGAGTTTGGTGAATAAATATTTAACCGTCCCGATGAAGGGCAAAGAAAGACCCAGAAAAGATGTTCGCCTGGATGTGCGATCCATCATAAGGGCTGAAACACATTGTGTCAACAACAATCCATAGAAAACATCCAAAAGTGAAAAATTGAGCCATTGAACGTGATCAGTAGGGCAATGCTTTGCAGTAACCATTCTTGAAAAATAAACTCCATTCAGATATCTGAGCGAACTGGAATACTAGACAACCTGTTTGGATATCTCAACAAGTGGTTCCCAGCACACCGATATAGATCTACTATGTACAGCTTGTCTAAACACGCTCTCCACATATCAGGAAAACACCTTTACTAACCCCCACACTGTATGGGTCATTTGAACAATGTGTTTCATATGTTTCTTTAGTTATGTCTAAATGTGCAAATTGTTTAATAAAGCATGAAGTTTAACACAGAAGGGCGAGCGTTGCTTAATGCAGTATTTATTTCACATCTGCCCCTTTGAGAGGCCCTACAAGGCCTGTACACAAGAGGAAGGGTAGCTGTATACTCTATCCTTTCTTTCCACTGCCTTACCCAAAGATACACAACGAATTTAGCAATACACCTGTACGACCAATTGTTTTCATTGTGTGGTTCTGTGTTGGAACCATCTGGCAAAAACCTTTTTCTACAGCCTCTGGCCACCCAAACAAGATCATATTTGAAGGACTATGGATGTAATCAACCTGTTGGAATAACCAGGTTACTCACCGTAGTGACCACTATACTACTAGTCCATAGTCCCCTTTCCTCCATACTTATAGGACATTCCTATGTCCTGTGGGACCGGAACGCTTTGTAAAAGTATCCAAAAAATGTTAGTCGTTCCTCTCTTTCTACGCGGGGCCCGGCACATGGCCGTAACCCTCCCATCTCGGCTCGGCTCTGCCCCGCGCATCGTCCATCAGTCCTTTTCTATCGCCGGGTCAGAGACCTTTTAGCAATAACAGAGGAACCTCATTAGAGGTGACGGCAGGCAGGCGTATGGAGGAAAGGGGACTAGGTGTAAGGTGGTCACTACGGTGAGTAATCTGGTTATACTTCTACGTCCCGTCCCCTTTCCTCTATACTTATGGGAGATTCCCAAGCACGCCTTACAGGAACTATGGGTGGATGGAAAAAAAAAACCCTTTACTGAAACAGGTTCTTCAGCACAGCCTGACCAAACTGAGCATCAGCCTTGAACTCCAGTCTAGAGAATAATGCTTACAAAAGGCCGATTGGGAGGCCCCAAGTAGCTGCCTTTGCGATGGTCTCCCAAGGGACATATTTCTGAAAGGCAATTGTGGCTTCAGCCCTTGAACGGTGTAAGACTCCGTAATACAGGCAGCAATCCATCGGGAGATGGTCGCCTTAGAGGCCTGCTTACCTTGTGGATTACCAAAGGTGACAAACAGTTGAGAAGAGCTCCTAACTTCTGTCAAGATAGAACTTAAGAGCCCTTCTAACATCCAGACAGTGTAGAACCCTTTCCACCTCTGAAGGGGGGTTCGGGAAAAGACTGGCAGGGAGATAGACTGGTTTAGATGAAACTCAGAAACCACCTTCGGCAAGAAAGCAGGATTTGTCCGTAGGACCACCTTATCCTTGTGAAAAGCCAAGAAGGGACGCTCCACCGACAAAGCCTGGAGCTCACTCACGGGCCTTGCCGAAGTGACGGCAACCCAAAAGGACACCTTCCATGACAAGTGCTCGAGGTACACCGTGGCCATTGGTTCGAAAGTCTTATGGCACAACGCCGTCAGGACCACATTTAGATCCCACGCCGGGTGCGGACTATGATTCGGAAGATAAAGGCGTGTCAAGCTTGCAAAATGCCTCTTAACCACTGGATTAGACCGAGAGTAAGAACATCGATCCGTAAATAGGTAGGCAGAAACCGCTGAAAGATAGGTTCTACATGACAGAACGTGAACTTCCAACTCTGCTAAGTAGGATACAAAGGACAGTACACTGTCAATTGTAGCCCGCCTTGGATCCATCTGCTTGTTTAAACACCAATGACAGAACCTAAGCCTTTTGCTTTGTACTGAGACCTAGTCGAGGGTTTTCTGGCTGCCTGGATAATGCGCAGGTTATCTGCAGACAGGCTAAGATATTCTCAAGACCTGAACTCGGACACCATGCTGACAAGCTGAGTGATTGGGGAGGGGTGCCACAGTTGTTCCCCCTGGTGAAGAAGATCGGGGGTCACCAGTAACCTGATCGGGGGATACACTGACAGGTGTTGAAGTTCTGACAACCAAAACGTGGCCGGCCACCACGGGGCAATGAGCGGAAGAGAACAGTTCACCGGGTTCTTCAATTTGCAAATCGTCCGATGAACTAGAGGCAAAGGTGGGAAGGCATAAGCCCTTATGTTGTGCCTTGGAATATCGAGAGCATCCCCCTGAGAGGAGGCTCCCAGTCCGTTTCTGGAGGCATACAGAGGAAGCTACTGGTTTGCCACCGTAGCGAAGAGGTCGACCCAGAGTGCCCCAACGCAGGAAAATCCATGAGAGGACCTCCGCCTTCAGGTCCCACTCGTAGCTGACTATCGTCCGCCGACTGAGAGGCATCCGCTGTGACATTCAGCTGGCTCGGAATGTGTACTGCAAGTAGCCGAACACCATGCTGGACCGCCCACTCCCAAATCTGGATGGACAGCTCCACAAGCAGGGGAGGGGGGGGGGGCGGGTTTCGACAGTGCCCCCTTGCTTGTTGATGTAAAACATCAACACCGCATTGTCCGTGCAAATCCGGACCACCTTGTTGGCTATGATCGGTCTAAACGCCTTGAGTGCTAGGAAGATCGCCAGGAGCTCCAGATTTATGTGGAGGAGCTTGTCCTGAGGCGACCAAAGATCCGAGACCTGAAGAAGATCCAACGTCGCACCCCACCCCAGAAGGGAGGAGTCCGTTGTGACCGGGGCTGGGTCCTGAAAACCCACCCCCACCGACAGGTGGCTGAGAGACGGCCACCAGTCCAGGTCCGCTCTCATGGAAGCCGGAATTGTTATCAACTTGGAGTCCGGATCCACAGCCTGAAGTCAAGAACTCCGAAGAGCCATCTGAGTACGCCTCATCTTGAGGCGAGCAAGAAGAAGTGCCAAAATGCACCAGGCTATGAGGCCCAGAAGCCTCTGAAACTACCAGGCCGACATGCTCTTCGACTGCGCAAACATCTGACACGTGGCCAACAGATCCGCCATTCTATCCCCGGTCAGGTACACTCTGCAGCTGATCGTGTTCCAGCGAAAACCAAGGAAGATCAAGTCCTGAGAGACCATCATGGAAGATTTCTGCCAGTTCACCGACAGCCCGAGGTGGAACAGGAGCTGGAGGAGAGACTGAAGATTGCAGGCAGCTTTCAAAGGGCAAGGGCTGCGTAAGAGCCAGTCGTCCAAATACGGATACACATGGATACCCTGCAGACGAAGATAGGCCGCGATCACCGACATCTTCGTAAAGACACGTGGTGACGAACTGAGGCCAAAAGGAAGCACTCGAAACTGGAAGTGCTCCTCTCCCAAAGAAAAACAAAACTGAGATATCTCCTGTGTGGACTCCAGATCAGGATATGCATGTAGGCATCTTGAAGGTCCACCACGCTGAGCCAATCGCCCATCTGCAAGGAGGACCATATCTGGTCTGGCGTGATCATCTTGAATTTCTCTTGGGGTAGGAAAAGATTGAACTGGGAAAGGTCTACGATGGTGCGCAGGCCAGCCTGGTTGGGTTGGGCACCGTAAACAGCCGGGAGTAGAAGCCCTCCCCTCGCTCCCCAAGAGGAGCGGGTTCCACAGCTCTGAGGTCCTGCAGTTTCTGCACCTCCGCTTTTAGGGAGGGCGATCCCAACTGCTGGAAAGGAGGGTTGAAGGGTGGGGTAGCGGTAAGCGGAAGCCCGCCCGAGCAACTGACAAGACCCACCTGTCCTCGGTGATGGTCTGCCACGCCTCCCAATGCGTCCTCCCACCGGGGTCTCGTACGAGCGAGGAGAACCCTCATTTGGCAGGCTTTTCAGCGGTGTTACCACCTGAACCTGAGGCTGAGGAGCGGGAGAAAAACCAAATCTGTTGCTGCCTCTGGCAGTTATTACCCGAAGGAGTATCCACTCGGTGGAATTTCCGGTCTTGGAAGCCCCTGAAACCAGAGGAGGGCCGGCTTTGCGACAGCGGTCTCTGGGTCCTAAAAGGGGTTTAACCAGGATTGACAAGGACTTAGCTGTCTGGGTGCTGTCCTTCATTTTGATGAGCTCCACATCCGTTGTGGAATGGAAAAGCTCCTTACTGTGAAACGGCAGGTCCAACACCTTGTCCTGCACCTCCTTTGAAAACTTGGTGGCATGCAACCACGCCTGTCGAGAGGTGTCAACACCCAGCATAAGGCCCCGAGCCGACGTGATGAGCCGCGGCCTCAAGCAGATCCTGGGCCAAGACTCTGGCATCAGACAATCCTGCCTTAAAGTCTTCCAGCTTCTCGGCCGAATGAACTCCTCGAACTCCGACAGACCTTTCCACATCTTCATATTCACCCCCGCTAACACCAGTTCCGCATTAGCCTGCCGGAGCTGCAAGGCCGAGTTAGCGAAAATCTTCCTCCCAAGGGAATCTAGGAGTCTGTCCTCTTTCCCCAGAATCTGAGTCGCTGTCGTAGAAGAGGACGCTGCAAGCCTGGACTGTAAAGTGGCTGCGGCCACCATTGTGGAGGAGGGGGGCGGACAAGATGACAGGGCCACCTCTTCCGAAGAATGCAGCCTGTATCGCGCATCAATTTTCTTATTGACGAAACGTCCAGAGTGTGGCTTTTCCCAGACCCTGTGGACCTCAGCCAAAACGTCCTTCTGCAAGAACAGAACGGTATGCTCTGAAGGAGACAGGGTGAACGCCCCCGAAAGCACACCCTCCTGCGGGGCAGGTGCCTCAGGCACCGGAACATCCAATAGGCACATCATGTTCAGCACCCGGTCATGAAAAGCTCTAAAAGAGCGGGGCTGGTCTTCGCTGTCCTGATCGCCCTGCGCGTCATCAAGTCCGGATCCTGCTGAACCGTGTCAGGCGCTGCCTTGTCCACAGGGGACAATGGAGGCAAAGGCGGAAGGGTCGGGGGAACGAGTGGAGCCGGAGGCGCAGGCAGGCAAATCTCCCTAAAAAGACCCTTGAAATACTCAGTCATGGGATCGGTATGCATGTGCGTCTGAAATTTGCTGAAAAAGGAGTCCTCCGGAGACAGTTTTGGAGCTACCGGAGGAGGCCTCTCATGAGGTGGATAATTCCAGAGACTCAGAGGAGAGGGTTGCCAAACGGGCCCATCTCCCCATGTATCCACATAAATCAAGGGTGCCGAGCCCACGGATAGCAAGATGTTGTGCGGAAGGGTCATCCGAGCGTTCCAGTCGTAAACCGGGCAAAACGGATGCGCACAAGGAAGCTTATGTTCACCCACAGAACCAACTCCTACACCTGAGGCAGATGGCGTAGTTGTAGGGGTAGCACCCAAAATGGCCACCGTGATCGTGGTGGGAACGGCTGCCATTTTGCCATCACCTAAGGGGAAATGCGGCAAGTGAGGAAGTGAGGCAGGGGTCCCCATTGATGGATCAGGGGTCTTAATTTTAGCCTCAAGATAAGGAACCTCAGCTGAGCCGGTACTTTGAGGCCTGGAATGTTTTTGCGACATACCAATAGCCAAACCTGCCTTCACAGGAAGGACCTCGGCACTGCCGGTGAAGGAAGAACATTCACTCCTTGCCCACTCAACAGTTCTGGCGTCGCCACAAGAGCGGGAACAACGAGAAACGACTTTCACCGCTAAGGCCTTGCCAGGCCTCTCAGAAATGTTGGTCACTAACCTCTGCACGAGGGACCTCGGTCCCAGGTCTGGTAACAGCCTTACTAGCACGGGCCTCAAACATCCGTTCGGTAACACCAAGCCCTGCACAGGCCTCGGGGCGCACCCCGGTACTTTTGAGGGAAGCCGATAATGAGGCCTCAGAGCGAGCTCCGGTACCCCACGACTCAGTAGAACAGGGTCTACAAGCAGCCCCCACAGGAGGGGCCTCGGAGCATGCTCTGGTATCCACAGGCCCCTTACGGAGACCCTGGGAGAAAACTCCCGTACAATTAGGCCCAGAAGGCACCTCGGGGCAATCCCCGGTGACAGAGCGATCAACGCTCTTCCCGGCTCGGGAAGAGCACGGAAAAGTATCTCCCGCCGGGGTGCTCTGAAAAGTAAAGAACTTGCCGGGCGTTTCTTCTTTTCGTCGATAAACGCCTGAAAATGCGAAGGAGGAGTACGTCAAAACACCACCTCCCAACGCTCCAACCGACGTTGAAGTGCCTGGACAGAAAGAGAGTCGCAACAAAAACAGGAGTCCCAACGGTGATCCTGACCCAAACACTCTAGACAAAGGATGGGGATCCGCCCTCGCGAAGTGTCAGCGACACGAACCATCTGGAAAGTCTAGTTTGAACGACAGACAGACTAGTACACGATCGCTAGCGAGAGCCAGAGAGGAGGAAAAAAAGGGAAGAAGATCTGAGGATGCAAGCGCGTCCAGTCCCGAACAAGCAGAGAAAAGGATTGATGGGAGATGCGCGGGGCGGAGCCGAGATGGGCGGGGTTACGGCCACGTGCCGGCCCCCGCGTAGAAAGAGGAAGCACTAAAAAAAAAGTTGACAATTTTTTGGATGCATTTACAAAGCGCTCTGGTCCCGTCCCACAGGACGGAGGAATGTATCGAGGAAAGGGGATGGGAGGGTAGGAGTATATACACTTATTTCACTCTTCAGTTGTATAACATTACACTATTATAAGCAGTTTAAAAATCACTCTTAATCCACCACACCACTTCCCTTAAATTCCAGACAAGTTAAGCTCACAAAATGAAGTGGGAGCAGAATGGCACTCCAGCAATTTAAAAGGGAGGGAAAAACAAAGTTAATAGAAATTGAACCACTCCAACAGGTAAGTACTAAGGGCAATTGAGCAATAGGAGCTACAGTGCTAGATTCAGGCAGAAAAGGTTTAGGGCCAAAGTCAATGGGTCAAAAGTCTTTTGCTCAAGATCGTACAGTTCAGGGTAGTTCGCATTAAAGTTTGTGCCACGGATTCCGGACGAGGTTGGTTGGCAGAAAAGTTAGTTGAAAGAGAAGAGAAGGACAAGCCCTCGGTTTGACGAAAGATTTCAAACACTTTCACCACGGCTGAACGAAACAACCGGATTTGCAAAGTACCTTAAAACGGAGAGGAAGCTGTAGCTGAGGCAGACGTTCCTGGTAGTTCCTGCAGGCTCACGGTTCTTGAAGAGACTGTCGGACTGACATGATGTAGGAAGACTGGAGGGTCCTGCACTGCCCAGGGAAGAAACCAGCAGCAGAGCAAAGCAACGAATAAAAGGTGCGCTCCTTAAAACCCAAGCAGGGTCCAACCTTCCTAGCTATCCGGCCCACTGTTGATCTGTACAGCGAATTCGACCAGAGGGTGGTCCTGGCTTGTCCCACCAGCTCAAGGGAAGAAGTTTCCTGGAGGATCTTCTGTCAGATTCTGAAGATTTGGATCTGCAGCAGGGCTTCACCGGGCGGTTCAGTCGTTGTAGGGGTCCTCTTCCATCAGCTCCTCGTTGGCTCTTTCGTTCCAGTGGCAACTCTGCCTTTCCAGTCCCAGAGACTGGTTTTTTATGCAGTTTTCCCCCATTCATACAGCCTGGCTGTCAATCAAACAGGGTGTCTTGTCCTGGCAAGTACAGTCACCCAGCCCATCAAACAGGAGTGCGACTTGGGTTACAAAGGGAACCCATGGCAGGTGTCCCAAGACCCCTCCCTCACATCCTGCCTACGGAGACTTTCAGGCGCCTTAAGGAGGATTTCTGTGCAGAAGCCCGCGAAAAGACGGAGAACAAAAGGGACACAACCTGGTTTGGCGCACAGAGTAAAACACGAGAAAGACATTTACAAACGAAATGGAGAATAAACCCAGCCGGAACCGTAATAAAATATATATGGTCAAGCGGGTTTATGTTTGAGGCTAATATAATAGCCTAAAACAATACCACATTTATATAAGAACCGCAGTACGTAAAATAGGGTAGTTACCACTGCCACTACCCAAGTCTTAGTGTAAAGGGAGCAAAACAATGCTCCAAGAGACAGACAAAAAGGGATAAGAATGAACCCTTTCCAATACTCCATGTAAGGAGTGAATTGCGGGGCAAATTGCAGTCATCGGCAGTCTGCTTTCCAGAGTCTGCTTTCAGTAGCAATTGTTGTGCGTGGACCCACAAGTAACCTTTAAAAGACTGCTTTTTCTGCAGACCGCAGAGTGAATTGCGGAGTAATTGCAGTCATCGGCAGTCTGCGGCATCAAGGGTGTGGTGCGCTGACTGTGCGACCACCCGATAATGTGTGAGCCACCCGGCAGATGGCTACAGAGCGGCCGCCCATCGCTGGAAGATTGAGCATGGAACTACGTAGTCCTTTAAAGCCATCTTCCTGTGCGAAGCGGCTTACATCTGCCCCAACTTGCTTGCAAACGCAGATACGGGATGAGGACTCAGGTACATTGTCAATTGAAAGTACTGAATTCGCCCAGACACGTCTTGAAGTAAACATTGCAAGCTGAAGCCTAAACTCCAGTGTGCTCCCACTCCTGTGTGGAGACTTGAATAAGCTGCCAGCGACCCTCCCGTTACCCGAAATCCCCCCCCCTACAGTGGATATAATCTCGCAATCCGCCCAGAGCCAGCCTTACGAGCCGGCTAGCCTGCAGTTTAAAGATCAGCAGGCTAGTCAGAAGGGGGGCTTTGCACCAACCGAGCAGGGGGAGGGGGGAAATTGGGCTAGCTGAAACCTCCTTACCTGTTGACGCAGGCGCCTCTCTGCAGCCATTCGCCGGCACAGCTTCCGAGACGTCATCGGAGCATCGGGATGCAATGGAGGAGAAAGCCGAGGGAGGGGCTAGGGGGGGGGAGGGGAACGCAATGGATGGAGGTGGGGAACTAAATGTGTGGCCAGCCCAGAAGGAAGAATCCGCTGGGGGGGAAGAGCCCCCACGCGGGATGAAAATTCCAAAGATTACTCAGCAGGCCTGGAGCCCTACGAGCCGGCTATTCCAGTGCCTGTTATTTATGAACCCGAAATCTCGGAGTTAGAAAACTCCCCACACCACCTTAAAGCATCAAGAATCCCCGCGCACAGCAAAAACGTGCGGATTGATGTACATCCGCAATTTGAAGCAGAAGATTTAAAAAGTCCATCTCCAGAAAGGGCCAATAGCCTACAGCCGGACCTCCACACATAGAAAAATTCGCCCAAAGCTATAAGGAGTGTGAAGCAACTGACTTATCACTATCAAATAAAATGTGCTCACTGGCCCAAAGTGATATTAGAGAGAAAGAAATCCTGCTGACTCCATCGTCAGGAACAGTAAAATATGCTGACTGCTCACATGGAGGCATTGAGCTCGGAATGTGAAGAAGAATTAAATTCTTCCTCAAAAAAGGACTATGAATGAAAATCTATCCTTTACCAAGTTGAGTAAAGACCCTAAGGTGCGAAACCAAACAAACAGGAAAGAAAAGGAGGGCACAGTTCGGATAAAGGGAATAAATAGTAAACACCCCCCCCCAAAAAATAAATAAATAATACAACATCAAAACCCCCGGACCATGACTGGTTGGAAGAATTCTTCAAGAGAAAAATCTTGGAATTGGAGAAAACGGTAAACGAAATCTCAGACATCGATATGCTGGAGAGCATCAACACATTGCAACCGTGTTTCTCGTCAGATACAATGAACCAGATCTCTCCAGACTTCTCGGCCATCATATTGGCAGCAGAGACTCAGAAGGAAAACATACTTCATCCAACATCTACACTGATACGCTGGCACTTTTGCCAAAACCCAAAGAAAATGGTTCATACAAATCCTACAAACCCAAAAGAACAACCAATATCTTCAAATGAACAAGCAACAGTAGCAGAAGGGCCCATGTCGCAAAACGAACTACCCGTAATGCCTGAAAATCCCTTAGCGGAACACAGTGCGATTGGCGATGCAGCAAAGAAGGGCTTTGATGGTGCAAGGGGCGAGCCAGCAATACCCCAGAACAGAAGACCTCTACTGGATTCAAGGGCAAAAGGAATCAGACCCCAGGAGGAAAGACCTATTTCGCCTTCAATTTCACCCTTGGGGCCATGATTATCGGGGAGAACTGCGCACCAAGTCCTACATAGACAAGATGAACCATACTCTCCACAAACGAAAACATTTGGCCAAAGCGAGTCATCTCAACTGAAAGACACACTGGTTAAAAAAACCTGATCTTCTAAACCTAAACATAATGGCAACAGTTCAATTGTATTAGCGCCATTCAGCAAATTGTATGAAGCCATGAATGACATTAAAGGATCAAACAACGATGACTGCATTGATGCATACCAAGATGCACTTCCTTGAAGGATACATCACGGCAAAAGGGTGGGGAACAACTGAAACATTAAACCAAATCCAATCTCAAGCTGCAAATTCTAGAGAATCACATATCACTACTCCAAGCATGCCAGCCAAGGCAAAAGAGGCTCTGAACGAAGTCGCAACCCACACAGAATTGAGGCCTGCAAGATCCTCTCCTCACAATCACGAGTGAGGCACTAGAGAGTGCGACGAACAAACGCGAGCATCTAGCATCTACAGTACCCGTCAGGGCTGGGGCAAAAACTCTCCAGAAGGGATCCCCCATGGTGGGGACTAAAAATCAAACTGGTAAAAAGCCAGGGAAAGGAAATGGATGTGTCTCAGGAAGAGGAAAACATCTCGAAAATAACAAAAGCAACAGAGAAACAGACCAAAAACAAAGAACAAAAAACCCATTTTCCTTTGGCATTTTCAATCAAACGAAATGGCCAAAGGAATATTTTCCAGTACTCAAATTACCACGAGCCTCCGAAAACAGACAAAAAGAACAGTCGACCAACAAAAAAAAAATTCAGAAGCCAGGGGGATTTAAGGATAGTTGCCCGGAAAGGAAAGAGGCAAAAAAAAATAAATAAAAAAAAAATAAAATAAAAACTAAAAGTCACTAGTTCTGGTGGAAGACTGCTTTACATCTATAGCTGACCTGATGAATATGAGCACCTATTCAATCGAAGAGTCAGAACCTGAACAAAATCAAGCATTGGAATACAAAAGGAAAGCGGACTCTAATGAAAATAACCTTGGCAATGAGGAACCAAAAATGAAAGTGTTCATAACAGAACCAGTAACACCAAAAAAAGGAAAGGACCATCTGAACAAAGTAAAGCGCGTACAACACAATATAAGAAGTCCAAGAAAGGTTTTGCTGCCGCAACCAAGACCTCCTAAAGCAAAACCAAGAACACCTACGCCGAATCATAAAAGCAATGATAGTCAAACTCCAGCAGACACAAAGCCAGACAAGGGAGACAAAACAGCAAGCAGATCACCATGCAACTCCATTCGTGATAAGAGCGAAAGGAAGAAACGAACAAGCACAAAAGAGAGGAGTTACTTCCCTCAAAAACAAACAGCAGGGTCAGAGCAGCGAAAAAGAACAGCTGAAACGGCAAGAAAAATACAGAGCAACTGCATCCAAGATGAAGCGAATCAAAAACATTGGATGACAATCTGACTCTGAATAGAACAACCATACTCTGGCTGTTTCAACAAATACCAAATCTTCGGCAACTCCAAAACAAGGGTATTTGGATAGTGGAACCATGCCACAGTGGCAGAAGAGATTGTTCCTACCTTCACATCAACTCAAAAATTATAAGAAAATCAACTAAAAGAGGAAGGACAAAGACTGAACATCTTGGGATACGAGCTGACTGAACAAAAAGAAGAGCCCACAGCAAGACAAAGAGGCAATTCACAGTCGGTCTCAGACCAAGTAGAAGTTCATTATAGCCAAAATTGGAAGACTGTAAAAAACGCAAAAAAATCTAGATTGGACAGCAGAGATCGCTCAGACCAGCCAAGAGAAAGAATAAGGTGCAAAAAAGAGCAAGAGGAGAGCCGATTACCTCTCAGACCCCATAAGACTGCAAAAAACACGTCTAGATGTCAGCAAACAAAAGGGAATTGACTCAAAAGGGGAAACATAAAAGGTCACCTATAAAAATTACCGGGTTACTCACCGTAGTAACCACCTTACTCCTAGTCCATAATCCCGTTTCCTCCATACTTGTGGGACATCTCTCCGTCCTGTGGGACGGGACCGGAGCACTTTGTAAAAAGCATCCACATTTTTTTCAAAAATTTGTCCCTCCTCTTTCCTGCGCGGGGCCCGGCACGCGGCCGTAACCCCACCCACCTTGGCTCCACCCCGTGCATCTCCCATCAGTCCTTTTCTCCGCTCGATCGGGGCCAGACGCACTTTCATCCTCGGAAGATTTTCTTCTTTTTTCCTCTGGCTCTTGCTAGCGTTCGTTTACTAGTCTGTCCACGTCTTTCAAATTAGACTTTCCAGATTGTTCATCGTGTCACTGTCGCTTCGCGAGGGCGTATCCCCATCCTCTTTGTTTAGAGTGTTTGGGTCCGGAACACCGTTGGGACTCCTGTTTTTACTGTGACTCCCTTTCGGTCCGGGCACTTCAACGTCGGTGGGAGGAGGTGACCACCAATCCAGGTCCATTCTCATGGAATCCGGAATCATTATCCGCATGGAATCCGGATCCACTGCCTGACGCCATGAACTCCAAAAAGCCATCTGGGTCCGTCTCATTTTGAGACGAGCAACAGGAAGAGCCAGTACACACGAGGCCATGAGACCCAGAAGCCTCTGGAACCACCAGGCCAACATGCTATCCGACTGCGCAAACATCTGACACGTGGCTAACAGATCCACCATTATGTCCTCGGTCAGATACACTCTGAAGTCGATCGTGTTCCAACGAAAACCCAGGAAGATCAGGTCCTGTGAGACCGTCATGAAGGATTTCCGCCAGTTCACCGACAGCCCAAGATGGAACAGGAGCTGAAGGAGAGACTGGAGGTTGCCCGCTGCTGCCAGCGGACAAGGGCTGCGTAAGAGCCAGTCGTCCAAATAAGGATACACATGGATACCCTGGAGACCAAGATAGGCCGCAATCACCGAAATCTTTGTGAAGACACGCAGCGCCGAGCTGAGGCCAAAAGGAAACACCCGAAACTGGAAGTGCTCCTCTCCCAAAGAGAAGCAGAGGTATCTCCTGTGTGGATTCCAAATCAGGATATGCATATACGCATCCTGAAGATCCACAACGCTGAGCCAATCTGTAAGGAGAAGCGTATCTGGCTGGGCGTGATCATCTTGAATTTCTCTTGGGGTAGTAAAAGATTGAACTGGGAAAGGTCTAGGATGGTGCGCAGGCCAGCCTGGTTGGGTTTGGGCACCGTAAACAGCCGGGAGTAGAAGCCCTCCCCTCGCTCCCCAAGGTGAACGGGTTCCACAGCTCTGAGGTCCGAAATTTCTGAACTTCGGCCTTGCTGGAGGGTGAGCCCGACAGCTGAAAAGGAGGGTTGAGGGGTGGGGTAGGGGGTAAAGGTAAGCGGAAGCCCGCTCGAGCAACTGACAAGACCCATCTGTCTTCTGTGATGGTCTGCCACGACTCCCAATGAGACACAATGCGTCCTCCCACCGGGGTCTCGTGCGAGCGCGGAAAACCCTCATTTGGCAGGTGCCACCTGAACCTGATGAGGAGGCTGAGGAGCGGGAGAAAAACCGCGTGTGTTGTCTACGGCGGTTATTCCCTGCAGGAGTATCCACTCGGCGAGATTTGCAGTCGAGGAAGCCCCTAAACCCAGAGGAGGATCGACTTTGCGACAACGGTCTCTGGGATTTGAAAGGAGCTTTGACCAGAACAGACAATGATTTAGCCGTCTGAGTGCTATCCTTGGTCTTGGTGAGCTCTACATCAGTAGTAGAATGAAAAAGCTCCTTACCATCGAATGGAAGGTCCAACACCTTGTCTTGCACTTCCTTAGAAAATTTAGTGGCATGCAGCCACGCCTGCCGTGAGGTATCAACCCCAAGCATCAGGCCCCGAGCCTACGTGATGAGCCCCAGCCTCCACGAGATCCTGGGCCAAGACCCTGGCATCGGAAAGGCCTCCTTTGAAGTCTTCCAACTTCTCGACCGGGATGTGCTCCTCAAACTCCGACAGACCTTTCCACATCTGAATGTTAGCTCCCGCCAATATCATCTCAGCATTTGCCAACTCAGCCTTGCAGCTCAGGCAGGCCAAGAGTTTCCTCCCTAGGGAGTCCAGGAGCTTGTCCTCCTTTCCCAAGACCTGAGTAGCCCTTGTGGAAGAGGATGCTGCAGGTGGGATTGCAACATAGCCGCAGCCACCACTGTGGAGGAGGGAGGCGGACAAGACAGGGCCACCTTCTGAAGAATGCAGCCTGTACCTCGCGTCAATCTTATTGACAAAAAGTCCCAAGTGTGGCTTTTCCCAGACTCTTCGGACCTCGGCCAGAACGTCCTTCTGCAGTAACAGGTCGAACGCCCCAGAAAGCACGCCCTCCTGCGGAGCGGGTGCCTCGGGCACCGGAACATCTAAGAAACTCATGTCCAGTACCCGGTCATGAAAGGCTCTGATAGAGCGGGGAAGGTCCTCGTTGCCCTGATCGCCTTGAGGGTCATCTGACAGGTCAGGATCCTGCTGAGCCGTGTCAGGCACTGCCTTGTCCACTGGGGACAATGGAGGCACAGGCGGAAGAGCCGGGGGAGGCACCACAGGGAAGGGAGGGGCCGGCGGAACCACCGGAGGAACGGGTGGAGCCAAAGGTATAGGTGGACATATCTCCTTGAAAACCCCTTTGAAATATTCACTCATGGGGTCGGTGCTCAGAAGCGCTTGAAATGTACCGAAAAATGCATCCTCAGGAGCTTGCTTCGGAACCTGAGGAGGCCTCTCATGAGGTGGACAAATACAGGGACGTAACAGGGAAGGGTGCCACACAGGCCCCTCCACCGACGTATCCTCATAAATCAAAGGAGCCGCCCCCGCGGGCAACAAAACATTGTGCGGAAGAGGCATCCGGGCTTTCCAATCATAAACCGGCCGGTAAGGATGCGCACAAGGGAGTTTAGGTTCACCCAAGGGACCGAGCCCTACACCGGAGGCCGATGGCGTAGTTGTAGGGTTAGCACCTAAAATGGCCGCCGTGGTCATGGCAGGAACGGGCGCCATTTTGTCCTCATCTGAGGGGAACTGCGGCATGTGAGGAAGTGAGGCAGGGGTCCCCGTCGATGGATCAGGGGTCTTAATCTTAGCCTTAACATAAGGAACCTCGGCCGAGCCGGTACTACGAGGCCTGGAATGTTTTTGTGACATACCAACCACCAACTGAGCCTTCGAAGGAAGGACCTCGGCACTGCCGGTAAAAGAACTTTGCTTCTTTGCCCCCTCAACAGATCTGGTATCACCACAAGAGCGGGAACGGTGAGCAACCGCTTTCACCGACAAAGCCTTGTCCGGCCTCTGAGAACTGTTGGTAGCTTTAGCCTCTGAACGAGGGACCTCGGACCCAGGCCCAGTAACAGCTTGATCTGCATGGGCCTTGAACATCCGCTCGGTAACAACCAGCCCAGCCAAGGCCTCGGGGCGCACCCCAGTCTTGTTTTTGAGGGAAGCTGACAGAGGCCTCAGAGCGAGCTCCGGTACCCCACGATTCAGTAGAACTGGGTCTACAAACATCCCCCACAGGAGGGGCCTCGGAGCGTACTCCGGTGTTCACAGGCCCCTCACGGAGACCCTCGGAGAAAACTCTGGTAGAATTATTAGGCCCAACGGGCACCTCAGGGTGAACCCCGGTGACAGAGCTATCAACACCCCTCCCAGATCGAGAGGGACCCGGAAAGGTATCCCCCGGACGGGGTGCTCTGAAAAGTAAAGAACTTACCGGGCGTTTCTTCTTCTCGTCGATGAACGCCTGAAAATGCGAAGGAGGAGTTCGTCTGACCACCTCCACCCACCGCTCCAACCGACGTGGAAGTGCCGGACCGAAAGGGAGTCACAGTAAAAACAGGAGTCCCAACGTGTTCCAGACCCAAACACTCTAAACAGAGGATGGGGATCCGCCCTCACGAAGCGACAGTGACACGATGAACAATCTGGAAAGTCTAATTTGAAAGACAGACTAGTAAACAAACGCTAGCGAGAGCCAGAGAGGAAAAAAGGGAAGAAAATCTTCCGAAGATGCAAGTGCGTCCGGCCCCGATCGAGCGGAGAAAAGGACTGATGGGCGGAGCCAAGGTGGGTGGGGTTACGGCCGCGTGCCGGGCCCAGCGCAGGAAAGAGGGACACATTTTGAAAAAAATATGGATGCTTTTTACAAAGTGCTCCGGTCCCGTTGCACAGGACGGATAGATGTCCCACAAGTATGGAGGAAAGGGGATGGGACGTAGGAGTAAGAAGGATCCAACAAAGTAGTCATGGACCGCACATTCAACGAGAGCTAGCTCCAGAAACTAGCCACCAGCTAAAGTCCTGGAGGCCCCAAATGCAGGAGCAGCAGCACAAGATCAGAAGGGGAATGATTCAAATCATATCCTGGAACACCCGAGGATTTAGCCATCTGGCAACCTCCAGCGATGTAGACCTAGGCTTCAATGATATCATTTGCCAACAAGAGACGTGGCTCATGACAAGGCCTCATATGGATGGCTACGAAATAATTTTTTTACCACGGCCAGAAAAGGTCGGACAAGCCGTCCAACAGCAATCCGCTCATGGTCAGGTCTGGGTATCCGTGCTCAAATCTCACACTCGCCATTTGTTCAAGGTGCAGTACTGACATGGAATAGGCGACTGAGCACTGAAGGGCCCATTGCAGAGGAAAACCTTGCCCTGCTAAACACATATTGGAACCCCGAGGCCATCGAAGACGAGGAATATCTAACGATATTAACTGGCACCTTAGAAGAGGCATCTTCGAACTTTCACCTGGACCACGTCATAGTCGCAGATTACTTCAATGCGATCTGCGCAGATATTGGCGATCAAAGAAAGCATCTTCCAAGATCAGCCCCAATCCTCACAAAAGGAAGACTGCTGGAACAATGTATGGCTGCAAAGGATCTGCACAACCTCCACTAGGTTTGGCACAGATCGGATATCCACATACCCACCTGGGAACACAACAATCAAGGCAGCACGATAGACCATGCTTATGTTTCCAAGGATGTTTCTGGGGCTGACAGCTAACTTTTCAGTCCTTAGAAAACAGCGACCATAACATTCTAAAAGTAATATGGGTAGCCCCGAGAGACAAAGCAGAAAATGCCATATGAAATGGAGACGACGCACCATGGAAACAGAGTGAAGTTATCCGAAAGAGCAATTCAGTCGATCACAAACGAATTCCTGGAGCTTTTGGTAAATAAAATTGGAAGAAAGAGACACAAGTAAAGCTATTGACTATACACCTCTTCTTCAAATCTACACAATAAAGAGAGGAAACAGCCTCGAGGGAAAGAAGCAGCATCTCCATATTTATGATATACAGCTTGTAGCGAGAAGGAAAATATTGAGACCGCTAACTCGAATTAACAAAAAATCTAGGACATCGGAAAATCAAAAAAGAGTAAAGCAAGCAAAAATACAGTACAGACAATGGCCGATATAAAGAAGACACGCCCTATACCAAAACGATGCTGAGGATATCCTCCGGGCAATACACTGCAAAAATACGAAAGATTTTTAGTCGCCAATTAGAAATGCTAATGGCACAACGTAAGATCTACTGCTGAACACCGTCGGAGAAGCTGAATGGGTTTCACATTTTAGCAACCTATATAAACTTCCAACGTCATCAAATTACGAACCTTTGACGTGCACAAAGTCTCATTGGGGAATACCGAATGACACGGAAACAATTTTGTCCAAAATTAAGAAACTGTCAAATTCAAGAGCACCCGGCCTGGATGGAGTATCTAATCTGGAACTGAAGAAAAATCTGGAAGCCTGGGCACAACTCATGAGTGAAATCTTTAAGAGATGTAACAACGCAAGAGAAGAACAAGTTACTTTCTTACCTGGTAACATTCTTTCGATGGGATGTTCCGATGACGTATTCCACATCTATGACAGGTAATCACCACAACTATGCTGCTTCGGAAATTTTTTCGGCGTCTACGTCCTGCGTCTATACACTGTCCTCGAAGGCCTCCGTTGAGCCGACGTCACCGGATGTTATAAGTAGGACGCACGTAGCCTCAGTTGTAGTTTATTCCCCAGAACGTGTGGCACCAATCTCCTGCCATAATGACTACAGAAAGCCTCGCGGAAACCTAAATGTTAGGGAGAATTCTCATTCTATGGCTAATTTCCCTTCCCTAGTGAGTCCCTCAGCAGCTTTGCTGGATTTCCGGAGTTTATTTCTTCCACTTGGTAAGAGTGTGTGCTTTCCCCCCCCACTCTTACCTGTGTTTTTCCCATGTATATTTCATCTGTTTTTGTGATTGTGGACTCTGGAGTACACCACTTCAGTAGCCCCACAATGTTTTGTGTTACACAGCACCTTCAGTGCAGTGACGCAGGGTTGACGTTTCGACTTGCCACCAACGCCATTTCAAGGGCTGACTACTGGCCCCCAGAAAAGGGTTAAATTGCCATTAACTTTACTTAGTCATTTAACCACAGATCGAGTACACCCCATCTTATGTGGATTATTGGAAAGGGTTAATTCTTAGCCCTTTGTATCTGTACCTCTTGAGCATTGTTTCGCTCCCTTAACATTAAGACTTGACTGGTGGCAGTGGTATATACCCTAATTTTCCTACCGCGATTATATTACTTAACGTGGTATTGTTTTAGGCTATTTTAGTAGCCTCGAACTTTAAACCCGCTAGCCCAAATACTTTTTATTTCGGCTCTGGATGGGTTTAATCACCATTTATTTTTGTTAACCTTCTTGGGTCTTTATTTGCGCTGCAAACCAGGTTTGCCTCCTTTGTTCGCCGATCTTTGGCGGGCTTCTGACCCGAAGCCCTCCTTTGGCGTCTGGATGTCTAGGTGGGCTGAATGTAAGGGAGGGGTGTAGTCACCCCCTGCACAGGGTCTCCTTGGAGACCCAAGTCGCACTTTGTATTGATTGGTTGAGGTGGTTGTCCGGGCTGGACAACCCCCCTGCTGAGTGAGTGACAACCAGGCTGTGTGAATGGGGGATTTTGGCATAAAAAGGCAGGACTCTTGAGCTAGAAGGAAGAGTTGCCTCTGGAACTACAAGGAACCAAAGAGAAGCAGAGAAGACGACGGCTGCTGCAACCCCGAGAACCGGTGAAGCCCTGCTGCAGTCCCGAGCCATCTACCCCTTCAAGGACTGAGAAGATCCAGTCTGGAGTCTTCTTCCCTTGAGCCTGGTGGGATCAACCAACTCGTCTTTTCTTCAGTCAGAGAGTCCTCTCCTGGGTCGAAATCACTGCTGTGCTGTGCTGTAGTGGTCCGGATAGCCATCAGAAGAGCCCTCTCCCGATTAAAATAAGCGCACCTTTTATTCACCGTTTTCTTTCTCGCTGCTGCTGGCCTCATCCCTGGGTAGTGCAGATCGCTCCAGACATCCTTGTCCCCACGACTGAAGCCGCAGTAACCGTGAGTCTGCAGGAACTACCAGGAACAACTGCTGTGGCACCAGCATTTCTCAAACAGAATAAGGTTCTGTGCACACTTGGTCTTTCTCTCCGTCTGACCAGCCTGACTCAGGGTGAACCCTTTTCCTCCATGAAGATTTGTTCTTTCTTCACTCCTAACTTTTCCTTCCATTTGACAATCTTTATGAACACTTGGCATCTCGAACTGTTCAAAGTGTGATCCTCGGCAACCGAGCATCTGCTCCATTGACACTGGCGCAGGCCGATTGACTAATATGTATCTTTGAACTTGTCCTCGAGTCTCCTTGCCTTGAAAAAGTATTGCCTTTGATTTTTATTCACTTTCCCCTTGTTTTAAATTCTTAAGTACAAAGTGTGTTTTATCTTTGTGATCATTTCTATCGCAAAACCGGTCTGTCAAATCCTAATGTACTTACCTTGAATTACTGGCACAAGTGGAATTGGTTGTGTGTGGTTTATTTTACGTGTGGTTTCCAATCTATAGAAGTGAAGTGTTTTATAACAGATGGTTTAAAAATAAAAGTACTTCTATTTTTTACCTGAAACCTTGAGTCAGTGTTTGCTTGAGTCACAGTAATTGTGGTCCTTTGTGTAATCTCTACTACTGCTCATATACTCGAGATAAGCCTGGCTGCTCCGCTACTACCACTTTAACATAGTAGTATAGGCTTGTAACAAAGGTGAACTTGTATTACCACTTGTAGTCTTAATTGTGTGTAGTGGTCCCTAAGGGCACTGCACAGGATTCTGCCTAACAGTAAGCTGCAATCGCATAAGAAATTCTGTAGAAGGGCAGGTTGGGAGGGTACGATGTGGAATACGTCGGAACTTCCCATCAAAAGAACGTTACCAGGTAAGAAACTAACTTGTTCTTCGAGGGGATTTGTTCCTCAGACGTATTCCACATCTATGACAGACTCCCAAAGCAGTACCAACGTATGGAGGTGGGAAAAGAATCATATTGCAGAATAGAGGACCGCCTTACCAAAGGCTAAGTCTTGCCCATGGAAAGAGTCCAGGGAGTAATGTTTTGTGAAGCAGCTACGTGGGCCTCTGTCCATAAATGTTATGAATAGGAACACCCCACTGCAGAACAGTGGAGGCAGCCACACCCCTAGTAGAATGGGGCCTCAAGCCTACCGGAGGGTCCTTAGCCAGACGGTAGCATTTCGAGATGGTCAAGATAATCCATCTGGACAAGGTCTGCTTAGTAACACCTTGACCCAAACGCCTACCTGCGTATCCTACAAAGAGCTGATCGTCCACTCTGACCGGGACATGCGCGAGATGTAAAAGCGTAACGCTCTCCTAGGATCCAACCTATGGAGCCTCTCCTCTTCCTTACCAGGATGCAGAGGAGGATAGAACGCCGGAAGAATGACCTTCTTGCTTAAATGAAATTCCGACAACCTTCGGAAGAAAAGGAGGACGGACCCTAAGGACGACCCTGTCCTTATGGAACACCGTGAAGGGTGGCTTGGCGGATAGTGCCTGCAACTCACTCAGTCTGTGAGCAGAAGTAACCGCAACTAAAAATACAGTTTTAAAGGTCAACAGTCTCAAAGGACAAGAATGTAAAGGCTTAAACGGCGCTCCCATTAGGAATTTTAGAACCAGGTTCAAATCCCAACCGGGCACCTGGAAAGGTGACGGTGGGAACATATTAGTGAGCCCTTTCAAAAACTGAGAAATAAAGGAATTTTAAAATAAGAACACTCTTCAGACGAGCGCTTAAATATGGACAGCGCTGCCAAGTAAACTTTAATGGTACCCACTTGCAGGCCTTCTGGCCGAAAGCAACACCTCCATCACGTCTTCAGGGAGGTCCCAATCCTTATACCTCAACCTTTCAGAAGCCAAGCATGAAGGTTGAGGGGCTTGACCTCTGGATGGAGAACCTGACCCCCCCCCCCTCCCGTGAGAGCAGATTGTCTCAGTAGAGAAGACAGCGTGGAGGGCAGATGGACATGTCGAGAAGGTCCGGTACGTTCTCCTGGCCCATGCCGGAGCAATGAGGATCATTCGGGAACCGAACCTCCGTAACCTCTGCAGCACTTGCCGAATAACAGGGACTGGAGGAAATGCATACAGCAGTGGGAAGGACCACTCCACTACAAACGAGTCCCCCAAGGATCCTCTTGGAGGAAATTCCCGCAAGCACAATCTTTCGCACTTTGGTTGACACTGGTGGCAAAGGGATCCACTTGTTGGGTCCCCCAAAGGGCAAAGATCTCCAGGAGAATCTCCGGAGCCAGCTCCCACTCGAGAGACCGTGCTCTACCTGCTCAGAGCGTCCGCCGCCACATTTTCATCTCCGGCCAGATGAACTGCCGAGATCGAAATTTCCTGCTGGATGGCCCAGAACCAGAGCTGCATAACCTTTCTGCAAAGAGGGAGAGACCCTGCCCCCCCCTTTTTGTTGAGTGCATGGTGTTAGGGAGAATTCTCTCTTTAAGCTGAATTTCCTAACCTATTGAGGCCCCCAGCAGCTTTGCTGGATGTCTGGAGGTTTTTGTTTTCCCTCCCACTCTTGGACCTGATAAATGGTATTCATTTCACTGGTAATGTGTTTTATGGGCTATGGGGTCCTTTACTTCATAGGGTCTCATGTGTTTTTCCTATATGTGTTACACAGCACCCTCCGTGCAGTAACACGGGGGTGTCATAGTGACACCCCACCATAGACTCCATACCCTGGGACTGACTACTGTCTCCCAGGGCATGTAAAGTCACCATTGGCTTTACTAGTCCCAAATTATTAACAGAAACCAGTATAAACCATCATATTGTGGACGTACTGGTTGGGGCAATTCGATTGCCCCGGGGTCTGTTAGTCGAGGGGGCACGTCTCCGTCCCCCTGATCGAGTTGTGGCTGGTGGCAGTGGATACTACTTTTTATATTCGACCGCAAATATTTTCCTATGAGATTTTCCCATTGTTTGAGGCTACCAAATTTAATTATTTAATTCTCATAGCCTCGAACATACCGCCGGTTTATTTAATTAATATTAATTCGCCGGTTGGTATTTGTTGCCAAGACTCGATTCTAAAATGGCGTTTGTGTTCTCTTCTGTGACTCCAACCCAAGTCGAGCCCTTTGTTCCACTTTTTTGGCGGGCTTCTCCACAGAAGCCTCCAAAAGTGGTGCCACTCTGCCTGGGTACCACAGGGGGTGTTGGAGGGGGTTTAGGCACCCTGGACCGAGTTACCTTGGTAACTCAGGTCGCACTCTTGTGTGATTGGCCCAAGTGGTGAGCTGGCCGGCTCACCGCTTAGCATGTTTGAGTGACAGCTAGGCTGAGTGAATGGGGGTTTTCTGCATAAAAGCAGGGCTTTGGGGACTGGAACTTCAGAAGTCGCCACAGGACCCAAGAATCCGATGAGGGCGAAGCTGAGCCGACCTACCACAACACCACCGGTGGAGCCCTGCAGAACCGACTCACCACTTCCCGACGACAGAAGATCTCCCGGCTGGAGAGGCTTCTTCCCCTGACTGGTGGGCACAACCAGTTTTTCCTTTCTTTCTTCGCACCCCAGCCCGGTTTGTGGTCGAACTGCCCGTGCCAAGCACCCCGGCAGCCGGATAGCCACTCACCACAGAACCGCGACTCACCGGAACGCTCCTTCTACCTGAGAAACTCTGCGGCTGGTTTCTTCCCTGGCAGTGCAACCGACTCCTGTCTTCCTCCACGACGAGATCCTCTCTTCCGCCGGACGAAGCACTGACTTGCACCCGCTGCCAGGAACAACTGCCCCTGCTGGAGCGTTCTCACCACTTTAAGGTACTGTGTCCGCCAGGCCTCCCTTTCTAAAGATTGCTACAAGGTAATAATAACCCCTTAACCTTCTGGACTGGGCTGGCCGCCTTGACCCTCTAACTGGTCCCTTTCTTTGGTCAAACTCCTTTTTGAACCTTTACAAGACTTTTGTGCACTGCAACCGTGTGACCTTGGACACATTTCGTTTGATCCTCTTAAAGCGGATCCGGCCTCTTGAACTCTAACTTCACGGTTTTACTTTGCCGTCCTCTCTTGTTATATTCTGGTAAAAGTGTTGGGACCTGTTTTAACTTGTTCTCTGCTTTTCTCTCCCTTTTAAACTGAATTATTAAAGTGCCATCTACGTTAAGCGCTCACCACTGTCTGAAAATAAGTGGGACTTTACTTAAGACTTGTCTAATATTCTTTTAAGGGAGTGTATATCTTTTAGTGACCGTGTTTTTTAATTGCTTACTATTAGTGCCTGTGTGTTTTTCCTAGATGTGGTTTTAAATAAATAATGATCTCTTTTACACCAAGCCCTGGTCAGTGTTTACTTGTTCTACTGTGTTCTCTTGACCTATTGTGAATACTCTATACTGCCTAACTCTTGAGGGGAGTCTGACTGCTCAGCCACAGCTACCAAGTGAATCTGTGTGGTGCAGACTGCTACCAAGTGGGTTTACTGCCAAACACCTGTAGTCTTAAATCTTTTGCAGTGGTCCCAGAGGGAGCTGCACAGGTTTCTGCTTAACACATGGCCACTGTATTGTCCGTCAGAATCAGGACATTCTTTCCCCGCACAGCAGGCAGAAAAGCCTTCAGGGCTAGCTTGATGGCCCTCAGCTCCAACAGCTTGATATGGAGTCTGGACTCCGACGGAGACCAACGACCGCTGACTGTCAACTCACTGGCACGAGCTCCCCATCCTGTGAGGGATGCGTCTGTCACAATCGTCACCTCCGGCCAGGGTAGCCAAAATGGAGCCCTTTCATCAGATTGCCTTCGGCAGCCCACCACAGAAGATCCTGGGTGACCGAGGGCGGCACCTGAACTGGATCATAAATCCTACCAGAGGCCGTTCGACCACTGAATCTTCAGAGCCCACTGCAAAGATCTCATTCGCAGTCTCGCCTCTGGCACCAGAAAAATGTCAGATGCCATGAGGCCGAGCAACCTCAAGAACTCTAACGCCAGGAGACTCTGGGCACGTTGAAACTTGTCCACCATCTGAAGAATGTGATGGGCCCTCCCCTGGGGAGGCGAACACTGCCCCAGAGATGTGTCGAGCACTGCTCCGATGTACTGGAGCCGCTGGGTAGGTGTCAAGTGGGACTTGAAGCCAAGCTTGTGAAGGGAGTGGCAGGTGACTGACCGATGATCCAGGACTTGCTCGGGAGAGCACGCCCTGATCAACCTATCGTCCAGGTAGGGGCTGACGTGAATCCCCCCCCCTTTCCTGAGATACGCTGCCACCACCACCATGAGCTTGGTGAAGACCCTCGGGCAGAGGTCAATCTAAACGGCAGGACCCAAAACTGAAAATGCGAGTCGCCAACCACATACCTCAGGTACTTCTTGTGCTTGGGTTGAATCGGCACATGAAAGTAAGCGTCCTCGAGGTCGAGAGACACCAAACCGTCCTGAAGTTGAAGGGCCTGGAGGACTTGAGAAAGAGTAACCATCTTGAACTTGTCCTTCCTGAAGAGCTTGTTCAAACCACGCAAGTCCATGATGGGTCTCAATCCCCAGTCTTTTTTCGGGATCAAAAAATATGGGGGGTACCATCCCTTGTTCCTCTCCGCTACAGGCACTAGTTCTATGGCGCCTTTCTCCAGCAGGGATTTGATTTCCTGCACAAGGAGCAGATCCGGACTCTTCAAAGAGATTCCCTGGTGGATTGTCATGAGGCCTCTGCCGAAAAGGAAGACAGTAGCCGTGGGCTATGATCTCCAGAACCCACACAACTGAAGTAATGGCATGCCATTCCACAGAGTGTGAGTGAAACGTGCTAAGGCACACACAGGGTTGGTTGCCTGTAAAGCCATACCCCCTGAAGAAAACACTTTCTTCGCCCAGCCATCAAAACGTTTACCGTCCCTATTCGGAGGGATGTTAGGGTAGGACGCCTGCTTTGCTGGGGCCGTCGCTGCCTGCACCACCAAACTCTCCGGAGGGGGGTGTGCCGTCAAGTAGCAGGAGTCGCTACTGGCTTCACGGTATTTTTCCGGAAACGACTTGCTCACTGCCGGGAGACTATCCGGAGCAGTCCAAGCCGCCGCCACCCTTCTCTGTAAATCCATATGAAATGGCAGCACCGGGTCAGTGGGTGGACCTTGGTCAAGGATATCCGTCAGGTCATCCTGCAGAAAATCCACTGGTGGTGCAGACCACCCCAAGTACTCCGTCACCCTCGACATGAGACGCTGGTATGAAGCCTCAACGTGCGTGCCAGGCTCAGGCCTACCGAACTCAACCTCCGGAGAAGTGTCCAGACCTCTGGCGTCGTGCAAAGACTGACGCAGGTCTTCCAACTTGCTATGACCAGACAAGAGTTTGTCAGGAACCTCATTAGGATCCAAACCTTCATCCACCTCAGAGATGTAATCCAGAGGCTGGAATAAATCCCTGGATGAAAGCACAGAAAAAAGGTTCAAAAACAGGCCTCACTGACTTCTTCAGGGCCTTCCTCAGAGTTTCCACCGATGCACGGTATACCTCCGGTAAAGCCTCCACAAAAGACGTTGAGGGCTTCGACGGAATCGGCGTTGAGCGTGGTGCCGATGGCTTCGACACTGGCCTCGAGGGCGGTGCCCCTAGCGGGTCCTTCGACGGCCTCAACATCTTCTTAGAAGACCTCACAAGCTCCGACGGTATCGAGGGCGTCGAGGACCAGGACCGGGCATGGCTACAGCGATCTACCTTGTCCGATCAGGACCTCAAGGGCTCCCGATTGCGCCAACCGCCCGAGCACAAAGGCGTGCGAGCAGCGGCCCTAGCGCGTTCCTTGCCGGCTTCTCTCAAAGGCGCGGACGGAACAGAGCCCTGCGATTCGAAAATCTCCATCATCTCCTTACGAAATGTGTCCCATTCCGCAGGAGAGGAATGTTTGGTATGACAAGCTACCCGTCGTCTGGCGGAGTCCTCGGAAGAGGAAGGTGACCTGTGACGGCGCTTCCGCGAGTGCCTAGAAGAGGCAGAGGAATGGCGGGAACCACTCCGGGACCAAGGCCCCCTGGACTTACGCCGAATCGCCCTTCGAATCGTCGGTCGAAAGCCCAGCAGATTTCAACTTTCGGGGTTTGGAAACCCTACCTACACATAGCTTCTTCTTCCACTCCCGCAAGGACTTCGACGTCAAAGACTGGCAATTGTCACAGTTATTCGTGGCGTGGTCCTCGCCGAGGCACCAGAGGCAGACGTCATGCAGGTCCGTAAGCGACATCTTGGAACCGCAGTCCCGACACTTCTTGAATCCCGACTGCAGGAAAGAAGACAAAGACATGATATCTTCACAAACAACCAAGTTCAAAGAACCGATAGAAATCAGAAGAACCGAGGCGCGCCGAGATCTCCGAAGCGAACACGTTTGCGGAAAAAACGGAACTGAGGCTATGGGTGTCGTGCGTCCTGCTTATAACATCCGGTGTCGTGGGCTCGATGGAGGCCCTCGATGACAGAGTATCGACGCAGGACACAGATGCCGAAGCAGTACAGCTGTGGTGATTACCTTTCAGATGTGGAATACGTCGGAGGAGGAACAAATCCCCTCGAAATACCAGCCTCATGGAGAAAAGCTACGGTAGTTCCATTCTTCAAAAGGGGTGCAAGAGACTATCCGTGTCAATATCGTCCGATTGCTTTACTGGACGTGATCGGCAATGTTTTCGGGTCTCTTGCCCTGGATACCTTTCAGAATTGGTTAAAAGCCGCTGACATGACTGACCCATTCCAATCGGGATTTACAACAAACATCCTTCTGGTGAGTGCCATAAAAAGCAAGAACCTTCCAGTGTGGCCCCACAATGTACCTAGCACTAATAGATCTTGTGTAAGCGTTCGATCAGGTCAGCAGAGAAAGGTTGTGGAAGAAACTTGAAAACAATTGGCCAGTGGCAATAACTGGGCCAATCCGAGCACTGCATCAAGATATTACAATGCGAGTAAGACTGAACAAAGCGGAGGTCCTATCAGATGAGATAAAAACAGCTAGGTGCGTGAATCAGGGGTGCCCGCTGGCCCCCGCTTTGTACAACGCTTATATAGCTGATTACGCGGACTCCGAATTTTTCCACCTACAGTAGGAGAAGTGAAGGTCTCCAGAATTCTCTACGCTGATGAGATCATCCTTCTTGACTTAACACTGGTGGATCTTCAAAAGGCAGATAATTTCCAGGTATTCTGCCAAATTGTTTAACAACTTAGAAATGAACAAAACCGACTACGATCCTGGTTTTGGGAAACACGAAAAAACAAGACGAAAAGTACAAATGGACTGCTAATGGTACCGCCTTAGAAAAAGTAGAGGTCTTCAAATATCTGGGAGTGACGCTAAGTAGTACAGCTTTTGAACAACCAATGTAAGAGGTACTCTTTGCAAAAATAAAAACTGACATCGCAAGTAAAAGCTACCAACAATAAATACGGTTGATACGCCCTGATCCCAGTGATCGAATTTTACAAGTCTAAAGTAACAGCAAGCATAACATACGGGTCTGACACCATGCCACAGCTGGCAGGACCGATCTGGGCCAAAATAAAGAGCTATTTCTGGAGGAACATCCTCAGTCTGTCGAAAACCACACCCATGACGCTGATCAGAAGAGAATTGTGACTCTCTTCTTTGCAGCAATGGTGGCGTGAAACACAGTGATGCTCTACAGGAAAACAGTCACATAGCCGAAATCAAGGGTAATGCACATCATTAATGCAGAAGAACAAGTTACTTCTTACCTTTCGACGGGATGTTCCTCCGATGTATTCTTTATCTTAGATATCTCCTTCCAGCTCTGCTGGCCTCGGAAAATGTTTCTCTAGACGGCGCTGCGCGTCGACGTCCTCCGAGTCGATGTCCCTCGACAGCCGCCGTATCGACGTCGACGTCATCCTGCCTATAAAGGCCGCGCGCAGCGTCCGTTGCTCAGTTCCGTTTTGTAGCCCACAGTATTACTGTCTGGACTAGACTAATCACCCTGAAGGAGCGCAAGCTGCAACAACAAGTGAAGTAGAACTGCGGGGATGGATGGGAGGGTCGATAAGGAATACGTCGGAGGAACATCCCGTCGAAAGAACGTTGCAAGGTAAGAAGTAACTTGTTCTTCGAAGGGATTGTGTCCTCCGACGTATTCTTATCTTCGATAGGCTCCCATAGCAGTATTCTATTATTGGAGGAGGGAGTACTGACTTCACGCTGTCTTCTATTGATGAATAGAGCGCAGTACAGCCCTTCCAAACCTAGTCTCTTGACTGGAGGAGGAATCCAAGTTGTAAAATCGTGTAAAGGTATGGACAGACGACCATGTAGCGGCCGCACAGATGTCTTTAACCGGCACACCTCTTTTGAGGGCCGATGAAGCTGCAATACCTCTGGTCGAATGAGCCCTAAGGTTTTGAGGGGGCTCTTTCCGTGCCAGTTTATAACATTCCAAAATGGCTAGAATGATCCATCTGGAAATGGTCTGCTTAGTTATTGGTAACCCCAGCTTGTGACCTGTGTAACCTACAAACAGCTGGTCTGCCTGTCTTATCCTGGCTAGTCTACTGATGTAAAAACTTAAAGCCCTTCTAGGGTCCAGCCTGTGTAACCTCTCTTCCTCTTTCCCCGGAGGAGGAGGAGGATAGAAAGATGGTAGGGTAATCTTCTGAGTGATATGGAATTCAGAAACCACCTTTGGGAGGAAATTAGGCTTCACTTGCAGGTCAACTTTGTCTTTGTGAAAGATTGTATGAGGGGGTTTACAAGAAAGAGCTTGTAATTCGCTCACCCTTCTAGCAGATGTAAGTGCCATTAATAAAACAGTTTTACGGGTAAGGAATCTTAACGAACAAGAATGGAGTGGTTCGAAAGGTGTGCCCATCAGGAAAGTTAGGACTAAGTTTAAATCCCATAGGGGAACTTGGAATGGCCTTGGGGGATAAACATTGGTTAACACCTTTAGAAACTGTATTACCAAGGGTAACTTGAAATAGGATGGTTCTTCCGCAGTGCGCTTAAAGATGGATAGCGCTGCGAGGTAGCCCTTAATGGTGCCAACTTGAAGGCCTGAATTCGCCAAATATAGTAGGAAGGACAAAACCATTGGTGTACCACATGAAAAGGGGTCGATATTCTGTTCTCTACACCAGCTGCAAAATCTGTTCCAACAGCAGCGGTATAAAGATTTTGTTGCTGGCCTCCTTGCCGAAAGCAACACCTCCATAACATCATCAGGGAGGTCCCAATCCTTGTACCTCAGCCTTTCAGAAGCCAAGCGTGAAGGTTGAGGGTTTTGATGTCTGGATGGAGAACCTGACCTCCCTTCTGTGAGAGTAGGTTCTCTCTGAGTGGAAGCCGAATTGGAGGGCAGATGGACAAGTCTAGAAGGTCCGGGTACCACGTTCTCCTGGCCCAATCTGGGGCAATTAGGATCATGGTTCTCCGGAATCGTCTCAACCTCCTGATCATTTTAGGAATGACAGGGACCGGTGGGAACGCGTACAGAAGCGGAAACTCCCAGTCCACTATGAACGCGTCTCCCAGAGCTCCTCTCGGGGGGAAATTCCCTTGAGCAGAACAGATCGCATTTCCTGTTGACGCTGGTGGTGAACAGATCCACCTGAGGGGTTCCCCAAAGGGCGAAGATCTCTTGAAGGACTTCCTGAGCTAGTTACCACTCGTGGGAGACTGTGCTCTGCCTGCTCAGAGCGTCCGCTGTCAAGTTCTTCTCTCCGGCTAGGTGAACTGCCGATAGAGAGATTCCTTCTTGGATTGCCCAAAACCAGAGCTGCATCGCCTCTCTGCACGGGGGTAGTGATCCTACGCCTCCTCTTTTGTTGAGGTAATGCATGGCCACCGTGTTGTCTGTCATTATCAGGACATTTTTCCCTTGTACAGTTGGCAGGAACGCCTTCAGCGCAAGTCTGATGGCTCTCAGCTCTAACAGGTTGATATGTAGTCTGGACTCCGATGGAGACCAACGACCGCTGATGGTCAAGTCGTTGGCGTGGGCTCCCCACCCCGTGAGTGAGGCATCCGTGACTACTGTTATCTCCGGCCAGGGTTGCCAAAACTGTTGTCCTTTCAGAATGTTCTCCTGACAGGCCCACCACTGAAGGTCTCGAGCCACCCTGTCGGGAACCTGAAGAAGATCTTTCATTCTCCCTGAGAATTGTGACCACTGAGTCCTCAGTGTCCACTGGAGGGATCTCATTCTCAGGCGAGCTTCTGGCACTAGGAAAATGCAGGATGCCATGAGGCCTAGCAACCTCAAAAAGTCGAATCTTGGAACTTGGTAACCATCTGTAGAATATCTTGAGCCCTCACCTCTGTTGGCGAGGCTTTTCACAGGGAAGTGTCCAGGATCGCTCCTATGAACTGGAGTCTCTGCGATGGTATCATTTGTGACTTCTTTAAATTGAGGGGGAAGCCCAGTCTGTGAAGGGAGTGGCAAACGTGATTTAGCTGGATGTGAGCTTTTTTTCCGAAGATACAGCCCTGATCAACCAATCGTCCAGGTAGGGGTAGACATGAATCCCTTCCCTCCTTAGACTTGCCGCCACTACCGACATTAACTTGGTGAAGACCCTCTGGGCGGAGGTCAGCCCAAATGGCAGCACTCGAAATTGATAATGAGAGTTGCCAATTGCGAACCTCAGGTATTTCCTGTGTTTGAGATGGATAGGCACATGGTATCTCTGGACCTTCAGGATGCTTATTTCCAACCGGTCCTGGAACTGAAGGGCCTGAAGGATCTGAGAAAGTGACCATCTTGAATTTGTCTTTCCTGAGGAATTTGTTCAATTCTCGCATGTCCAAGATGGGTCTCAGTCCTCTGTCTTTCTTTGGAATGAGAAAGTAAGGGGAGTACCAGCCCTTGTTCCTCTCCGCTACAGGTACCGGTTCTATGGCACCTTTCTCTAGCAGGTCCAAAATTTCCTGCAAGAGGAGCGGATCTGGAGCTTTCTGAGAGCTGATCCCCGGTGGATGACTGAGGTATGCGTAGGAAAGGCAGGCAGTAACCTTGGGCAACTGTTTCCAATGCCCAACATCTGACGTGATAGCCTGCCATTCCGCCAGATGTTGAGTCAACCTGCCTCCTACAGGTGTCTTGTGAGGGAAGTCCTCAGAGTGGTTTTGGGGCGGCTGATGCAGATGCCGATGGTAAAGAGGCACCTGCTGTTGCTGCGACTTTTGAATATCTACCCCGTCCACCTCGGGTAGTTCTTCTTTGTCCCCTTTGAGCCGGTCGTCCTCTACCTCTTCCGAATGCGGAGTAGAAGCGAAAGGACTTGCCCCTCGCAGAGGCTCCTGTGGGACGAAAAGGTGTCTGACGGATTGCAGCGCCTAGGGATTTTGCTGCTGCTTTTGAAGTTTGCAGTGTCTCTAACTGTCATCCGCCTTTTTCCAGAACAAAGAAGAGCCATCGAATGGCATGTTCAAGAGCCTGGCTTGCACATCTGGGGCAAAACCAGACTCTCAACCAAGCGAATCTCCTGGTTGTTGTACCTGCCGCCATTGCTCTGCTGATACTGTCAGCCGAATCAATGCCCGTCTGGAGGGATTCGCACATAGCGTCTTTACCGTCCTGTATGATATTCAGGAACGCCTCCCTTTCTTCTCCCTGCGGGATGCAGTCAGCCGCTGTGGAAGCACACTCCCAAAGTGTATGGCTGAATCTAGCAAGGGTGCAAGTAGCATTAACAGATTTTAACGCCATGCTACATGCCGAAAAAAACTTTCTTTGCCATAGCATCATATTTTTTATCGTCCCTGTCCTGTGGGACGGTAGGGTAAGCAGTCTTGACATCAGTAGAAGATGCTGCCTGTACCACCAGACTTTCTGGGGATGGGTGTTTTGAAAAAAACTCCGGGTCTGCAGAAGATACCCTGTACTTTGTAGACAGTTTTTTATTTACTGCCGGCACGACATCTGGGGTTTCCCAGTTCGTCATAATCTTCCTCTGAAGAGCTTTATGAAAGGGCACTACAGGATCCTCCTGTGGGCCTTTGTCAAGAATATCCGTGAGGTCATCTTGTTGGAAAGACTGAAGGTGCAGACCACCCCATAAACTCTGTGATCCTGGCCATTAAGGCTCTATAGGGGGTTTCAACATGCTCCCCCGGGTCTGGCCTAGCAAACTCCACCTCAGGGGAAGTGTCTAACCCACTTGCCTCATGTAAGGAATCATGAAGATCCTTTAACCTGTGTTCTTCAGAGGATAACTCCTCTTTATCTGGGGTTGCAGGTCCCTGCAACTCAAATGTGTCTTCCTGTTCAGACAATTCACCCTCTTCCATAATTGAGGACATAGTTCTCAATTGTTCTGAACTCATAAAGGGTGTAAATCCCATCTCCAAGGCAGAGGGTGCCAAACTTGTCATAATCGGCCTCGAAAACGTCGATGTCGTCGACGCCGAAGGCTTCGGGCGTGGCGTCGAAAACAAAGGCGGAGGCCTCGATGACCTCGACAGAATTGGGATTCTGCTCGAGGAAGTCGACGATCGACGCCATCGAGGACCTGGGGATAACCACTGGGTGTGTCGTAACCGTGACTTTTCTTGGCGTCGACGCCGGTGTCGAAGATGGCGTTGAGTCGACAGACCCGTGTGTCGAAGGTCCCTTCGACAACGGCGTTGAAGACACCGACCTCGGCGTCGACGGAACCTAGTCATAGTCTTACTCGAGGGTTCGAGACGCGCTCGAGAAGTTTCCTTCGCCGGGTACTGCAACTCGCAGCGTTTTTGACCTTCGGGTCTTTCGACCAGAGCATCGCTCTCGGCAGTCTTTGAGGGGGTCGGGGCCGCTTTCTCGAAGACGCACATCATATTTTTGCGGAATTCCTCCCATTCAGCCCGGGAACTATGTTTCATGGGGCAAGGGATTCTCTTTGGAGAAGCAGAGGAAGACGGAGAAGGGGATCTTCGACGTCTCCTCTTCGAGTGCTTCGATCTCGAGGAGTGATGGGACCCACTCCGAGACCTGGAGCGCGAATGGTGACGAGGAGACGAATGTCTCGACTTCGTCGAGGAAGAAGCAGCTTTAAAAGTCTTACCTTTCTCCAGCTTCCCCCTACGCTCCTTCAGGGCCTTAGCCGTCATGGACATACAGTCCTCGCACTCCGAACAATGGTGTTCAGCTCCCAAACACCACAGACAAACTCTGAGGGTCAGTCAGCGACATCTTTTTCCCACAATCTCCATTTTTTGAAGCCGGACCGAGGAGTTGTCGGTTCCGACGAAGAAGCCATCGAGTACGGATCGAATAACTCGAGGTAAATAGGATTAACCTGACAAAACTGAGCAACGGTATTCCGAGGCACTGAGTAAGCGCGGAAAAACGGAACTGAGCAACGGACGCTGCACGCAGCCTTTATAGGCAGGATGACGTCTACGTCGATAAAGCGGCTGTCGAGGGACATTGACTCGGAGGACGTCGACGCGCAGCGCCCTCTAGTGAAAAATTTTCCGAGGCCAGCAGAGCTGGAAGGAGATATCTAAGATAAGGAATACGTCGGAGGACACAATCCCTTCGAAATGGAGAGCGGAAAGAACATAGTCATGTCCAAATGGGCAGCAAAAAAGCAAATGCTGGTAGATTTGAACACCACAGATGAAGGACTATCAATAAACCCCAATAAAGTTAATAAAAGATTAATAAAAGATTAATAGAAATGTACTGGATTGCGACCTTGGACCTGGCAGAACAGTATAAAACAACAAGAGATATCCCAACCATCCCAGCGAAGGTCAACACAGTGAGAAACTAGTTGGCTAAATTTCCGGATAAAAAACAAAAACTGGTCAGATTGTTCCTGAGGTTTAGACTAAACCAAATTTTGACAAATGACGTAAAAGCAAGAAGGAACAAAGCAGCCACAAACAACTGCCAGTTTCGCTGAGAAAATGAAATTAAAGAAACCTCTCACCACTTGCTACTAGCCTGCCTAGGAACTAACCTGCAGAGAGCACAACATCCGACTAAAATATGGGCAAGTAAGGCATCCTACGATGCAGTGACATGTTGGAATGCTCTGGCAAGTGGGGCAAACACACAATAGGCAACAGAGGTAGCTCTATTCTTTAGATCCTTGAACATTCAACAATATGATGAACACTCGGAATGAAAAAACAAAGCTGTCTCTTTCCTTCAAAAGCCAGGACATAGTAAGACTAATGGCCGAAGGATTACATGGAACTGCTTCAAAAGGTTTTGTAAAAATTGTAATACAATTAAACAAATAAAATAAAAAAAATACTCCATCTAAGATGGGGTATATTGGGTCTGTGGTTTAAAGTGACTAAAATAAATGTAATGGCAACTTTACCTTTTCTGGGGGGGGGGGTGGAACAGTAGTCTGCCCCAGAAAATGGAGTCAGAGGGAAGTCTCAAAGACAACCCTGTGTCACTGCACTGAAGGTGCTGTGTAACATAGAAAATATGAGGCCATGGAGTAGGTGAGGCTCCAGTGCACAAGATCACATAAAAAGTGAAAACACGCACAGCAAAACACATGTAAGAGTGGGAAAAAGGCTCACTCTTAGCAGCTTTGCTGGATTTCTAGGGTTTATTTTTTTCACCTGGTGATGGAACTCATTAGGCAAGGGAAATCAGCCATTTGTGAGAATTCTCCCTAACAACTGGCCCTGCTCTCATGTAACATAGCAGGAGTGCTGTCAAAATTGCAGGACCCTGCTGTATTAGCTTTTTTTAATACATTTCATGTGATCTTATCACAAGTGTCTTGGGCTTGTGAGGATCTGGCGAGTATCTGCTCTTTTAACATACATGCGCTAAAAACGCTAGAAGGGGAAGGACCAACTACCTTTACCAGGACATCATTGAATTCAGTGGCCAAGAATATTTATATCAATATACATTTTATACAAAGGATTTCTTTGATGTCAGGTATGGGTGGAAACTTGGTAATATTTAACATTTACACTAGCTGCCAGAAAGGTGCAATGTCTTCTTAGAAGTTATCCATTTGTTTACTGATGGGTGGCGATTTCTTTTCAATACTGTCTCCAACATAGATTGCTGGAAGATAGTAACATGAAAATTGGGAATGACCCACTATCCGATTTGCTGGATTCCAACGAAGAAATATTAGGGGAAAAAGGAACCTACAACGCAAGATCCCTGGTCTTGAGCCAAAGGACAGCAGCTTTACACCTGGCTTGTGGAGTGGGGATTGCACTCAATAAATGGCTGCGTCCTCACTGATAACCCCAGCCAATTTACTTTAATAATTCAGGAGGGCAACTAACAAACTATTTTTTGTTTTTCTGCTAGTAAATGGCATATCATTGAAGAGTCAAAGGCTGAGAAAGTGGTGTGTAATGATCATCACCCCTTGTCTCAGCGTATAAAATGGAATTCAAGTCACAGGACCTGCATGTAACACATTTCAAGATCTGCATCCTGTTGAAAGCAACTCTTTTTAAAACATTTTATTCAGTTTTGCAACATAATTAAGATTACAATTCTTAGACCTTGTCGGTACCCACCACCCACCACCCCTCACACCACCCATCAACATCCGGTGCACACTGTATGGGTGTTAATCAAACAAACATTTTGAAGTCAAGCCAGAGATACACAAGGAATTCACATAGTCATATCCCACGAGGGCTGTACCTTGAACTGAGTAGTTTGCATGTTGTCAAAGGAGACATCTGGGGCACACTGCAAGTCTGTAAGCCAGTGAACATTAGGATATTTTGCAACAGATAATGGTAAAGTACCTTACGGGGCGCACAGCCAGAAAGGAGAGGAAAGAACACTGTGCCGAGTACACATCGCATGAGTCTGTTAGTTCCATAGTCTTTAAAAAAATATAGAATCAGGCGGGTGCCCAGCAGTCCAGAGGTCTGCAACCCAGAGGGAGCGGGCTTAGGCATACTCATGCATTTCACACGTTCTCATCTGGTTCACCCACTCCTTCACTGAGGCAGCCCTCAGTCTGATCCGTGATTTGGCAATTACCACGCTAGCAACCACTGATGCCATGGCAAGAATTTCTTTTCAGCTCTGGAAGAGGTGTTAAAGAACGTGAGCAGCCAAGCTGCTGGAGAGTCCTGTGGGGATACAGGGCAATTGTGTTCATTGTTACAGACACCCCTCCAAGCAGGATTGTATGTGGGGGCAGTTCATAACCATGTGCATGAAATCAGCCTCAGCAAATCCACCCCTTGGGCAGGCAGAGCTTCTCTCTGGATAGAATTTGGGTAACAGTGCAGGGGAAAGATAGGATTGATGTAGGAACCTTGTATCAAGTGATACCTGGCATTCAAGGAGATGCGTTAAGTCAACTTGCAGATTGAGCGCCACTGGTCTTCCCGTATAGGAGAGCCTAGAACAACATCCCACTTGGCCTTAAATAACACCGGGAGGGAGGGAGCGGGCGTGTGCAGGGTTTTCATCAGTTTATATAGCGCTGAAATCGTGAAAGAGTGGGTGGATTAGTCCGAAAGTGTGTCGAAGGGAACGTCTCGCAGGGTATGGACCCCCAGTTTGTGGAGCTGTATTTTAAAAGGACAATTCAGGTCGTAAGGGGGAGGCAGTGGACTGAAAACAGTGAAATCTGCATGGTAACTGCCCCAGACGCCGGGATAGTCGCGGACTCAGTCCCATGCCCAATGGGTCACTGCCATGGGTTTTACCTCGTCTTATGCGATACGTTCGGTTGTCTCCCAAAGTAATCCTTTCAAATCATATGGGTGGGCAATCGCCTTCTCCAGTCTAATGTGGGGGAAGTTCTAGCGTAGGATTCCGCCACCAACACACTGCATATTGAAGCTGGGCAGCAAGACAGTAAACATACATGCATATCAGGGTAATCCAATCCCCGGATGCATAAGGAAGAGATCGTGTATCAAGTGCTATACGCGCACGTTTGCCTGCACACACCAACCTGGACACCATGGATTGCAGGAACCTCCAAAACCGAGCTGGAGACCAGAGGTACATTGTTGAATACATATAGCAGTTTGGGCACCACTACCATTTAAGCGAGAGCTAGTCTGGCATCTTGGGACAGAGGGATACGGATCCATACTTCTACTTTGCGCTCCAGCTGCTGTAGGACTGCATCGTAGTCATCCTCGTAGAGGCAAGAGGGGGGTGGGGGGGTAGAAACAATCATTCCCAGAAACCTCATGCCCAGAGAGCACCAACGAACGTCGGAACCGATCAAATGGGGAGCACAGAGGGGGTAAGAGGTAATATATCAGACTTTGTCCAGTTAATGTGTAGTCCGGAGAATCCCTGAATAGTGAGATTCCTTGTACCAAGGCCAGGAGGTTCTGCCTGCGGTATTTGACATACAGCAAGAGATGGTCAGCATAAAGGGAGAGGATGGAGACATGAATGTATTCTTACCCCCCCCTATGTGCATGGAATTCTCTGATGGTGCAGGCCAGTAGCTCCACAGCCAAGGTAAAAAGGATAGGGGAAAGGGGGCAACGCTGCCGCGTACCTAGTAGGGAAGATGACGTCTGAAGTGCACTTGTTAGTAAGGATGGGGAGGTGTATATTAGTCTGATCCAATGTATGTAGTGGAGACCCGATCCAGATCTATACAGTACCTCAAAGAGGAATGTCCACTCTGAGTTGAAGGCCTTCTCTGCATCGAGAACCGCTACTAGTATAGGGATGTCCTCGTCAACATTATGCATCATGGAGAACAGGCGTCAAGATGGTTCTGCATGGACCTAGCCGGGATAAAACCAGCTTTGTTTCCAGAGTTCCAGGGCTACCATGAGGGGTCATCTATCTGCAAGTAGTTTGGCAAGGATCTTATTGTCGGTGTTAGTAAATGAAAGGTGTCTATATGAGGCACAGTTGTGGGGCTCTTTATTAGGTTTGAGCAACAGGGTAACCACGGCTGTTGTGGTAGACTCCGGGAGGAGGCTGGTGGATAAGGACTCCTCAAACATACCACACAGATGAGGGGCCAGTACTTCAGCATATTCCTTATAAAACTCAGCCGGGATACCGTCCTGCCCTGGGGTCTTTCCACTGGGTAGGTCCAGTCTAACCTTACATATTTCCTCTATGGTGAATGGAGCATTTAGTAGCTATGCCTGGATGGGATCCAGCCAGCCCAAGGCAACATGGTCCAGTCACAACCCAATATCTTCAGCTTATATGGTTAGTTGAGCTAAATATAGTAGACTGTAGTCTCTAAATACTTCATTAATTCCAGTTGTGTTGCATACCAGATTCCCATTGGGGTCCACTACTTAGAATATCCCGCCTGGACTCTGTTCTCTTTGAACAGCCCAAGCGAGGGTGCGACTGGGTCTGCCGTCCTCTGCATAATTGGACGCAAGGGCGGTATTCCGCTAGGATTTAATCCTCTTGCTGTGCCAATTCAGAGTAATCGCTGCGCCTATCGCACAGTCTCTCGGAGACCTGTGGATTGCTACCCATAGCCTGTTCTCCTTCCAGTACACATCTCCCACAGCAGACGGCAAAGTGAGGTCCTCAGGGACTTAAGGACTCCACTTTCCCTGGAGATACAGCTGCCCCTAATGACTACCTTAAATGCCTCCCATATGATCCAATCATCCGGGGCGGAGCCACCATTAATGCGATAAGTCAACAATGTCATTAAGGAGCCCCTCCCAGCAGATAATGACCTCAAGAGCTCAGGGTCGGATGAGCCAATGAGCAGAGAGGGCGCCCCGGACGGTATTGATATAACTGTCAAGAGGGGGGGAGGGGGGGTAGTAGTCGGATAGTGTGCTTGGTAACATTCCAGTGCTTGGTGTGGAGCATGCGAGGGGTAGGGACAGCATTATGTAGTCAATCCCGGAGGACGTGCTGTGAACTCCAGAGAAGGGTGTGCTTGTCTCCATCTACCAGACCCATTGACTCAGCTATTTCTCTCCAAGTGAGACACACTCTGGGGGAGCAGTTTGAGTAGTGGTAGAGCGATCCATATCCAACATCAATGCCATGTTAAAGTCTCTGACCCAGATTATTTCGTATGTAAGGTATTGGTGTATTATTGCGGTGCAGTTCTGGAAAAATTTGGGTGAGTCCGTGCTGGGGCATAGACACAAACGGTACCTTCAGACCCAGACATTCCCCCATGACATACAGTTAGCGCCTCTCATGGTCCACAACCTTATGAAAGCGAGACTGGTTTAAGTAAATTGCGACCCACCTAGATTGGGATGAAAAGGAGGCTCCATATCGTTGCATCCCCCAGCCTCTAGCCACGGAGAGGGGGTCTTCCACCGAGATATGAGTCTCTTGTAGACATCGTAAATTAGCCCTGTGCAGTTTTTCTTGATTAAGCACATTCTAAATATATCTTATTGCTGGTGACCCCTCTAATATTCTAGAACATTACCATTAGAGAACTACAAGACAGTGATATAAACCAGGAAGCATGGCCACGATGACCGTTTCGGGCATAAGTTATTGTTCTGTATTCGTGTATTTCCAGACAAACAAGGTACTATAAGTGAAGTGGTTACTCTGGGTTTACACAAGGTGCACACAAGTGTGTATCTCAAACATCCACTACCCACCCAAGCCAGAAATAGAAATGTACCGGCGTCGAGCCCTCCCCCTCAAACAAAACAACTATCTTACGCAGTGACTGCCTATACGGGGTGCCGAGCGCAGCTGTAGCGCTCTAGTGACCAGTGCCAATATCATATGTTGCTCTAACAGTATCCCAAAAAAGCGTGATCATAACTTAGGGACCCAATCCGAAGGGCACCCAGCTTCCCAGGAAAGCCACAGGAGTGCCATCACTCGGGGGGCCTGGGCCCAACACTGATGTCAGGGAGTTCCGACACAAATCTGTCCGCTGAGGCAGGGGTGGTGAAGAAACAAGTTTTTCCTTTGTGGATTACTCAGAGCTTGGCAGGAAATAACCTTGCGTAGCTGATGTTCTTCCGAAGCTTATTTTCTTTTACCGCGAAAAGTCTTCTGTTGCTCCTGGACTTGAGCTGAAATCAGGAAATAGCCTAATCACAGATGACCCATATCGTAGGTCGACTTTATCCATGGCGGCTCTGAGGAGGATGTCTCTGTCCCTATAATTAAAGGATTCTAGCGATGATTGGTCTGTCCGGGGTCCCCACAGGGGGCCTGGTGGCTAGGGAGCGATGCACACGCCCAACAAAGAACATCAAGGACATAGGAGGATGATCAAGAATATCTACAAGAAGCTTCTCAATGAACAGTTCCATATTTTCGATGTGTGCACTCTAGGGCCCCTACTATGCGGACGTTATTACGGCGGGACCTCCTTTCAAGATTGACATTTTTAGCTTCTACTCGACAGACTGACTGCTGCAGAGTGACCACCTGCCTTTGCAGTGATGCAACTGTCCGCATTTTCTCCTATCCACTGTTCTGCTTCAGTTATACGGCCACATAATTTGCCGATTTGTATCATTGGTGTCGACCTTGCAGGTCGACGTGTCAATTTTTTGACCCAAGGGAGTCTGTGCTACTCCAAGTCAAGGAGTAGCAGAGTCTGATTCAGGGTGGCCACATCCACACTAGTAGAGCTAGAGGCTGGAGGCTGGAGACAGAGGGGCAGTGGACTGATCCTGGTGTTCTGCATCGCATTGTATTATTCCCTGGGTTTGAGTGCTGCAGAGGAGCGGGGGGCTTTGGGGGGCCGCAGCTATCTCCTTTGTTATTGCGGCCACAGAGAGGTGATCAGCGGATCTTCAGAGCGGTGGTGCCTTCCTACACTACTGTAGCCCCCAGAGCACGGGCTATCCCCCACACAGGTACACTAGCCACGGCATCGGGGCTCCAGACGCTTCCGCCAACACGGTTTCTCACTGGGACGTCAGTTGGTGGGGATTGTCCTCAGGGGAGAACTGTGAGACAGGAGAAGCAGACCCAAGAGGCCGGGTGTAGAGGATAGCCCTTAATGATCTGTACCGTCACACTACCAGTGCAGTAGCACTGTGCTATGAGAGTCAAAGGAGGGTAGGCAGTCTGTGTCCTTCAGGCCACCTAATTTGCAGATAGGTCATGTGGGGGAGGCCCAGTACACCAGCAGGGCCCTCTGTGGGTTCGAAGCGTGTCTGCCCAAGGGTGGTCCACTGTCGGTCCGGCCCGCGTCGGAGCTGCAAGGTGTAGAAGCAGATGTTAATAGGAGTGGTGGAATCCCACCCCGACCTCAGGGCGGCCAACAGGGCTCATTAATGGGGGCTAAGGACACATCCTCGCCAACAATAGGAGCAAGTGTTGAAGAATCTTACAATGTTCCTAGCTCCCGGGATCAAGTCGCCAGGAACTGCTGAGGGAGACCCAGCAGTGCCATGGGCGCAAAAAAGTAGATTTATACTGAGCGGGTACCCCGCGTGGTCTGACCCGCGTCATGTACTGGGGCCCGGGAGCCGGAGGGAGAGGTGCTGTCCGCCCTGCAATACCCAGAGAGGACGTTCCAATTTAGCAACAGTAAAAGAGGCAAGGGGCAGACCGAACAGCAGGCTAGGCGCCGGGTCATGAGAGGGTGCCGTTATGGGAGGGATAAGAAGCGACTCATCGCTGCGATGTAGAGAATGCAGCCCTGATGTCCTCGCTACCAGGCGACAGGTCACAGAATCGCTCCCCGCAGAGTCTGCAGCCGGCAATCCGGATGAGATGTCTGATTAGTGGGAGAGGGCTGGCGGGAAGCAGTATGTGTATCACGGCACCACTGGAGTCCAGGCCGCACCGGCTAGAGCACAGAGGGAGTCATCTGGGCTTTGAGGAAAAGATTGCTGGAACACTTAGTAGCAAACGAAGGCTGAAATGGGATAAAATAATGATACAGCAAGATGTTATTGCCCCCAATGTTCCCCATCTGGAGACTATTTTTAATGGTCCTTCAAAACCACAGGCTATTTTGAGGACCTTTGAAACACAATCAATGACAGGAATAATCAAAAGCACCCAACAAACACAGCAAGGGTGGTTCAATGAGGAGCGCAGCTGTGACAAAAAAAAAACTCATTATGGTATTAGAAGATCTGGAGGCTGGTCTCATTAAGGCGAGGGCCAAGTATAATAACACTCAATAAGTGAGGAAGGCTGAGCTGGAACAATTCGCTGCGGCATCCAGCAATTTCTCTGATGCCAACAAAAACTCCAGCAAATTCTGGGATATGGTAGAAAAAGGGCCCATGCGGAAATAGAAGGGAAGTGGGAACATGACGAACGTGGATAGTCTCTGGATAGCAAATTTCTTGAGCCTTCATAAAGATAAAGGAGGAATTGCATCTATGAAATATTCACATAGTTTGCTGGAGTTTACATTGAAGGAGGTGAAGGAACCCATTTGCAGACAGGCCCAGAACCGTTGACCCGATTCAATACGGACCGTTCTTTATCAGGATTTGATGGAAGCATGGGCACAGTTACTATTATACTGAACACCATTTTGAAGATGGGCAGTGTTCCTGCCTCATGCAAATTGGCAATTATTTTACCTGATTTTTATAAAGGGCAATAGAGCATGCAGACAGCCTGCAGGCCGATTTCCTTATAGGATACTAGTTTTAAAATATTTGGGAAGGCGTTCGTGAGGTTGGAGCAACGGGTATTGACAAATAATATACTTGACATTCAGCTGGGTTTTCATGAAGGATTAGGAGAGGGGAACCCGTTCCAAATCTCCAGTTGCTTTGCGCTTTCACGGTTTGTAAAAAAATAATCAATCTGGCCTTTATGGACTCGAGTACGGTCTTCGATAGTTAATTGGGCTAAATTGTGGGACGTGCTCAGGTGCTTGGGTTGCCCTTCCGATCGTATCAATATAATAGAAGCACACTCTGAAAACAAGGTTTTTGTGCAAAGTGGCCGACATGGACATTACACTAATTATTTGCAAGTCTCCACCCATGCGTGGTTGTGCCACTACTATATTCATTATTAATAAATTGTCTCTGTAGTACATTATTAGCACTACAGATTGTTGTTCCGTGATTCGGGTCAAAGATTATACTGGTCTTGGTGTATGCCTACTCCTATGGCCCTTGTGCAGCCATGCAAACCTTCGATTACCGTGCTGGAGCCCATACGCCTAACAAAGCAGTTGGATGCATCAAGCCTTGATTGGAGGGACTGGCAGAAAGCCTCCTGGCCATCAATGATTATTAACACCATCCCTCATCTCCTCCCCTGGAATTCTCTGCTGCCTGGGAAATTACATTCCATAGAATATATGTGTATTTCGACAGAGCACAAGGTGCATTCATGGCTTTGAGTGCCACGCTACCTGCAGAAAATACCATCTTGGCTAGTGAATCGTATTTATCATCCACATCTGTTGGGACTTTTAGATAAGCTGCGTATCTTGAGGTAGAAGTACCCGCCTGCACCGCCAAACTCTCTGGAGTACTGTGTCTGGAAAGAAAGTCAGGGTCAATAGACAAAGGCCTGTAATTTTTCACCAACTACTTGTTCACAGCAGGAGTGGTGTTTGGTTTCTGCCAATTTTCTAAAATGGCGTTTAGAGCTTTGTGGAAAGGTAGCACAGGCTCCTTAGGAGGGCCTATATATCCAGGATGTCAAAGGTCATTCTTAGTTATGTCTTTGGAGGACGCCCCCAACCCAAATAATCTACCCTGTTCTTAATGGTTCTATATGCAGCATTTGGGGGAGCATTCACATCGGCATGTCGAATCACCTCAGGAGTGCCATCTAGAACACTAGCATCTTTAAGGCAGTAGCCCGAAGGGTATAACAGTCATCTTTCTCAAAGATAAATCCAAAGGACTTGAAAAAAAATGAGGTTTAAAACTCTTAATTGGATCAGAGGCAGACATCGACTCCTTCGACAAAGAAGACCCTGATGACTTTGGCTTCGATGAAGTCTCTGTGGTGGACACACTTGACACTACTCACAATGACATCACCCAGGCTTTCAGGCGCACGGGTCGAAACCTTGGAGGATTCCTAAACTGGCTTGGAAAATGCAGTGGGATCACTAGCTCTTTCTAGGTGCCAGGAAAAGGGGGTGAGAGGGAAAAGTTTTGTTAAAAAATGTATGTATTTTCTAAGGCGACACCCCCCCCCCCCCATCAGCCTGCAAAGCAGTTTTCTGTTATCGGGAAAACGTACCCGACGCTTGTTGGGAGAGGAGTCGGAAGATGAGGAACAATGGTCTAGTTTCTTTGACTTCTTTCATGAAGTCAAAGTAATGGACTGCTTAGATCTAGACTGCTTGGCATGCTTGGGAGCGTTTCTTGGGCCTTTCTAGGGATTTTTAGAGCTTCTGACTTCAAAAGATTGTTTTTGAAGGAGTGGAGGATGTATTATGAAACCCACGACTTAGGGCACATTTCAACTCCTTGCTAGTCATTGACTTGCAGGAGACCCACTCAATGACTGCGTTCCTTGCCGAGGAACCAGACACATTCTAGGCGGCTCTGTGATCGACATCTTCAAGTCACAGTCCGCATATCTCTAAAAGCTGGTTTTCGGGATAGACAGAAAAATTAATTAAGAATTATGAGGTTAGAATAGAGTTGAAGCGTTCCGATAGTGTGCTGCACATGCAGAGAAACGGAACTGAGGAAACGGCGCAGTGAGTGCTATTTATACCGCCATCGATATCTGGATGCAGGATTGGTAACAGTCGACTCGATGCCGCACAGCAGGCTATGGATATATAAAAGATGAATAATCCATGGGAGGACACAATCCATTAGAAACAATGTTCCTTTAGAAACATTAAAAAATGAATCTTGAAATAGGTGCATGCTCTAGTAACCAGAGAGATGTGGGTATAGTTAGAAAATATGTATTTCAACATTCTTTAATATTTTACTTGGTTTCCAGGGACTTCACATTTTTACAATCTTTTTCCCCTTACCAGAAAAGACTGGTCTTGAACATTTTCATACATATTCAATCATATTTTACTGCATTTAAAATCTCCTTGCTCTGGGAGCATACAAATTCCTAGGTTGCAGGGTTTGTTTGCACAAGGCCAGTATGTGGCTGCTCTTGTTTTGCAATGGAGAGAAGCCTTAATCCCAAATGTTCATGGAAATGTACCGAAGGGTTCAAGATCACACTTCGTTCTGCTTTTACAGAATACTGCAAAGAAACTATTGCATTGTGTAGGTAGAAGCTTGGTCTCCTTTAAGATTTGGATTGCCCATTTAAGAGGTTTTTATAGTATTTAAGAGGGCACAGGAGCCAGAAACAGTGCTTGCAAATAGCTGAGGTGATAAATCTTTTACCAGGATTAAATGGCACTTCGCTCCCTTGAATTTACCACCAAAAAATGCCTTCCGATAATTATACACTATAAAGACTCATGTAAGATTTAAGTATCAAATTATTACAATACCAGTATAAAAATACTTATGAATAATGTGTGCCTCCAAGTGGAACAGTCATTTGGTTGACTTTATAACTAGTGTCAGTATTTCATGAACATTTTTTTTAACCAACAAAAACGTTTCCACTTAAGTTTGAGAGATTCTCCATATGCAAGTTAGCCAATAAAGTATAGTTTCTCTTTCCAGTTCAACAGAAAGTTATGAGCAAATTAATAATGTTAGAAAATGTGTATATTTAAATTTCCCAAAAATCACAGGAAAACAGTCTTTCCCTTAACATTTAAAGCCATGGTGGCCTGATTAAGTAAGGAAACTGCTAGACTCCCACCGCCCGTTAATATCTTGACGGTATCCTGGTTGTAGAGCCGACAGCCGTTTCGGAGGGACAGATCCATGCAGCGGAAGGTGGCCTGCACAAGGAGTGGTCCTCCATTTCAAGTGGGACATGGATCCTGCTAAGGAATTTGGCCCAAAAAGAAAGGCGCAATGACGCTGGTGCATACATACCAACCCTCCTGATTTAGGCGGGAGACTCCCGATTTTTTTCACTAAAAAAAAAAAAAAAACTGCTATTTTTTTAGTTTTTTTTTTACAGTGCTCCCGCCTAAAACAATATCCCCAATGTAATCCTATGGGGAAAATGCATTCTCTTGATTTCGGTGCTGAAATCTTCCTCACAGGCTTCAAAATGTTGGCATGTCTCCTGGTGCCCCACTAAGATGGCCGCCCAGGGGCACAACAAGGTCGAGGCAACAAACGAATTGACATCGAGGGCCAGGAGATGGAGGCAGCATCAGGCCGGAACGCACTTAAGGGCACGTGACACTGGGACCCAGTGAGACGCGAGCCCTGCAGCAGTGAACATGGCATGACTGGCTGCCGGGTTGTGGTGCCGAGACCCCAGCAGGCGGTTAGCCCGGCACAAAATAATGCGCAGACGGGGGGCTGGGACACCCGTCCTGGCTGAGGACTAATGCAGAAGTCAAGCAGCAGCAGAGAGGAGCGTATTCCCCCGCCCCCTCGCCTCAAACTACCTGACATGGAGAGATAGAATCCCGGGGAGAGGCAGACTCCGCCTTCCCAGCCCTAAGGCCACAGAATACATTGCTGCAACAGAGTGGGACGTGAGCTCCTGCAGCGGAAGACCATATCAGGGCTGGAAAAGGTCCAAGAGCTCAGGAGGGGCCAGCCTGGGCCCTTACAAATAACCAGATAGCATCAAGCTCCAGGAGCGTAAGGGAGCTGCTTGAACAGTAGGAAGGGTGAGTATTTGTCAATGCAGCCCTGAGCCAGCAAGGAGGTGATAAGGCAGGGGGGAGGGGGGGTGACACCGCTACTCCCCCCTCCCAGAAACCCCTCCTAAAAGAAAAAAAAGGCATGCACGAGGACTGAAGGGCCTGGACACTGGGGAGGGGGGGGGGGGGGGGACAGGTGCCATGAGCTACGGAGAGACATTGCCTTGCGCAATAAGGGCAATGAGTGGAAGTCCAAACACATAGTGGAAGAGAAGCGCTGGGGAGCTCCACCCCAAAAGATGAGACAAAGGCCACAGCCCAGTAAATGGAGGAGCGCAGAGCTGAGGGACTGGCGACACCCTAGTACGTAGCAACAGGAGTTTGGGTGCACATACAAGCAACTGTGGTAGCAGGGCCCGCCATAACTCTGCTGCCCCAAGGAACCAGCAGCGGGCAGACAGGCACACGGGCAGGCTAAGAGGAGCCTATTGTACAAGCACAGGCGCCTTGAGGGCCTCCGGGGGCGGGGGGGGAAGGGGGATGAGGAGGAATACAGGCATCCAAGACAAGCCTTGAGCAGACATTTGACACGTCCTCAGGTGAGACCACACCGGGGGAGTGGCAGCTGTTGGGACAAGAGACCAGAATGCTTCAGCAGCCCAGGCGAGTTAGCAGACCACAATGGGAGGGAAATGAAGGCAGCCTAAGATGGACAAGTATATCGCCGGATTCAGCAGCCGCAGCTCACAAGGGTTTCACCTCCCCCTTGTCCCCCACAGCAAGATGCGCAAGTCCTACAAGTCGTACAGACTTTCAGGACCACCATGTATTTCAAGATCGGGACCATAGGGGAATTACTGAACCTTAGAACGGACATGCAAAAATCGCTAGAGGCAAAAAGCAACCGAACGGAGGGTCACAGCAAGAGAGGTGAAGGTACAGTCCTACAAGAAGCAAGTGGTCACACTACTGCAGACGACTAAAGTCCCAGAGAGCTGGGTGGAGGAAGTCAAGGGCCGCTCGAGAAGCAACATAAGGATAGTGGGCCTCCCTGAAAACGCAAAAGGGGACTATGGAACAGTTTCTCGAAAAATGGCGGATAGAACAGTTTGGTGAAAAGGGTCTCACAGTGATTCGCAGTGGAGCATGCTCAGAGTCCTGGAGCAAAGACCAGTGGCGGGCCCAGAACTAGGACGGTCACAGCCAGGATATTCAGTTACCGAGACTGCAATGTTCTTGGCAGGCTGCCAGAAGGAGGGGCTCGATCAGATTCTCCAACTCAATTCCCGGACTAGACGAGGAGAGTCCAACAATGGCGACAGTTGGGGAAGTGAAGAGGGTCCTTCTGGACACAACAAAATTCGCTACATTGCATGCTGTTGTACCCCACAAGGCTTAAAATCAAAAGGAGACAGTCATTCGTTTTGCAACTCCCCAGGAGGCATGGAAAGGGTGGAAGGCAGAGGGCAGCTGGTCCAGGGGCAGAGTCCAGCTTGGGAAACCAGACAAATGACACGCAGGACAACAAGGTGTGATGGGGAGAGGAGGCGGGTCCACAATAGGAACCATGGATTCATTGATGAGTCTCACTTGGAATATGAGGATTGGGGCGACCAGGCAAGCGTAGGGAAGTAATGGGGTTTATAAAGAGATGGGGTGTTTGGCAGGGGGGGGGAGTGGGGACAGGTTGCAATGCTCCAAGAAACACCTCAATAGGGTAGAACTCAAGTAGGTGGAAGGCCAGCTGGAGAAGAGGCGAGGGGCATGGTACAACCTTCTCTAGAGGGGTATTGACTTGGATAGCGAGAGTGGTTCCCCTTTCAGGTAACAAAGGTTCAGCACGACATTGAAGGCAGGACTCTTATTCTGCTGGGGCTGCTAGACGGGCAATGTGTCTGACAAACTCATATGCACCCAATAACGATACTTACTTTCCCGGGGTAGTTGGCATGATGGAGGGGCACATACATTAGGAAGGGGATTTCAACTGTGTACTTCAAATGCAATTGATAGGTCAGACAACAAGGAACGTAACAAGCCGATTGCCTCTAAATCCCTGGGATGCACGCTATCGATCTGGACATGGTCGATCTCTGGCACGAGCTGCAAAGAGATGAAAGGGGCCATTCCTTCTATTCCCACCTGAATGGTACTACATACAAGCCCGTCGAGGAGAAAAGGGCGGAGGACTGGAACTGCTGTTTTTTGCTGTGTGCTGTGCCACGCAAAACAACTAGATATTTATTCAATGCCTACAGTGGTGTGCCGTGTTGGAGAGAGCAGAGCTGCACATCGTGCCTGCTGAAAGCTGCAGAGCCAAAACAGCAAACCTCACACGGCCCCTTTAACTCTACAGCATGGGCGGGACATGCCCATCACGAAGTGCGGGTAAAAACAGGAACCGCCAGCCCTTGCGGCGAGAAGCCCGTCGAGGAGAGAAGGGCGGAGGACTGGAACTGCTGTTCTTTGCTGTTTGTGCTGCCCGGACACCGGATTGGCTTAGCCAAGGACCGTCACTACAGGACGCCGGCCCAGGACCAACAAATATCCCGAGTGCAGCCGGAGCCAGCTCAGAGGAACCAGGAACGGGACGTAGAAGGGAGATGGTCGTTCAGGCATGAGCGCAGCCCTGGTAAGCACTATGTATGGAACGTATAGAATGCTATAAAAGGGCTAAGTCAGCTGGTGCCAGTTGATAAGATGTTTCAACACACCTAGATTTCACTCCCAGCCAGAAAGAAGCAAGTAAAGATTCATTGGGCCCACTGGGTAATTCCCACCATTGGATCTTCCACATCTACAAGAGGTTAGTCTGGGGCAAGGGAAAGTAGGTCTCAACATTAGAGCATCTGGGCAACCAGTGGAATCTGTAAGGGAGGCATACCCCCAGATACTCCCTAGCCTTATAGGCGCACTATAAAATGGGCTAAACACAAGTCTCCAAGAATGAAGCTCCCTAGCACAGCAATTTTGGAACTATCAAGAGCACCAGAATGGGACGTCTCCTCCTTGGAGCCTATGGTGCACTCTACAGTGCTGGGGAAACCCTCTGGCCGTGGCAGGACCTTCGCAACCAATCCCGCTTGGGGTAACTGTAGCCAAAGTTCACGGCCCCCCGATCCATCTTGGGACAGGAGAAGAAGAAGAAGAAGAAACCACCAACCACTTGGAACTTGTGAATCAATGGAAACGTGGCCTAGAATATACGGTCACCACCAAGAACAAAGAAAAATCAAGGAGTACTTTGGGAAGAAACGGCATAAAAGCATGAATGATGCAGACGAAGCAGCAGTGGTAAGCCGGGGACAGAAAACTCTGACATTGTTGGGCGAGGAGCCTCTGGCATCAAGCTCAACACGAGAACGAAGTATTGCATCAACAGCTCAGGAGGTAACAGACTGTGAAATCCCCGTATTTGAGGCCTGGAGAGGGGGGCCGAGGCAAAAAGTGGACTTAGAAGAGGAAGGCTCACTGCCAGAACAAGAGCTGGAAAGTAGTACAACCCATCAGTCAGATGACACCACCCTAAAGGCACTAAACTTTTGTTTTGAACTCTTTAGTGTCAGTCTTTGAGTTGCTAAAGGATGAAGTGCAATCGCAAGCTGGAATTCTTCTTGAGCTTACAAACGAAGTGGCCAAAAGCGATTTATCACTGGTGGGACTTAAGAACGTATTAACTTGCTCTATTACCCAAGCCCTAAGCAACATTCAAACTGAAGTGGCAAAGCAGGGCTTGGATATCTCAGCTATACAAAAGGCACTGTCAGAAAACAAAGAAGGAGATGAATCAATAAAAAGCCAGTTAAGTGAATTATCACGTTTCTGGCAAATAGCGCCGCCCCCCCCATCATCTCGGGAGAAAGAGGCAAGTGATACACCAGAGAATGCAGGGATTTTTGACGATACTCCATTGTCAGAATCCACCCTGGAAGAATTTAGGAGACTGGCCCATGTGATTGAAGGACAAGCAGAAGTGCATGGGGAAGCAGATCCCATGACAAAGGAAAACACCGGAGGGGAACCGGAGAATGGAGCTGCGGAGGATCCAGTATGGATAGCGGCAAGCGAACAAAATCATAGGAGAAGGAGGAAAATGAAAAAGAAAAAACGTGGGAAAATAACTCCGAACTGGACTCAGCCACAATCAAAAATGAATCCAGGGAAAATGTCAAAAAAAAAAGAAAAAAAAAAAAAATCAGAAATCAAAAAAAACTAAAAAGACAAGAATACAAAACCTCATGAGTAACATCTCATTTCCACTTCCACAAGAGCACCCAGAAACAAGAGCAGGTAAAATCAGTATGGCGTCGATGGTGTCATCAAAAGCCACTGATTCAATCACAAATGAGAATGTAGGGAAGGGGCAATCCCAGGAAAGAAAGAAGCATACCCCTATGGAAACGCTACAAGACTGGCCAAAAAAGTGTGAGCATTGTACTACAGACAGACCCTCCAGAAGAAAAGAAATCTGCAAGAGGATTAAAGAAGCATTTGCAATATGAAGAGAAAAGATGGGGAAGCCACCGACAAAGTTCAGCAGGTGAAAGCTACGACTATTCATCAAAACACATTGGGCCAGGCTGGAAAAAAAAAATTGAAATTGGTGCCGATTTTTCTCAAAAAACAACCCCCAAAACACAGTTTGGGGGCGCAGCAAGTAATTAACAACGCTCAAGGGACAACATTTAAATTAGCGCCAATCTTTCAGATATTAGGCAAGAGTGCTAATAAGTGCACTTTAGCAATTCAACCAAACACCGGCCTTGTACCATCGATGGTCCTGGGTGACCATCCAGGGTATTTGGAATGGGACTGGGAAATCGAAGGAGCTAATGCTCACCCAGGACCTGTCCATCCCCTCCCAAGAGAGACCCCAGACGAGGGAGGAGAGTACAGAGGAAGAGATAACAGGCTTTGAAGTCCCCAGACTCTCGCTGAAAGCAACAAAAAAAGATCAATCACTACAAGTCCCTCAGCAGATCTGTGATTTTATCCCCGTTTGAGAAAATGAGAAGTCTATTTCCATTTGCTTCTTAAGATCTGGAATATGTGAAATTTCCAGACTGTAAAAATTGACTCGTGGTGGAGCTAGGACTAAGCACAATAAATGCCCAGCAAGCAATCCTAAAAGCCACAGGTGCTCTTGAACAACAAGGTCTCGTAGTGGCCAAAGAGCCCTTTGGGTAATCCTCAGCTACATTATGTAAGCAGCAGGTCTTAGACAAAAATAGCTTGCACAGTCAAGAAAGAGGCCCATCTGGGCAGCAGAAAGAAAGCCATTCAAAATTGTGAGAAAACTTGGAAGAAAAATTGTTAACCACAATCCCAGAAATCCTAAGACAAGTTCTGACAAAAATAGGATTGGGACCGCAGCGACAGGACGGTTTACATGTGGTAAACTGGAATACACAGGGCTCAAGTACATTCAGATCGAAATAAACCAGATATTACTTATTAGGGAAGATGGAGATTCTGGTTTTTCAGGAGACCTGGCAGGTGAACCCTATAGAAAGCGAGGGTTTCACAGTTCACTCTTTACCAGCAAGCCAGAAAGCCCTAGGTAGACCGGCTGGAGGACTCCTAATAGCATTTAAAAATAGCTCAATTAAGGCAATCACTCCTTTATTTAAAAATGAGCTGGGCATTATGGCATGCAAATTCCACCTTAACCTTGATATTTCAAATCCAACTGTAGTATGAATAAGCCCAAGTCCTCCACGCTAGTGACATTTTTGGCCATTCTGAACACTCTGATGACAACGGTAAAACATTAAATGGGTAGAGCCAACATATTGGTAGCGGGGGACCTCAATGCAGATTGTGCACAGAGAGCAAAGGCAAAAAAGGAATCTGGGTCAAGGCAGCTGGCAACAAGAGGTCAAAAAGGGATGGACTTTGAGCTCATGGGATCTAAGAATGCTAAATGGCACCTCGGAGGGGGATGAGGGGCCCTCTGTAACCTGGAGATGGGGTAACTCCACATCAACGTTTGACTATATTTTTGTTAGCCTGGGTTTCTTTTCCTTAGAATCCACCCTAGAGATGAAACAGGAAGGGAGGAGCGATCACGCCCGGTTAGAGCTGTCATTTCCAGATCTTTTGACGGCCACCCAGGTGGTCCATAAACAGGAGTTAATGGGGAAAAAGGAAGAATCCAGCTAGTAAAGTATGGCCTTGGAGGGTTGAAACTAAATAGAGCGCTAAAGGAAGTGCCATGTTCCATTTTAGAAGATCATTGTCGTCCAGATAGCTATGTTAACTTTATTTGGTCAACAGTTCCTCCCGCAATGCCATCCATGGGAGCTAAGCAGAAACACCTACATGGGTTTGATGAAGAATCAAGAGCCAAAAAGCAAGCTGTGAGAGGAGAGCTTCAGAGGCTAAAATCGCACCCCCTGAACACAGTTATATACATAAAAGAAATCAAAAGTTTAACAACTATAGGCGCTGGTCGAAAAACCATAGAATGGCACACCTGCAAATGGACGGGGAACAGATGCTAAAGCTTCTATCAGAAACAAACTCGAGAAGCTTCTGGTTAGTTATGAGCTAGCTTGATTCGCATTCAGACAGCTCTTTATGTAATCTAGTGCCGGAACATAAATGAGTAGAACATCTTTCCAGCATCTTCAGGAATCCTAGGGAGGGTGAGATAATTATGCCATCAGCTAGTGAGGCGAAGGTATCCTTGAATCAGGAAGAAATTGTTGATATAATTTGCAAGTCTTCCTCTTCCAAGGCTGCCAGTCCTAGTGGCCTCACTTACCAGGTTCTCAAAAACAAACCAGAATTCTGGCAATGGATCCTGCTGCAACTGTTTGAAGAGATCCTAAGGGTTAAACAATTCCCTCCATCCTAGAAAACCCTAGCCCTGGCAATCCCATTCTTTAAAGGGGGGTAGGGAGGGCCATAGGACTGATCCGGTAAACTATCGTCCTATCGTCCTTTTGGACATAGAGAGCAAGCTCTTTATGAAGCGGATGGTTAAAGAACTCACAGTTTGGGTGGACCAGGTCAGAGCATTATCCCGCTTCCAGACAGGTTTTAGGCGTGGGCTCGACTACACTGAATGGGTGGACACTGAATCTGGTGAGCGAATCATTGAGGTTGAAGGGAGGTCAGCCATTTTATGGCGCATGGATTGACCTTTCTAAGGCTTTTGATCAGATTGATAGATCCAAACTATGGGCCAAGCTGAAGGCAAAGGGTGCTCCAGATCATCTGTTAGCCATGTTAATGGAGCAACATATAACACCTCGGTGTGGGTGAGACTAGACGACAAAGGGAACCTGTCCGACTCAGTGGAAGTGGAGAAGGGGGTAAGACAGGGGTGTCTTGGAGCACCCTTATTTTTCAATCCATTTCTTTCTGATCTGGAGGAGGATTTGGAATGGGGAAAATATCTTTTGGTTGGCCTATGCGGACGATATTGTCCTGCTAGACGGGTCCGCCATAGGCCTGCAAAGACTCCTGACAAGATTTGGTATCTACGCCAATACCAATGGGCTTGAGGTAAACCCCTCAAAATCTAGGATCTTAGTGTTCAGGAGCCCAAACAAAAAAAATAATTTTGGGAAGTGCTCTCTGAGCGGTCAAACCATTCCGCGAGTAGATGAATTGACGTAACTAGGATATAAGATCTACTCAAGCCTGGCAGTACACAAGTCAGAGACTGATAGCTCAAATAAAGTACAGACCCCAATACCACATATGAAGAAAATCCTGAGTAGGTACTGTAAATTCTCCATTGTGCCCATGCTAAAGTACTATCAAGCTGAAATAGTACCCATTATCCTCTATGGCATAGAGACCAAAACCCATCTGTGGAACTCAAACTGGGCAAAGATAGAGGGCAGAATTTGGAAGGAGGCATTCAATCTACCGATGAGCAGCCCGGGGTGGAATGTGCGGTTTGAGTTGGGCTTAAATTGTATGGCTGAGTGGAAATTGGTAACACCCACCAGATAGCTAGTGAGTCCAAGGCCGGGCTCCCGGTTTGAAGATATAAAAGAACATCTATCCAACTCAAAGTCCTGTATACTGGCAGGTCTAGAAGTAAAGGTAAAAACAATCCTAGCAAAGACAATTCTAGACATAGAAACTCTAATAACCAACCCCTTTAAGGTGAAACAGGACCTTGAAAATCTGGATTGGATAGAGACCATAGCCAAGGAACGAAGCTAGACTCCAACCAAGTCATTCTTGGCAGCAGAAAAAAAGCAAGGCCATCTGCCTCGTTATCTGGTAAAATACCCCTGACCAAAGGATAAGGAACAATTTCCTAAGGGTAAGACTAAATCTCCTGACAGGCGACCAAGCGAGTAAGCTATGTAAAACCTGTGCCATTCCATAATCTCAGTCGCTTCATCATATATTAATGGAATGTGAAGGAACATGGCTCTTATGGTTATCCAAGTTTGGTCCATAGAGAGGATGCCATTCTAGCAGACCACATTTGGAACAGAATGATCTCAGGCCAAGAAGTACAGTACAGCAGCAGCGGTTGATATATAGAAGGCCTTGAAACTCCTCACTCACTCCAGGCTCAATGGAAGGGTAGGGGGTGGGACCTCTTAGGAGGGTAGCACAAACTGAGACACAAAAGTAGCAGATGCAATAAGACGCAAGGGGGTTGTGAATAAGTGAAATGGACATTGTGATTTTATTAAATAGAAAAGGTCCGAGCCTCCCGGGAAGGATCTGTCAAAATTGAAGTCTTTCTTTTTAATGACGATTGTTTTGTTGTATGGATGTGATAACATTTGTAAAGGTTTTGATAGCCATAAATTAGAAAAAAAAAAGAAAAAAAAGAAAAGAAAGTACATACTCAATTACATATTCGTGAGGAGGGAGAAGTTTGGACCATGCCCCCCTTAAAAGCCACAATGGAATGGAGGAGCGAGGCATCACCCACCTTGCGGTTACGAGCCAAAGCATTGACTGATCTGGCATATGCAGAATAGCTCAGGCATGCTATAGGGGACTATTTTGAGGTCAATGAAGGCTCAGTCAGTGACTATCGGGGTGATATTGGAGGTGTTTAAGGTGGGAATGAAGGGCAAATATATAGCCGTCACGCATGGGGTTCGGTCAGCATGATCGCCCTCCTTTAAAATTTTGGAGGACAGCATTGGGTACTTGAGGGAGATATGGCAAAGGGGTTGTCATGCGGGGCAGGGCGCCTCTGCAGACCTGTTGAGGATTCATTGGTTGGGAGAAATGGGTAGGTAGGCCAGCTTTTGGCCTGGCGCCTCAGTCGGGATCGACACCAGAGCTTAACTACCCAGCTGGAAAAGGAGAATGGGGCCCTGGCCACTACACAGGAAGACATTAACGCTGTGTTCCAGAGAGATTATGAACAGCTATATAAAGGGTAAATGACAGGGGCATACCAGAGACTGAGGTGCTAGACCAGGCCTCCCTTCAGCAGCTGAGTGAGGAAGCAGTTGCCACACTAGTAGAACCCTTAACAGAAGACGAAATTAGATGGGCAATGGAATCGCTTGGGAGCGTAGTTGGCAACTGGTGAGTACGCGGCAAGGCTGCCAGCTGTCGCCCATTCTATTTGCCCTAGCACTAGAGCCTATGGCACAGATCTTTCACGACACAGGAATCGGGGTAGGAGGTCAGCAACTTACCTCTTTATACGCAGAGGTTGTCTTGTTTTATGTGAACATCCCTAGAGTACATATCCTTTACATAATCGAGGTGTTACAGAACATGGAGGTTTACACAGGATTCCAAGGGAACGTAGAAAAATCACTGGTGTTCCCCAAGGGCTCTCCGCAGGGTAGGTCATTGCATGACCTGCCAGAGGTCGAGTTGCACTGGGAGGATGAATCCTTCCGCTATCTGGGTGTCCAGATTCATCATTCCACTGCAGATACCCTCTTCCTGCAATAGACTACCCCTGTCCCTAATGGGAAAAATAGCGATTCACAAGATGCTGATACTCTCCAGATTGCTCTACCCATTTGAAAATATCCCTCCCATGGCCAGGGCCCCAATCTTTAAGATGCTAGACAGCAAAATCACAGACCAGTGGGACGGGTATGCGCAGAGGGCCTTGTTAGCCGGATTACGCAGGAGATATCAGGATGGTGGTCTGGTCCTCCCAGACAGCTATATTTCTTGGCAGCGCAATTACAGCATGCCACCAGATGGGAGATCGGAGGAGGAGGAGGTCTGGACCAACAGCTGCTGGGGGAAGAGGCATTTCACAGGGATGGAACGGTTATGGTGGGAAACTAAAGAGGCAGAAGGTTCCCGTCTGAGTAAGGTGGTGAGGCAGGCATGGAAAAGGACCTGCACAAAGCTAAGACTAGGAGACAGCTACAGCCCCGAGATAACGGAGGGTGGCGGGATAGTATGGGACATGCAAAGTATACACAAGGAGGGTGCTGGGTGATTTTTTTTACTGCTGTTGGCAAAAGGTAGGTTGGCAATAGCTTGGAAAAGTGTGCAGGGCCCAGTGTTCGCACAATGGCTGGCTGATGCGCAACAATGGGTAGCCGCAGAACAGTGGATAATGCAAGAAATGGGGAGGAGAGATGAGAGGGAGGACAAGGGATTTGCATGGAGCTTGCTTCTGAACGATTTACAAACTTCCCTGACAACCTGCCCTTTAAATCACGCATTGAATCTATGTCTTAGGAAGGGTCTAACAAGCAAGATTGCTGCCCGCCAAGAGGCAAGACCAAGTCAATGGATGGGTACGAGCCAAGGGAAGGGACCTAGCAGACATCTGGCAAGAGCAGAGCTGGAATGGTATGCAGGGCAGGGAGGCCTGGGAATGGTTGTTCATGTTACTTGTTTGGGGAAAGTAAATAAAGATATTAAACAAAAACATCTAAAGCCATACTCCCAGACATTGAACATTCAGGGCTTTACCATGTCCCGATGGCACAAAGTTCCATGCAGCTCTCAAACAAGCAGTACATTTCCACTTCAACTTAATTTAAGAAATCAGAAGTCCCCCTGCCCCCCCCAAACGTTTCTGAAAAATAAGCATACTTACATTTGTTTTTTTGTAAATTAACAGGTTGTTCAGATTAGCAATTTCAGTCCTGTGAAGTGAAGAAAAATACATGTTTGAATACCTATTTGAGCACAGTTACATGAACAAATACGACATTAGGAAAACAGATAAATAGAAATAGTCTGGGGCAGGGATAAAAACGTCAAGGTGTAGCTACTACCCAGCCAATAAAAAGCCACTTTCCACCTAAATTCTATACATACAGACAGCATACCATTTAATACTTGCTAATAGTCAAATTATCACTAGTCAATGTCTAGTCCAAATATTGCAAGTACATGACGATACATTTTAAAATCAAGCCTACGGTGGACTCTGAAGGTAGAGTATGGAGATAACCGGACTAGGGTCAAAGTTTAGCCGTCATTTCCTCCAGATTTATGGGAGATTCTCAAGCATCAGAACATAGAGAGGAGATGCAATAGGGCTTGACAGAAACTGGCATCTGAGTGCAATGAGTTAGTACATTGCCTTCCGCAAATCTAACTTTTACACAGGAAGCAAACGTCCAATAGTCCACCATTTATGATCACATACGCTTTACATGTTATATAGATGTGTCCTGATGTACATTTATAGATTGCACAGACCTAAATTTAAATAGGTGTTTGTTCGGCATCAGTTGGCTTGGGGAGCCAAAAGTAGCTCCTGGTAGCTGTTGGTTACAAGCTTACCAGGCTCTTCCCGACTACAAGCAGGCGCTAAATTGATCCTAGCTACCCTCAATTTCAAATGCTGCATTTGGGGTGTGGAGGCTTGACTGTTGAAAACAGATGGCAAAGACCATCGAAGTACCACTTTACTACCGGGTTTTGCGATCAAGAGATATGGATCGTCTGATTTTAGATAGGAGCCAAGCACCGAAAAATGCATTCTACAAGTTCAGGCTAATTTCCTGAAGCGGTCAGATTGGAAATAAAAGAGGACATCGTCCAGTGAAGCAGATAAAGGCCTCTTGTGCTTCTCAAGGGGCCAGTGACAGAACCCCAAGCCACATACTCAGATAATGTGACCTGGTGGAATCCTTCCAAGACGAATGCAAAAGGAACAAGTTACTTACCTGTAACTGTTGTTCTCCAGCATGGGTCTGGCATGGATTCACATGCTCATGAATATTCCCCGTCGTCAGGCTGGGAATCCTCGGTAAAGAAAAAACCAGTATCAGTTTCGTTTCTGATCTGTCTTTCGTAGTAATAACCAATCACTGGTCTCTGCGTCATACTGACCACAGCCAATGACTGCCCTCTACCTAAGCACCGCCTCTGGCAGCCATCTTCAGATTTGGAAGCACGTGAAGTGGCAGTATGACCAAGTGAAGAGCCGCAGAGGGGTAGGCGGGAGGGTTCGCATGTGAATCCATGCCAGACCCAGGCTGGAGAACAACAGTTACAGGTAAGTAACTTGTTCCTTCTGCAGCATGGGGTCTGGCATGGATTCACATGCTCATGAATAAAGAATACATAGCAGTACACACATGCACAACCACGGGAGGTGGCAAAGGCTCAACATTAAGCATCACATAAACTCAACATTAAGCATCTTACCTCCTCACCAGGCTCACCTCAGGCGAACAGGTTGCGCAGCACTGCTTGGCCGACCCTGGACTCCTCCCTGGAATCCCGGTCGACGCAGTAGAATTTCGTGAAGGTGTGCCTCGACCTCCACGTAGCAGCCCTGCATATGTCCAGCAGGGGCACACCAGATAGGAACGCCGTGGTAGCTGCGATCGCTCTGGTGGAATGGGCTCTCGGACGGCCAGGCAGCGGTCGGTTTGCCAACCGATGACAGTACATGATACAGCCGGAGAGCCATCTGGAAATGGAAGCCTTCGAGAGAGCCTTCCCCTGATTGACAGGTCCAAAGTTCACAAAGAGTTGTGACGTCTTCCGAAAACACTTTGTGCGGTCTACGTAGAACTTCAGCGCTCTAGCCACATCCAGCGAGTGCAAAGTCCTCTCAGCCGGCGACGAAGGCGACGGGAAGAACACAGGCAACACCAAGGGTTCGTTGAGATGGAAGTCCGACGGCACCTTGGGCATGAAGGAGGGGTGCGTCCTGAGCACTACCCTCGTGTCGTGGAAAGTCAAGTACGGGGCCTTGCAGGAAAGGGCCTGGATCTCTCCCACTCGTCGTGCGGAGGTGATGGCCACAAGAAAAGCTGTTTTCCACGATAGAAACTTCAACGGGGCCGAGTGTAGAGGCTCGAACGGAGGTCCCATGAGCTTGGTCAGCACCACGTTGAGCTCCCACGCCGGGGCCGGAGCCTTCACCGGCGGGAACGATCTGAACAGTCCCTTCATGAACTCTTTCACCAGACGATGAGACCACAAGGACGTCCGCCCCGTGGTTCTGGTGTATCGGGAGATCGCAGCAAGATGAATCTTGATGGACGCGTGTGCCAGACCAGCTTTGGCCAGCGTCAGCAGGTACGGCAGTACTTGGGGAGCCGTAATCCGTAGAGGGTTAATCTTCTGTGCGTGGCACCAGACAGAGAACCTCTTCCATTTGTGTCCGTAGCATTTAAGAGTCGAGGACGCCCTGGCCTTTGCAAGAACCTCTCTGCAATCGGCCGGTATGTCGTATCCTCCAAACTCTAGCGCTGCAGGAGCCAGGCCTGCAAGTTCAGCGACTTCGGGTCGTGGTGGAGGATGGCGCCTCCTTCCCTGGAGAGTAGATCCGCGTCCGCCGGCAGCTTGATCGGCGGGGACGCTGACAAGTCCAGAAGGTCCGGGAACCATATCTGCCTCGGCCACGCAGGTGCGACGAGGATCATCCTGCACCGTGACCTCTTGAGCTGGTTGACGAGCCGGATTAGCAGAGGCAAGGGAGGGAACGCGTAGAGGAACAGGCCCTCCCAGGGGAACGAGAAAGCATCGCCCATGCTCCTCGTCTGGGGAAACCTGCTGGCGAACCTCCGGCACTTGGTGTTCGTCGCCGTCGCGAACAGGTCGATCTGGGGTGTGCCCCACCGTCGGAAGAGGCGATCCACCAGATCCTGCCGTAGCTCCCACTCGTGGCACGAGCGCAGCTCCCTGCTGAGTGAGTCGGCGATGGTGTTTTTTATCCCTGCCAGATGAAACGGCACCAGAAAAATCCCTTGGGCGACGGCCCAATGCCACAGGTCCTGCGCCTCCTTGGACAGCGCTGGGGACCTGGTTCCGCCCTGTTTCCTGATGTAAAACATGGTGGTGGTGTTGTCGGTGAAGATCCTCACCACCTTGCCCTTGAGGGACGGAAGGAAGGACCTGAGGGCCCAAAACACTGCACGGAGCTCCAGGACGTTGATATGCAGGGACTTCTCCGTCGGGAGCCAGAGTCCCCTTGCGTGCAGATTTTCGGTGTGCGCTCCCCACCCTTCCAGGGAGGCATCCGTGGTCACAGTCTCCTGGTGGGCTGGGGTCTGGAAGTCCATGCCCGCCGTCAGATGCGCGCGGGTGCCCCACCACCGTATCGCTCGTCGGAAACTCTCGTCGAGCTTGATCCTTTCCTCGAAGCTGCCCGTCGTCTGGATCCAGCGCGCATCCAGGAATTCTTGCAACGGGCGCATCCGGAGCCTGCACATGGGAATGAGGTAGATGCAGGAAGACATCATCCCGAGGAGGGACTTGATGGACCTCACCTTGGCCGCGTCGGCCACCAACATCCGTTGCACCTTGCCCAAGATGGTCCTGGTCCTCTCCTCCGACGGGGAGGCCAGAAGGGACACTGTGTCGAGCCTCGCTCCCAGAAACAGTGCGACTTGCGCGGGCACCAGGTGGGATTTGGCGTAGTTCACGGAGAATCCCAGGTCCGTGAGGAGTTGGACGGTCCTTGCCGTGTGGACCACGGCGAGCTCCCTCGTCTTGGCGCGGATGAGCCAGTCGTCCAGGTAGGGGTAGACGTGAATCCCCTCGCGGCGCAGCTGCGCCGCCACCGGTGCGAGGCACTTGGTGAATACCCTGGGTGCCGACCGTAGTCCGAAGGGAAGGGCTTTGAACTGGTAATGACGCCCTTGGACCACGAATCTGAGGAATTTTCGGTGCCCCTTTAGGATGGGAATGTGGAAGTAGGCATCCTCCAAATCCAACGACGATAGGAAGTCTCCTTCCTCCAGCTGACCCAGGACGTGCTGGAGGGTGACCATCCGGAACTTCTGCGCCTTGATGAACTTGTTCAGACGTCGCAGGTCTAGGATGGGGCGCCATCCTCCCGTCTTCTTCTTCACGAGGAAGTATCGCGAGTAGACTCCGGAGCCCCGAAGCCTCTTTGGGACGAGTTCGATGGCGCCCTTTCTGAGCATCGCCTTTACCTCCAGGAGAAGTTGAGGGACGTGAAGTTCTTTCTTGGCCACGGGGGGGACGCGCGGGCACCTTCTTTGAAACTCGAGCGCGTGGCCCCGGGCCAGGGCGTCCAGCACCCAACGGTCGGTGGAGATGGACTCCCACACGCTGACGAAGCCCGCCAGCCGGCCTCCCACCGGGGTGCTTCGGTGGGGGCCCGACCCCACGGCCGGTTCAATCCTGCTTGGACGCGGCCTTGCCGCCTTGACCTCCTTGGCGACGACGGCGGGGTCCGCTAGACTTGCCTCGTCCTCTGTAGGCCTCTTGCGACGACGAGCGGGCCGCTTGACGGTAGGAAGCGAAACCGCCGCCGGAACCTTTGGAGGCGCCCTTGCCTCCGCCGCTCCGAAAGGGCGTTCGTCGTTGCTGCAGGACTCCAAGGGCCCTAGCCGTCTCAGTATCCGCCTTGATGGCCTGAAGGGAATCGTCCACTGTCTTCCCAAACAGGTTGTTCCCGTCGAAGGGCATGTCCAGGACTCTGGTCTGGACGTCCTGCCGAAAGTCTGTAGCTTTGAGCCATCCACGACGTCGAAGGCAAACGCCGTTGCCCAGCTGGCGGAACCCAGTGTCGGCGATGTCCGTCGCCACGGTGATGGCGTGGTCCGACGCCACCTCACCTTCCTGCAGGATTTCAAGGGCCTCCGCCCTCTTGTCGTCCGGCAGAAAATCCAGCAGGGGAGCTATCTTGTACCAGAGCTCCCTGTCGTAGCGGGCCACGATAGCCAAGGCGTTGGCCGCTTTAATCGTCGTCGCTGCCGACGAGATGACTCTACGTCCCATAGCATCCAATTTCTTTCCCTCGCTGTCCGGCGGGGAAGTTGATGTGGAGGCCGCACCCCCCCCCCCCCGCTTTCTTCCTGGCTGCCGCGGAGACGACGGAGTCCGGGGTAGGCTGCGCCCGGAGGCATAGGGGGGCCGTGTCCGGGACCCGGTACTTTTTCTCGTACCGGTCTCTTCTAGCTGGCGTCGTGGAAGGGTTCTTGAGGAGGGAAAGGCCCTCATCCCAAATGTCGTCCAACAGAGGCACTGCGAGGACCGTCTTCCTCTTGGCCTCGCGCCGCTGATAAAGGAAGCCTTCCTTTTTCTTCTCCTCAGGGCAGAGTTGGAAAAGCTCGGAAGCCCTGGAGATCATGGAGTGGAAAGATCCGATCTCGTCGGGCGGAGAAGCCCTGGTGGGAGGCGACGACGGAAAATCCTCGTCGTATGCCTCGTCGTCCGTACCCGTCGCTGCCGTGTCAGTCCCTGTATCATCCCCTCGGGTGGACGGGGAGGAGGGCTGGACGGGGCGCGACGGTTGAAAAGGAGGTGGTGGATGGATCCTTCTTCTCTTGGTGGGGGGAACACCAGAAGGACCCGGTTCTGGATCCCCCGACGGGAGAGGTTCCTCCGTCGGTAACGGTAGCCTCGTCCTTATCTCGGAGCATAAGGACTGTATGGCCAACAAAATGGCCGCCGAGTTGTCTTGCGGCGCTGGCAGAGGGGAATCCGACGGGCGAGCAGGGGCCCCGTCGGTATCCTCGACGATGTCGTCGTCACCTGCGTCGGGGTCCATTCCGACGGGCTGGCCTTCTTCCACGCCTAGGCCGTGGCTTAAGACCTCGATCAGCTCCTCTTCTGAGGTTGAGGCCGAATCTACGACGACGCCCTGCCCCCCCCCTTCTTCCCCACGGAGGGTTTCACGGGGGTCCTATCGATGGGCACAAAGGAAGACTCCCTCCGCGGAGGCAGGGAGATTCTGGGCCCTGAGGTCGCCACCACTGGTGTAGCCACCACAGGCTGAGCCAGGGCCGCCGCGACCGTTTCGATAGAGGGCTTGGTCGGATGGATCAAGGCCTTCACCACCTTAGGTGCGCTCACCGCCTTATCCTTGAGGGAGGGGGCACTGCCACGCTCCTCCTCTGCCTTAGAGCTCGACCGGGGCCTCTCCAGGAGCTTCGCCGGGTGCTCGGCCTTCCTCTTACCCGACCCAGAGCGTTGGCTCGTGGTTGATGGTGCCGGGGAGGGTGCGCCCTGCCTGGCGCCCATAGAGCCCGACCGTTCGGCGCTCCCGGTGCCAGCGGACTCGCGGTGCTTGGCCTTATGTTGGGCCCCCGTCGCCGGGGCGCCCTCAAAGGTCTTAGAAGACCGCTCGGATTTCTTCTTCTTCTCGCCAGACGGGCTCTTACCCTCCAGCCAGTTGGCGAGACGTTGATGGCGGTCCTTCATGGTCCGTTCCGACATGTTGCCGCAAAACGCACAGTCCTTCTCCACGTGCGTCTTGTCCTCATGAAGGCAGTAAAGGCAGAAAGAGTGTTCGTCCTCCTTGAAGACGTTCTGCAGCTGGCATCCAGGGCAGACCCTGAACAGCTTTCCGGGCGTCGGGCTTCCCTTCTCCTGGGCCATCTCCGAGACCGGGCCTGAGAAGCTTCTGGAGTCCTCCGAAGTGTAGCTCGACGAAATCTTCACCCTTGAGGGGCACAGATGAATCCGACACGGGTCCCCGTTGATCGGATGTAGGATCGGTGGAGCTTGAGGCTCTTTTGACCGAAAGAATCGAAGTTTTTTGTGAAAAAGCGCGAAAAAAAGCACTAACGCTCGAGAGCAATAGCACGAGGATCCCAACACATGAACGTGCGGTAAAAATCTGAAGATGGCTGCCAGAGGCGGTGCTTAGGTAGAGGGCAGTCATTGGCTGTGGTCAGTATGACGCAGAGACCAGTGATTGGTTATTACTACGAAAGACAGATCAGAAACGAAACTGATACTGGTTTTTTCTTTACCGAGGATTCCCAGCCTGACGACGGGGAATATTCATGAGCATGTGAATCCATGCCAGACCCCATGCTGGAGAAGTATGCAAAGATGTTCTGGTGTTAATCTTCGTTGTCATGGAGGTCTGTATTTTGGGGACCGGTTGAACTCTACACAGTACCTGTGGGCTATGGTTTTTAGCACCCACTGGTCCGTGGTTATTCCCTCCCATGCCTGAAGGAACGATGTAAGCCGGCCCCCGAACGGGGAGGCATGGGAGGGGACCCGAATCCTCAGGTCATTTGGAACCTGAGGCTGGAGAACCTCTGGGGGTAGGGTTCCTGCCCCTTCCTTTACCAAGGTGCTGTCCGCTTTGGGGGTACGGGGTGGTGTGATTGTTGGTTCCCTGTGGAGAGTTCCAGTTGTTCCCTGAAGAGTATTGTTGACGAGTGAAGTGGTGGCCACGAAAAAACCTTCGCTTTCCAAATCCTCATCTTATGGAGGGTCCGACGAATTTGGTGCAGACTCTTAAGGGTGTCGTGTTCCTTTTTTGCAGTCTCTAGGGCCTCGTCGACCGCCTTCCCAAACAATTTGGATTCCTCCACAGGTTTGTTTATAAGCGACGCTTGCATCGCAGGTTTAAATCCAGAGTTTCAAAGCCATGCGTGTCTTTTCAGGAGTATACCTTGAGCTAGGGCTCGACTGGCAGTTTCGGCAGAACCCAAAGTGTTCTTTAAAATGATCTGGTTAACTTGCCGACCCTCAGACTGTGGTGAGGAGACGGGTTTGCAGAGATTCTGGAGCCTCCTGTAGGCCTTGTATTAAAGCCCATTGCGCATCGGCGTAACTGGCCAATAAAGTGGCGTTATTGGCAATACGCATAAAGTACGCTGCTGCTGTGGTAACCCTCTTCCCAAGGGCGTAAAGTCTTTTTCCCTTCTTTGTCAGGGGGTGCCTCGCCGGTTGACAAAGGGACCCCTGCTCTTTTTCTTGCGGTAGTGACTACCAAAGAATCCGAGGTGGAATTACCTAATATATAGAGGGTCCAAGGGAGAAGGGCGAAAAAGTTTTTCAATTCTTGGGTTTACACCTCTTGTGAGAGCAGGTGTTGCTAAGGAGGGAGCCAGGCATTTTATAATCAAATTGAATTGAGGAGAGAGATAGCTTGGCTGGTGGCTTCTCTGAGTATATCTTCAACAAAGTCAGCTTCATGGGCTGCCTCTTCAGTGGCAATTTTAAAGTGTTCAGCTGCCTTACGTAGCATTACGTTAAACGTCAACTGATCATCAATTGGAGAGGGGGGTTTCTTGTAGGGGTTGTTTGAGGGGAGTCCAAAGCCAGAATATCTGTATCTTGTGGGTCTGGGGACTGCCATGGTTGAGGGTCACCCATATCTGGGTCCTCCCCCAGCCCTCAATGGGCTCATGTTCCTCTTCATTAGAGAAAGTATTTTCCTCTACAGTAACTGGTGGAATGTCTTCCTCAGTAAGGTCATAATTATACATATCCTCTTCTAAAGAGGGGTCAAAAAGCCTAGGGAATTTAGCTCTAGGGTTAAAAGGACTCATCCCATGGCCTTCTTGGTATAGGTTGTTCTGAACATGAAACAAACCTATCCAGCCTTTCCATGCAGTACTCAAACTTTACTCTAGTCAAGACAGACGACCTAGAATGGTCTAGAGGTGGAAAAGTGTCTAGCATGGTCTTCTGTCGAAAAAGTGACTTAGCACTCTATTCCACCGAAAATCGTAAACATCGAAGGTCCTTCTCCCTCAGAGAATTAGTCTGGCGGGACCGATGTTACGCTCACCTGGCTCCTACAGGGGAGTCGGTCGGACCCGGACTGCTGCGGCCTCCACCCACGTGATGCGTAGTGCAGCGATGACTGACTGGATATGCCCTCCTAATCTTGTCTGCTTGGCCCGTAGAAATATTCTCCTACAAGTGGAGAGATGGATTTAGCCACTTGTGGATTCAAGTGATAGCACCCCCACTGTCCTCCCCACTAATCACCTCTGAAGGGCCCTCTCAGCAATCTCACCTTATATTCTTAAAGGATGCGCCCTCCATCCTGCGAAGCACGCAGGGGCGCGTTGATGACCAGTTACTTCACTGGCTTGAAGATATTGGAAGAGTTGTAGACGAATCCTGACTCCAAAAGATCCTGGCGAAGAGCCATAAGCATATAGTTCGTAAGAGTTCAAAATGTCTGGAATTCACTCCTGTCCAATTCCTCTTTTATCTTGCAGCTTGGACCCAATAAGAAGATTTACAGCTGAAAGCGCTCCGGTAAAAGTCTGTTACCCAACACTGTCCGGTAAATAATGCCAAGGGTTAAACTTGCTGCTTTCTCCTCATCTTACAGGTGCGGCATAAGAAGATGTGGCATGCTGATGAATTATACCTTCGGCGGTAAAATCAGGTAAGCATATGGCGGCTAAAGAGATTGTCTCTGTCTGTTCACCTTGTTGTTTCTTGTCCCCCTTAGGTGCCGGGATTCGGCGATGTAAAGATGGGGACAGCGCCGGATCGAAGAGATGCTGCGTGGAACGGTGAGTTTGGCGTGGCGCTGCTGCTGGCGATGCGACGCGTTTAAAACAAAGTCTTACCTCTGGTTTGAAGATGCGATGAATCCGGAATCAGGTAAGAAATCAGGTAATACTGTTGTGCTAACCTTTGCTTCTTTTTCTTCTTTCTAGGTGCTCCAGGTTTGAGGCGGGCGTGGCAGAAGGCTGGATGCTGCTGCTGGCACGGTGAGCGTTACGCTGCTGGATGCAGAATAACACGAAGCGTGTGCTGCTCTTCGGCCGTGGTTTAAATAGCCTCCAAAGTAGTCCCAGGTAGGTATTCCCCCCGACCACACCAGAGTAACAAAATAGCCCCTAAGGTAAAGTAGTCCCTTCCAGGCCTCACATGGGCTTGGATCTTCTTGCAGCATGGTCTGCATCAGGTAAGTGTGCACCTATGAGGCTGGCGCCTATGGCGCCAGGACTGATGTCCCATATGAGCCTGGCGCCATAGGCGCCAGGACTGAACCCAGACAGCCCCTAGCAGGTGTTGCTGGGTTTTCTCAAGGCGACATGATGCCTGCTTCCGGGGCTGATGGACGTGGTCTGGATGCCCGGGGGTATGCATCATGACAACGGATGAAGGTGGGGTATCCCTGTGTCTTTTGCTCGACTTATGAACGCTCTCCTTAGATCTCGGCAGATCTTCGGGCCTTTCGGGAACTTTCGAAGAGTCCCTAAACTGCAGCCTGAGAATCGGCGGACATGATTCTAGACTGGCTGTCTTCGACGTCCTCCTCAGACGGGAGGCGCATAGTTACAGCTGGCGATTGTACGGGAGTCTTTTTCGGCAGAGCCAGGGCCTTGACTTCATCGGCCACCTTTTCGGGTAGCGCCGTAATTTTCAGCAGTGTTAAGGCCTTGTCTTGAGTGATCACGTCCTCGGCGAAGCCGGAACCTTATCGTCGCTGTACGCCTTCTTGTGATGCGTGTCGACGGATCTATGTATTTTTGGGGTAGCGCCCTTTGGCTTGGATTGCCCAGTCGCTAGGTGCATACACGGCTGCGGGGAGAGCTGCCGATCCCTGCGGTCGGCGGGTATTGCCGGTGTTACTGGTGTACCCGTTAGCAGCAAAGTCTCCGACGTAGTCAAAGTAAGGCTTGGGGTTGTGCGTTTAGTGCCGTGCACATGTCCGTCTTTGTTGCCGGGGTGCGACTTCCCCATAGCAGAGCCTACGCCGTGCTCATCGGGGCCAGGGACAGACGATGCGGAACGCGAGCGTTCCGTCGTAAGGTCAACAACCTCCGGTTCGTAGGTTTGATAGTCACTCTCGCCGTCGTCACATTCGGTGGTAGCGGCAGTGGGAGAAACCTCGGCCTTGGACATACCGTAGGCCGCCCACCGTTTTACCCTACGCTCCTTTAAGGTCTTGGGGGCGAGGAGCTTACAAGCCACACACCCTTCCTCTTTGTGATCGAGGGACAGGCACAAGTTACACCGTCTGCTTATCCTTCCATGGGAATTTGTGCTTACAAGTAGGGCAAAATCTAAATGAGTCCTCTCCATAGCTGAGGGTACAAAGAGTGACTGAGACCAAACGGGAAAGAGGAAGGAAAGGGAAAGGCATTTTCAGTTTGAAAAGAAATGTCCACCCCAAAGCCACTCTCCCTACTGTATAGGCCGGTGGAAGGCCCGGCCACGTAGTCGGCAACGCCGACAGAATCACCAACCGTCGAAGTTCTCGCAGGTCTTCGGCGGAAACTGGAACAGCCGTCGAGATAAGGGACGGAAGGGGTGATCTCAACTATTTCATAGAATTATTCGACCAAAGGTCGGTTGGACAATAGCAGTGTTCTTTACGAACTCCACATAGGGGCGACCAGTTATCTGGGCGGAAAAAAACAATCTGAGGGACCTCGAGGCACGAGGGATCTTGGGTACACTACACGTCACGTTAGGAATAGTGTTAGGCACGCCCATGTCAACGTCTCCTTTCAATTCTCGAAAGACAAGATGCAATACTCCGCGGTTACCACTGGATGTCGGACTAGGCACAACATGTGATTCTACGCAGATTGACAAACATCAGAAATTTAGTTTCCAGTGTTTTAACCAGAATAAAAGCAAGGAATGGACCAATCCTTCCCTTATTGGCCAGCAGAACATTCATGGAGCAATTACTAGACTAGTGGTGTGTAACATTAACTCAGTTGGTTGGGAGGGGTACCCGTACAGCAGACAGTTATAGCCAAAAAAGGCTTTTTAATTATCGGTCAGAACAACTAGGAGTGCTGTCTTGATATGCCATGGTAACAGTCAAGACACGCAAAGGGAACACCAAACAGAGCCATCACAGCCCATTGCCACCACCATCTTATCCGAGCAGGTTAGGTTGGAAGTGGCATAAATCCTCATACACTACATAGAACCTCTCACAGCCACCTTGTGAAAGAATATTCGCAAGTGGAGCCTCATTTGGCCCATTACAGCTATCTCATGCCATTTAAAGCCCTTCTAAAGCAATCTACTGTCAGCAAGTCTATAATTTTGCACCTTTTCTACATGGACTTGGTGAAAGTCACAGCATATCAGCTTTCTGCCTGGACACAGACTGATTTTCTGTGGGGAGTGAAGTCATTTTGGCCCAGGCACCAGTTTCTCACATTACATTTGGGGTGCACTACTCAGTCCCTAGGATCACCAATACAGGGAATGTGTCTCTCGTTGGCATTACTCATTTTCACAGTGTAGTGCAAGCCACTTGGTGGACAGATGCAAGGATAATGTGTGTCCTTTTCTTTTAGCAACATCCTAGTTACTTTCCGATGTGTAAACAACAAGCTTGTGGCAGTGAATCACTTCAACATTTTCCAAGTGCAAAGACATGACTTTTTATTTACATTTGGGTACAATAGAAGCAAAACTGCTGCTCCTTGTGGTACACAAATTGTTCTTTGTGCAGCCTTTGTTGACCACCTTCCCACCTTAAAAGGTCAAACATTTCCAACTGAGAGCATGCACTTTTGCGCAGCCATCGCTTTGTGTCTGAACTAGCTTTTGAGATCATCTGGACCCAGTCAACAATTCAGTCAAGGGATATCCTATTGCTGGGTAGAATGTGAGGTGGCGGGTTGTCCCCCCATTTGGGCATCCTCCATCTTTTTGAATGTTACAATTCCCTTCAATAAGTGGGCTGGGGCGGGCAGCCAGTCAGATCAAGGATTGCCATCAGGAATCTATATTCCTTCCTACCTTGCCACTGTAAACTTTGCTTGCATCCCTCCGATCTGTGCTAGGACATTACTAACCTGCAGTATCTAAAACCCGAAGTCCACCCTAGCTACTCATTAGGACTTGCCGACAGTCTTGGGTCACACAGTACATTCCAGTCTGCTGTTCCTGATAAGTCCACAGATGATGCTGGAACTAAACTCAAGCGCTCAACCAGTCCTCAGCTTTGAGCGGGACCAAACCATAGCAGGAAACTTCAAACTTGCAACCTGTGAACCTCCTTAGTCAAGCCTATGGGAAGCCTTGTTTGTTGTTCCCCATCCATTGTCGGTCTGTGTTGCAGGTCTGGTTCTGGGTGTTGTAAGATCTTCTCATTATACTGCTCTACTTCCAATGCAAGTCAATGAGGATAATGTCCTCAACTTAAAAGTAGCTGCATGAAGGCCAAATGCAGTAGAACCTGGGCCAGGAGTCGGTCAACTAGGGTACTGGTATTCTACCCCCACAGCTAGAGGTCTACCTTAGACCTTGCTACAGTGAATTTGTAATAGCACTTGCATGACTCATAAAATAACAGCTTACACTAGACTGAACGATCAGAAGATTAGGGATGGCTTCTAAAATGTTACTCAAAATAACATTATTTGTAGTCTACCAAAACCAGTAAAACTGTGCTAAACAATCTGCCTAACCCACCACCGGTTTAGCAATTTCTTTACTAAACTGCTGCAGTGTTCTAGGTAATCTAATTTGTTACTAAACTATGATACATATTACTTTTCACTGAAAAATATATTTATAAGAGAGTAAAGATAGTGATTTATTGCAACAAAACCCATGAAATGGAAGTTTTATCAAGAGACGAGAATCTGAGTTCACCTCTTAAGTAACCCTGGATGAGATTTTTGATATCCTTGCGGATCCCTGCTTGGTTCTCATGTATGTTCTCATGGCTTCAGCAACGAGGTAGATTCAGAGTTAAGATTGTTGAATTTACTTTACATTTTGCATAAGAGCAAATTGCAGTGCAACCTGACTGTTCTTTTGAACATTTCTTGGTTTACCTCAACTTAAAAAATACTTAAATAAATGGATTCTTTTTTTAAACGGTTAACATTTTTAAATTACAATATTATTTGTATTACAGTTTCTTGCCCGTGTGTATAGTTGCTTTATTATTACAGGTTAAAAGAAAATGTATGCGCAATTGCACATTTCGCTATATTTGAAGTATGTCCGATGTACTTTAAAGTATATATGTAAATGCATGCACTGTTGAAATGTGAGAGTACATGCATGCACATTCGGTGAGGAGTGTGTTCAATGCTTTACTTTGGATGTGTTTGCATGTACTGTTATGAAAAGGTTTGTTTTTGGGTGTTAAATGTACATTATGGTGTGTACTGGTGTGTCCTTTGAAAGTAGAATAGGTTTAAGCCATGACCATACTGTGTGTCATTTATATGTGCCTGTAGATAATGGGGAGAGTTGTGTGTAGCAATGACGTGAATGGGATGAAATGTGTTGTAGGTTTTAGTTTGGATGGTTTGCGTGTAGTGTTTTGTAAATATCTGGCATGTGTGCGTATTCATGTTTAACCCATGTGTATTGTGGCAAATCAAGGTTCTCTAAAAGTGTGCGGCAGCAAAAGGAGAGGAGCGCTTGATCAAGCTGGCAACATGCAGCAAGATGTACTACAAGCATGGAATGATGAAAAACACTTATCAGCTGCAGGAAAAATACTTCAACTTCCCTCACTACGGAATAGCACCAGTGAAATAGCATAGTGGTAGAACCGATACCTCCCATTGTAGAAGACCCGGGTTCAAGTCCCCATTAAGGATTGTGGGCACATTTTATCTAAATTATGAAATAACATCGAAAACACCACAAAGGCATGGGAAAATAAAATAAAGCCTTCCAGAAAACAAGAGCAACACAGAGATACCTACCATCTACCCAGGAGGAGCAAACCAAATGAACTTAAGTAGAGCCCTTATATAGGAAAGTTAATTGAGACTCCCAATTGACTCACTGCCATTCGAACGAATCAATATGGAATGACCTACCCTGGAAAGATATGATGTAAGCAATACTTCCACCAATAGTGTAGTCAGCTAAGGGAAGAAATTACAGAATAAAAGGAGAGCCATCTGCAAGTTGTCTCAGGTTGGGACTGGTTCCCTGTCTCGCTGGTTAAGGGAAAGCTGTGGAGAAGAAGCCTGAAGCAGGGCAAGGATGGCTGCCTGGTGATACCCTGCTATGCTCAAGAGGGAAATCAGAGAAAGCCCAGCTGAACCCAGAGGGATAAAATAGGGCCACAATCCTCTGAAACCGGAGCCCAGAGAAGCTGGAAGAAAGGCAGTCTGTGGAAGGGGCTAGGTAACATGAGGTTCCCCAGTGAATAAGGAACTGTGGGCAGCCCATCTACTCCTGAGGGCAAGAGGCAAGAAGGGACGAGCTGAGTACAAAGGAGTCAGTAAGAAACCCATCCCCTGAGTGAAGCTAATCCAGAGAGAGGAACACGAATCAAGAGACCACGGAAAAGGGGGAGAGATTAAATACACCCTGGAACAGGGATGAAAGAAATGAAACGAGTGGAGTCAAAGTGAAGCCCTAGAGGGGAACAGAAACCCTCCGGAGTGGGATAAACAAGTGAAAATGGCACCACAGGGTGTCTGGAGAGAGACTGAAATACCTGAACTAAGATTTTATTTGCAACATATAGTCATTACAGTGGCACCTACATAACTTTATCGTGCGGAGAAAACCTGGAACAGAAGCAGCATCTTTTTAGTTGCTAAACCCTTTATATGTGTGCAAGTTTTGCTAAAAATGTGGTAGGCTAGTATAGGATTTGGACGTGGGACTATGTTTTGATTTCTCCTGACAAGATTACCCTTTCCGTCAACATTTGAGTTTTAGAATATGAAACTTAACATGGAGTTCATTTTCATTATTTTAGTTTATTTTCCATGAAGCTGGCCAAGATTTCAGACTAATTGTAAGTGCAGATAATGCTTCATAGACGCAAGAGTGCTGGTGGATGTGCATACACCTCTGTGTATAGGTGCATGCAGCTATAAGGGGGAATATTCGTACATTGGGTTTTCAATGTGCTTAATGTTTTAAGTGAATTCAGAATTGTATAAGTTTGTGGCTTGTGTGCATTGGGGCATAAATGTTCGAATGTACTTTTAGAACGTGTATAAGGTGTGACCAGCCCTACAGATTAGGGGTGTATCAACACTTTTACTCCCTAAAAAAAACTCCCTAAAAAAAAAATAAATAAATAAAAAATACCCCGAGAAGAAAAATAGGGAGTAAAAATACCCCCAACAAAAAACAGGAATCAGACACATGGAACATTGTGCCCCTGCTCTATGGATAGGTTTGGACCCGTAGTGCATGTAGTAACACAGGAAGAAACTCCTATTAGAGCCTAATCACAAGAAGTAAACATGTATCTTTTCATGTGCATAAATAACTAGGTGTAAAGAAATGATTACAAAAACAGTTCTCCAGTTAAAACATTTTTACTTTTGTATAAAATATTCCCATTGGGAACCTGAATTCCATTTTTACTCCAAAAACAAATTTTACTCACAACTTAAAAAAAATAAAAGGAGTAAAATACTCCCACTTCCAAATTTTACCTAGATCACTGGGTGTGATCATTCTTGTGTGCAGTCAGGGGCAACAGTTCATGTGTGCGAGTGCATAGATTGTGGAATATGTACTTAATAGTGGATGTGTGGCAAAAAGTTGAATGGAAAAAGGCATAGGAGTGTTGTGTGTAGGGTCTAGGTTGTCACCATATGGTGGCGGACAGTGTAGGCCATAGGAGTGTTTAGTATGAACTTATTTGAAATGCACGTATCCAACACTTCTCTTATGTTTGAAAACTCATTAAAATGAAGATGGACTTATACATGTATGAAATGATGATCTATATGTATTTTTCCCACAAGTCTCCTATACAAATAGGAATTGTCAATCCTGAAATGTGTACGTGTATATTTCGTATACGAGATGCACTTACAAGGTGAGCATGTATGAAATCTAGATAAATCCTAAAACTTGTGGCTTATGAGTATGTGCAAGTTTTAATACAGCAGGCAGATAGGAGAACGACATTTCATACATAGACAATGCAAATTTCTTTTGCATATTCTATACATATGAAAGAAAACAAGTCAGTCCAAAAACGTACATCATTCGAGTCGTACAATCATTCTTTACACCAGATCCTGATGAGATCTTGGTGCATACCAAAAATCTGAAACAGCAAAGTGGACAATTTAGTGGTATTCTTTTGCCAAAAAAGTGGTACACCATATGGGAAAACCCCAACGCAAAAAAACTTTTTTTTTTTAAATTTGAAGCCTTCCATGAATAATTCCGAAATTTCTCATGTAGTAAGCAGTGGGAAGTGAGAAGAGATCGAGTCATAGTAGGGATTTGAAGCTGGAGAAAGCAGTGTTGGTGGAAGAGGCATCAAGTGTGAAGGAGGAGAGCGAGAACTGTAGGTCGGAGAGAAGGGGGGTGATGGGAAATGCCAGGTGGTTTACATTTCCTTTTAGTAAAAGGTGAAGTAAGTGGTGAGGAATGGTCAGAGGGTGGAAAGGAGGTGGTGGATTTGGATGGTGTGACAGTACCATTAGTGGCCTAGAGGTGGAAATGAAGATATCCAAAGAGTTACCCCCTGTGTGGGTAGGTAGGTTATGGATGGTGTGGAGAGCAGGGTCACTAAGAAAAGACTGAAGGTCGGATTTCTAAGAAGTGGTTGGCGTGGAAAGTCTAAAGTCGCCTATGAGAATGAGGTGATGTTTAGTGGAAAGAGAATCGGGGAGCTGCTAAAGATCAACAAAAAATGGTCCAGTGCGAACAGGGGGAGGTGGGGGGGGATATGGAGATGTGAACCGAGGGGGGCAGAGCAATAGTGGAGATGGTACATTCAAGAAAGCAAAGAAGACAGAACCACAGGAATGTCACATGCAAAAGGATCCACATTCTTAACCCTGCACCAGTCGCAGAACTTTCGCCAACGGCAAAGGGACTTTGTGCGGGCCTTCTGGCCGAAAGCAACACCTCCATCACGTCTTCAGGGAGGTCCCAATCCTTATACCTCAACCTTTCAGAAACCAAGCGTGAAGGTTGAGGGATCTGACCCCCCCCCTCCCGTGAGAGCAGATCGTCTCGGTAGGAAAGACGACGTGGAGGGCAGACGGACAAGTCGAGAAGGTCCGGGTACCACGTCCTCCGGGCCCACGCCGGAGCAATGAGGATCATCCGGGAACTGAACCTCCGTAACCTCCGCAGAACTTGCGGGATGACAGGGACTGGAGGAAACGCGTACAGCAGCGGGAATGACATCTCCACCATAAACACGTCTCCTAAGGCTCCTCTTGGAGGAAATTCCAGCAAGCAGAAACTTTCGCACTTCCGGTTGACACTGGAGGCTAAGAGATCCACTTGAGGGGTCCCCCAAAGGGCGAAGATCTCCAGGAGAATCTCCTGAGCCAACTCCCACTCGTGGAAGATAACGCTCTGCCTTCTCAGAGCATCCGCCGTCTCGTTTTCATCTCCGGCCAGATGAACTGCGAGATCGAAACTTCCTGCTGGATTGCCCAGGACCAGAGCTGCATCGCCTCCCTGCACAGAGGAAGTGTCCCCGCCCCCCCCTTTTTGTTGAGGTAGTGCATGGCCACCGTGTTGTCCGTCAGGATGAGGACATTCCTCCCTCGCATAGTCGGCAGAAAAGCCTTCAGGGCTAGCCTGACGGCCCTCAGCTCCAACAGATTGATATAGAGTCTGGACTCCGACAGAGACCAACGACCGCTGACTCAACTCGTTGGCATGAGCTCCCCATCCCGTGAGGGATGCGTCCGTCACGATCGTCACTTCCGGCCAGGGTAGCCAAAATGGAGCCCCCTTCATCAGATTGTCTTCAACGGCCCACCACAGAAGGTCCTGAGCGACCGAGGACGGCACCTGAACAGGGTCCGACATCCTGCCGGAGGACAGACCACTGGAGCTTGAGTGCCCATTGCAAAGATCTCATCCGCAACCTGGCCTCTGGCACCAGAAGAATGCAGGATGCCATGAGGCCAAGCAATCTCAAGAACTTGAACGCTGGGAGACTCTAGGCAAGCTGAAACTTGTGCACCATCTGTTGAATGTGAGGAGCCCTCACCTGGGGAGGAAAACACTGCCACAGGGACGTGTCGAGCACTGCTCCGATGTACTGGAGCCTCTGAGTTGGTGTCAAATGGGACTTCTTTAAGTTGAGGGAGAAGCCCAGCTTGTGGAGGGAGTGGCAGGTGACTGACCGATGATCCAGGACTTGCTCGGGAGAGCGCGCCCCGATCAACCAATCGTCCAGGTAGGGGGTAGACGTGAATCCCCCCCTTTCCTGAGGTGCGCTGCCACCACTACCATGAGCTTGGTGAAGACCCTCGGGGCGGAGGTCCATCCGAACGGAAGGACCTGAAACTGAAAGTGCGAGTCGCCAACCGCGAACCTCAGGTACTTCTTGTGCTTTGGATGGATTGGCACATGAAAATAAGCGTCCTTGAGGTCGAGAGACACCCACCAGTCCTGAAGTTGAAGGCCCTGGGGGACTTGAGAGAGAGTAACCATCTTGAACTTGTCCTTGTCCTTCCTGAGGAGTTGGTTCAAACCCCGCAAGTCCATGATGGGTCTCAATCCCCAGTCTTGCTTGGAAATAAAAAAATAAGGGGAATACCATCCCTTGTTCCTCTCCGCTACAGGCACCAGTTCTATGGCGCCTTTCTCCAGCAGGGCTTGAATTTCGTGCGCAAGGAGCAGATCAGGACTTTTCAAAGAGAGATTCCCCGGTGGATTGTCGTGAGGCCTCTGCCGGAAAGGAAGACAGTAGCCGTGGGCTATGATCTCCAGAACCCACACATCTGAAGTAATGGCACGTCACGCTACAAGATGCTGCGCCAGTCTTCCAACAACCGGCGAACCATGGGACATGGCCTCATGACTGAGCTGAAGAGGCTGCGGCGTTGCCTGAGGGCAAAGAGGCAACTGCCCGAGCGGCCTTGGCACCTTGAGTACCTTGTTTTCCACCTCTGGCACTCCTACGGTGGCCCCTTTGACTGGCAGCTCCTCTCGCTTTACCAAAGGATGAGTAATAACGAAAGGAACCTCCCCTCCATTGCTGTCCCCTAGGACGAAAAGGCGGAGGTTGTCGAACTGCAGCGCCCAACTACTTCGCTGCAGCTTTGGAGGTCTGCAACCTCTCAAGGCTCTCGTCAGCCTTGCTGCCAAAAAGATGTTCCCCGTCAAAGGGCATGTTGAGGAGCCGGGCCTGCACATCAGGAGCAAACCTCGACTTCCGCAACCACGCAAACCTGCGTATGACGGTGCTCGCCGCCATGGACCGGCTGACGCAATCTGCCATGTCCAAACCAGATTGAACGGCCTCACAAATGGCATCCTTGCCATCCTGGACCATAGCAAGGAAACCATCCCGTTCGTCCCTTTCGGGAATATGTTCAGCCGCTAAAGAAACAGTTCCACAGAGTGTGTGTGAAAAGAGACAAGGCACATACGGAGTTGGCCGCCTGAAGCGTCATACCCCCTGAAGAAAACACTTTCTTCGCCCAACCGTCAAAACGCTCGTCGTCCCCCATCAGGAGGGATGGTAGAATAGGATGCCTGCTTTGCCGGGGCCGTAGCCGCTTGCACCACCAAACTCTCCGGAGTGGGGTGCTTGGTCAAGTAGCAGGGGTCGCTACTGGCTGGGCGGTATTTTCGCGGCAAAGGCTTGCCCACAGCCGGGAGACTCTCCAGAGCAGTCCAAGCCTCCGCCACCCTCCTCTGTAGAGCCATATGGAACGGCAGTACCGGGTCAGTTGGTGGACCTTGGTCGAGGATATCCGTAAGGTCATCCTGAAGAAAATCCCCTGGGGGAGCAGACCATCCCAAGTACTTGATGACCCTAGACATAAGGTGCCGGTACGAGGAGTCGGCATGAGTGCCAGGCTCAGGCCTACAAAACTCCACCTCCGGAGAGGTGTCCAGACCACTGGCGTCGTGCAGGGACTGACGCAGGTCCTCAATTTGACTCTGGACTGAGAGAATCTCATCTGGCACCGTATCAGGAACCATGCCCTCATCAGAGCCCTCATCCACCTCCGAAATAAACCCACAATGGCGGTAAGAAGGCACAGAATGTGGAACAAAGCCATGCTTGACCTTGGCCAGAGCCTTTCTAGGGGGCTCCACCGTGCCCTGGGGAACCCCCGTCGAATCAGCCTCTAAAGGCGTAGAGTGAATCGGCGTTGACGCCGAACGCGGCGCCGATAGCATCGACACAGGTCTCGAGGCCGGAGCCCCGAGCATGTCCCTCGACGGACTGGGTGCCAACAACTTCTTCGGAGGCGGAACCTCGAAAGCATCCGTCGACCTCAGCGCCACAGGCGTCGACATCCTCCTCGAAGACACCACAGGTGCACACGGTCTCGAGCGCGTCGAGGACCGGGACCTGGAACGGGCATCACGAGAACGATTCCCCTTGTCCGAGCGGGACCTTTCCCGCAAATTGTGCGGACCACCCGAGCCCGAAGGCGTACGAGTGGTGTCTCTCGACCGATCACGACCAACCCCACTCGGAGGCACAGACGGACCAGTGCCCTGCGATTCGAGAATCGCTAACATTTTCTTCCCGAAGGAAGCCCATTCCTCTGGCGTCGCATGCTTGGTGGGATAAGCGACCCGCCGAGGGGCGGAGTCCTCGAATGAGGACGAGGAAGGCGACCGATGACGGCGCTTCCGGGAGTGCCTCGAAGAGGCAGAGGAGTGGCGGGACCTACTCTGGACCGAGACCCACTGGACTTCCGACGACGATGCAGAGAGTCGCCCCTCGAAAGCCCTGAAGACCTAGACTTCGAGGCTTGGACACCTTACCTACTGACAGTTTCTTCTTGCGCTCCCGCAAGGCTTTGGAAGTAAGCGACTGACAGTCGACACAATCATCTGTGTCAAGGGCCTCCCAGAGGCACCAGAGGCAGGCGTTGTGCAAGTCTGTCACCGACATCTTGGACCCGCAGTCTCTGCACTTTCTTAAAGCCCGGACGCGGGGTGGAAGACGAGGTAGACATCTTATGAAGGGAAACTTCACAAACTAACAGGTTCGAAGAGCCGATAAAGAACAAACTCCAAAGAGTCGAGGCGCACCGAGATCTCCGAAGCTAACACGTTCACGGAAACAACAGAACTGAGGCTACGGGCGACATGCGTCCTACTTATCCAGTGACGTTGGCTGTTGGAGGAGGTCCTCGAGGGCGGAGTATCGACGTCATCGACGCAGGACGCAGAAAGATTTTCCGAAGCAGCACAGCTGTGGTGATTACTGTCAGATATGGAGTACGTCGGAGGACTCAATCCCCTCGAAACCCTGTTCTGAAGTGCAAAGATATGGAACTTAAGGACTTTGATGCAGCAAAGCTTGCCTTTTGATACTACTACAAATAGTCATTAGACAGGTCAGTCTTCCCATCAAGCAGATCATCCTGGACTTTCTCCAGTAGGTGTCAGAGGTTGCAGGCCTCGAAGAGGTTGCAGCAAGATATGCATGTCCCCTCACACAAACTATCAAATTAATTGTTCTGTCCATTATGACTTCATTGACATGTAGCTACCGAATAGCAGCTTAATTTTCATCACATACTAAGTAGGCAAGATTTTCTGCCACCAATGGTAGAAGGTATTCAACAATGCTGTCAATCTCCCAATGTACAATTTTAAAGTCTCCTAGAACAGTGGCAGCATTTATTTGACAGGACTGCAAACAAAGACTTGGATGCCTTGGAATTCCCCTGCCTTGGAATTTGTATCTAAAACACATCAAAGACTTATGGCCCTTCATGCTCAGCACGTAGGCAAATGAGGACTGAGCTGGTGGAGCACTCCTGACTATGAAGCAGTCTTCCCTACGTGTCATTTTGCATACATGTATTTAGAACTGGCTAGCTCGGGCTCGGGAAAAGGTGTCCTCCATTGTAGGAGAGCATGTCCCATCACAAAATCCTCCACCAAAATAAGGGGTCTAGCATGATGCGAAGGGAGCATTGCAAATACCTCCACTTTCTCTAGTAGAAGACACTCCAAAGCTTGTATTGCCTTGGAAGTAGTGTCATTTAAAACCAGAAACAGTAGCATCTTCATCCGTGCTGTCAGTATCTGCACTAAGCAGTGTACTCCGTGGCTCTACAGAAGGAACCCCAACAGTGACTGCCAGGGCCTGCAGAATTTTGTGGCTCTGCCAGAGGAGTAATTAATTTATATATTCTGAACTAGTGCTTCTCGGAAAGGATTGGCCAACATAATATTGGATATATTTTATCACCATATCTGACGGCTTTAAGGAACTTTGGACCTAAAATGTTAAGTGCCAAAAGTGAACTGACAAAAAAAAAAAAAAAAGGGGGGGCTTCTATTACACGAGGGTGGCACCTTTCAAAAAATTCAGACTCATGTTGACTTGCGCTTCTTGCCGGTTGCCATGATGAAAAGGGTGCCCCTGTAAAATGGGGAGGTGCAAATCACTGCATGCACACCAGACGCACAAATTGCAATATTTCGAAAGCCTTTAATTGAATCCAGAGAGTGGTTTGTCCGTGCCAAGGACATTCAAAGAACTGTGCCGATTTACATAGGAACCTTCTACATGACAGTAAAAAAAAAAAAAAAAAAAGAAGGCCCAATGTCATACTTTAAAGACACAAATGTAAATCAAGTATTTCCTAAACCATTGCACTGATCAGTATGTAAAGACATGTGGAAAATGCACATGGACGCAGTAACCATACATGCAAAGTGAGTTCACAATTCAGCAGGCCTCAGAAGGTTTTTTGAAATTATAAATTACAAGTGTATTATCATAACCAGTCATTCATTATCAAGGATTATTTTGTTTAGTGAAGAAATTGGGCATTATTCAAAGTACCAATGTATTTTCCCATGCACTTCCCTCCACTCTGAATAATACTCCATTTTATTTAACTTTAAATTAGACATGTAAAAAGCATGGAGTCAGTTCATTGCTCTAATCCATGGTACATGTAGCCAGAGCAGACCTACAATTCACCTCTCCTTAGGCCCAGGCCACATCACAAGACATGAAGCCCTGGTAAGGTACTGATCTGCCACGTGTTAGGGAGAATTCTCTGTTTAGGCTGAATTTCCTAACCTAGTGAGTCCCCCAGCAGCTTTGCTGGATTTCTGGAGTTTGTTTTTTTTCCATCCTGCCAAGAGTGAGACTCTTTTCCTCCCACTCTTGGACATGCATGTGTGAAATTCCTTTGAGTGTCAATGTGTTCTATGGGCTATGGGGTCTTTTACTCCATAGGGTCTCATATGTTTTTCTGTGTGTTACACCGCACCCTACGTGCCGTAACACTGGGGCGTCCTAGTGGACCTCCACCATAGACTCCATACCCGGGGACTGACTACTGTCTCCCTGGGCATGTAAAGTCACCATTGGCTTTACTAGACCTAAATTTACTAACAGAACTAGTACAAACCATCTTATTGTGGACGTACTAGTAGGGGTAATTCGATTACTCCTGGATCTGTTATTCCAGGGGGCACTGTCCCGTCCCCCCTCGTCGAGTTTTGGCTGGTGGCAGTGGAAACTACTTGTTATGTTCGACCCCGAACGTAACCCTATGGGATTCGTCCCATTGTTAGAGATTGATACTTTTTCTCGTTAATCTCTAACGTACCACCGATCTACTGATCTTAAATAAGTTTATCGGATGGCACTTTCTGCCAGAACTCGGTTTGTAAAATGGCGTCTGTGTTCGTCTCTGTGACTCCTAAACCAAAGGTCGAGCCCTTTGGTCTGGGTTACCACAGGGGTGTGGGAGGGGGGTTTAGGCACCCTGGACCGAGTTGCCTTGCCAACTCCGGTCGCACTCTGGAGTGATTGGCCCAAGTGGTGAGCCTCCCCGCTCACCACTTAGCATGTGTTGATTGACAGCTAGGCTGAATGAATGGGGGTTTGCTGCATAAAAGCAGGGCTTTTGGGACTGGATCTTCAGAAGTCGCCACAGGACCTAAGAATCCGACGAGGGTAACGCTGAGCCGACCTGCACGACGACACCTCCGGTGGAGCCCTGCGGAACCGACTCACAACTTCCCGACGACAGAGGAGATCTCCCTGCCGGAGTCTCTTCCCCTGGCTGGTGGGAACAACCAGTCCCGTTTGCTTTTTATTCACCTCAGGACGCAGTGGTCGAATTGCCCGTGCAGAGCACCTCGGCAACCGGATAGCCACTAACCCTGTACCGCGACCAAAAGGTGGTGCCTGGTGACGGAGCACTCCGCGGCTGGTCTCTTCCCTGGTGGTGCACCGGACTTCACTTTTCTTCGACGACGAGATCATCTCTACTCTTGGCAAAGACCCGGCGTGCATCCACCACCAGGAACAACTGCCCCCGCCGGAGCTGCCCTCCACAACAAGGTTCCGTGTCCGCCTGGCTTCCCTTTCGATCGGTTCAAGTGAGGTGTCTTAATCCTCTCCTTTCCGTTGGGTCGCCTCCAAGCTTTCTCACGTATTGTTCTGAACTAGTTCAATCTGCCGATAACAATTTGCTACAAAGACTCAAACGCATTTCCACTAAGAGACTTTTTGGGACATATCGCCTTGCCTCTCTCCGAGTGGGCCTGGCCTCTGAACTTTATGATCTATTGTGGTTCTTGCCTTGCATTTTTTAGCCGTGAAGTATTGAACTGTGTTGATTTCTTAACCTACTGATTTTTCTCTCCCGTCCTAACTAATATTAGAGTGCCATCTAGGTTGAGGCATACAGCTCTGTCTGTAAATAAGTGGTGACGGTAGAACCTAGACTTGTCGAAATATTGCTAGGGGGATTGATCGTTTCTTCTTCGAAGAGTAACTGTGTTTCATTTGTTTGCCGTGATAGTGCCATAGTGTTTTTGATAGATGTTCGTTATAAATAAATACCTTCATATCTTTACACTGAGTCTCGTTGCGTGTTTGCTGGTCTTACTGTGAAGAATTGCCCTATCTTGTATACTCCACATACTGCTTAACTCTTCTTGAGAGAAGTCTGACTGCTCAGCCACAGCTACCAACAGTGAATCTGTGTGTGTCATGATGCCTGCCCCCAGAGCACCGGGACAGGCCCAGCACCCCCGGAAGCAGGCATCATGCCCTCGGGGGAAAAAAACCAGCGGCCCCTAATAGGGGCTCTTTGGACTTTGTCCTGGCGCCTTTGGCGCCAGGCTCATATTGGACATCAGTCCTGGCGCCAAAGGCGCCAGGCTCATAAAAGAAGGTGTTTGGTGCACTTACCTGACGCAGACCATGCTGCATAAAGCCTCAAGCCAAATAAGGCTTAGGAGGGACTACTTTATTAAAGGAACTATTTTACTTGGGTGGGGACCGTGGAAGAATACTTACCTGGGACTTCTTCCAAGGCTATTTAAACCACGCCCGGACTGCCAAACGTGCTTCGCGTTGTTCTGCATCTAGCAGCTGGACGCTCACCGTGTCTGCTCCTGCATCCTGACTTCTGCCAGCATCCTGAATCACCTGCAAAGGAAGGGAACAAGAGAACAGAAGAAGGAAAAGGCCTTACCTGCTAAATCTGCATCCCAGAGACATTTCGCCGACGATCCTGAAAAGGAAGACATTTATTTTTAAAAGCACATCGCATCGATCGCTGCAGTGCCTCATTCTACTCACCTTACAGGGCGCTTCCACGTTCTGCAGCGACCATCCGGATCCTCAGTCGCGCCCCAGCGCCTAGGAGAAAAAGACAATAACGAAGGTGAGAGAAAGAAGGGAAAAGGGAAGCTAAATCTCCATGTTAAGACTTACCTGCTGGGTCATTCCCTTTTCATTTCGGGTCCGCGCCGCAACCAGGCATTTTCGGACCCCGGCCCCTAAGGGGAAAAAGACATCAGCGTTAATGAGCGAATGAAAAGACATTACCAAGACGCTCATTAAAGACTTACCTGATTTCCACAAGGATTTCACCTCTCATCTCGGGTCGGTGCCTGTGCCCCGGCATTCCGTACCCCGGCCCCTATGGGGAAAAAGACACTAGCATTAGAACATTAATGCATGGACACAAGGGGAACCACTTATCAAAAACTTACCTGGAAGCCAAGCAAGTTTGGTTCTCACCAATTCGAAAATCCAGTGAAGTAACTTGATACCAACGCGCCCCTGCATCAGAAGCAGGATGGAGAGCTCGTCCTTCCAGACCCTAAGGTGAGACGCCACGGGAAATCACAGAAGGGTTTTGAGGAGGGTGGGAGGCCGACGCATTACCCCGCAGACAGCTAATCCCCCATTTCCACCTACAGAAGGATACTTCTGCGAGCCAGACAAGCAAGATTTGGGGGTCCGGTCCAGTCAGTCTTCCGAGTCCTGCGCATCACTTTAGAAGAGGTCACAGCAGCTCAAACCAGGCCGGCGCCTCCGTGGGAGTCAGGTGAGCGTTACAGTGTGGTACAGACTGCTACCAAGAGGGTTTACTGCCAAACACCTGTAGTCCTAAATCTTTTGCAGTGGTCCCAGAGGGAACTGCACAGGTTTCCGCCTAACACCACGTTTAAACTGGTTTTGCCTCTAAAGCACTGCAATATGGGTGGCAAGGTTATAACTTCAAAGAGACCCGTCACATCCATCTAGTTTAGGCCCCTATTAAAAACCCAACGGTGCATCTGATCTCTGAATAAGCAAAATAAACATTATCTCAGCATGTATTCAGATCGACAAGGTGAAAGGTGGGAGGCCGACGCATTACCCCGCAGACAGCTAATCCCCCATTTCCACCTACAGAAGGATACTTCTGCGAGCCAGACAAGCAAGATTTGGGGGTCCGGTCCAGTCAGTCTTCCGAGTCCTGCGCATCACTTTAGAAGAGGTCACAGCAGCTCAAACCAGGCCGGCGCCTCCGTGGGAGTCAGGTGAGCGTTACAGTGTGGTACAGACTGCTACCAAGAGGGTTTACTGCCAAACACCTGTAGTCCTAAATCTTTTGCAGTGGTCCCAGAGGGAACTGCACAGGTTTCCGCCTAACACCACGTTTAAACTGGTTTTGCCTCTAAAGCACTGCAATATGGGTGGCAAGGTTATAACTTCAAAGAGACCCGTCACATCCATCTAGTTTAGGCCCCTATTAAAAACCCAACGGTGCATCTGATCTCTGAATAAGCAAAATAAACATTATCTCAGCATGTATTCAGATCGACAAGGTGAAAGTATCAACAGTGACAGCCGTTGGCCGAAGTCGGACTTTATTTGTAAAATGAATAGGAAAGTTTGATATGTAGCATTAGAAACCCTTATATGTAATCATGAAGCAAAATCACTTTATAAAAAAGGGAACATTTTAGACACAAACCCAACTGTAAAATGTAGATTTAAAAAAAAAAAAGACAAATAAATTAACTTAGGGCGAATGAAAAAAAAGAAATGGGACAAATGATCCAGCAGGTACCGCTGCTATGTGCTGCATTTGCAGGTTTTTTTTCTTTTTTAGTTTTGATTTAATTCGGTTTCTTCTGTGCCTGGCTGGTAACTGGATGCTGTTTTTAGGAGCACGCATTTTTTATTTTGCTGTGTTTGTTTTATTTTTACAATGTATTTCACTAAGTTTCCTTTTATTCCAACTTGGTCTGTTTGAGGGTGCCTGGCCTCCAACGACATTCAGGGTCTCCTTCCCAGGTGCCAAATGTTTCTATCTGCAAGCAAGATACTGCAGTCTTTCGTTGCTGCCTGCTGCAGGCTCACACGGATTGGCTCCCTGCAATGCCCTCAATCCAGTTTGCGGCCATCCGGGGCACAGATGGTCCATGAACAAAGACCAGCCATGAGGTCAACTCAACCATTCTAGTATCTGGCGATAGGATGATTTACTTGGCTCCGTATGCTTAAGGCCATTAGGGTTTCCCACTGTAACGAAGGTAGTGGCGGCAGGCAAACCTTCATAGGGTTAATAGGTAAACCTAAGTGCTCGTTCTCTTGTTTTGCTCCCCCACCTACTATAATAGCTGTAGTGACTGGGTCTGAACAATTAATAAAAAGTCACTGGATGTTGTGGCCATTTGTTTTAGCTGAAAGCACTTCTAGTCCAAGACCTCTCATTTTAATGATCTACCGTCCACCTCATTATGATTCAGCATTGGGTTCCCCGCTGGAATCAGTTGCCGACATGCAAATTAAATGTTCTCCACCTACTGGTAGATTTTAGTTTGAAAAGTAATGATACCAGAGATCAATCTGACTCAGCGGTTATGACAGATTTAGGATTTCAAAATATAATTTGTGAACCCATACACTTTCTGGGGAAGACACTTGAAATGATCTTTTCAACCAACCCTTTAACTGTCTTTCCAACATTCCAGGTTGACTGGACAGACCAATTCATTATTCCTTTATACTATGTGCAAGGAGTTAAATCCTGGCACAGATAATTGCCTAATTTGATGCAGAGCAGGTGGCAATCAGTTCCTTTGAAGTCATGAAGGACATCTTACCTTGCTAGGAAGATCGGCAGAAGCTCTAAATGATTTATGTGGAGGAGCCGGTCCTGAGGCAACCAGAGATCCGAGACCTGAAGAGGATCTAAAGTCACACCACACCCCAGGAGGGAGGAGTCCGCCGTGATGGTCACCGTAGGGGCTGGGTCCTGAAACCCCGCACCCACCGACAGGTTGCTGAGAGATGACCACCATTCCAGGTCCACTCTCATGGAAGCCGGAATCATTATCAGCTTGGAGTCCGGGTCCACAGCCTGACGCCAAGAACTCAGAAGAGCCATCTGAGTCCGACTCATCTTGAGGCGAGCAAGAGGAAGAGCCAACATGCACGAGGCCCAGAAGCCTCTGCAACCTCCAGGCAGACATGCTGTCCGACTGCACAAACATCTGACACGTGGCTAACAGATCCGCCATTCTGTCCCCGTTCAGGTACACTCTGCAGTCGATCGTGTTCCAGCGAAAACCCAGGAAAATCAAGTCCTGCAAGACAGTCATGGAAGATTTCCACCAGTTCACCGATAGCCCAAGATGGAACAGGAGCTGAAGGAGAGACTGAACATTGCCCACTGCTTTCAACAGGCAAGGACTGCGTAAGAGCCAGTCGTCCAAATACGGATACACATGAATACCCTGCAGACGAAGATAACCGCAATCACTGACATCTTCGTGAAGACACGCGGCGCAGAGCTGAGGCCAAAAGGAAGCACTCGAAACTGGAAGTGCTCCTCTCCCAAAGAGAAACAGATCTCCTGTGTGGATTCCAAATCAGAATATGCATGTACGCATCCTGAAGATCCACCACACTGAGCCAATCGCCCCTCTGCAAGGAGGACCGTATCTGGTTGGGCGTGTTCATCTTGAATTTATCTTGGGGTAGGAAAAGATTGAACTGGGATGGTGCGCAGGCCAGCCTGGTTGGGTTTGGGCACCGTAAACAGCCGGGAGTAGAAGCCCTCCCCTCGTTCCGAGGGGAACGGGTTCCACAGCTCTGAGGTCCAGAGGTTTCTGAACCTTGGCTGAGGGAGGGCGAGCCAGACAGCTGAAAAGGAGGGTTGAAGGGTGAGGTAGGGGGTAGAGTTAAGCGGTAGCCCATCCGACTGACAAGACCCATCCGTCTTCGGTGATGTCTAGGAAGCCCCTAAAGCCAGAGGAGGGTCAACTTTGTGACAACAGTCTCTGGGTTTTGAAAGGGGTCTTAACAAGGACCGATAAGGACTTAGCTGTCTGAGTGCTATCCTTCGTCTTGGTGAGCTCTACATCTGGTGTAGAATGAAAGAGCTCCTTACCATCGAACGGAAGGTCCAACACCTTGTCCTGCACATCTTTTGAGAATTTAGTGGCATGCAGCCATGCCTGTCATGAGGTATCAACCACTAGCATAAGGCCCCGAGCCGAGGTGTCTACGTGATGAGCCGCAGCCTCCAGGAGATCCTGGGCCAAGACTCTGGCATCAGACAATCTCACCTTAAAGTCTTCCAGCTTCTCTACCGGGATGAACGCCTCAAACTCCGACAGACCTTTCCACATCCGCATATTAGCCCCCGCTAACACCAGTTCGGCATTGGCCTGCCTGAGCTGCAAGGCCGAGTTGGGGAAAATGTTTCTCCCAAGGGAGTCAAGGAGCTTATCCTCCTTTCCCAGAACCTGGCTAGCTGTCGTGGAAGAGGATGCTGCAGGCCTGGACTGCAAAGTGGCCGCAGCCACCACTGTGGAGAAGGGGGGCGGACAAGCCGACAGAATGCAGCCTATATCGCGCGTCAATTTTCTCACTGACGAAAAGTCCAGAGTGTGGCTTTTCCCAGACCCTGTGGACCTCAGCCAGAACGTCCTTCTGCAAGAAAAGGCTGGTACGCTCCAAAGGAGACAGGGTGAACGCCCCAGAAAGTACGCCCTCCTGCGGAGCGGGTGCCTCGGGCACCGGAACATCTAAGAAGCACATCATGTCCAGTACCCGGTCATGTAAAGCTCTAATAGAGCGGGGCAGGTCCACGTTGTCCAGATCGCCTTGCACGTCATCCGACAGGTCAGGATCCTGCTGCGTCGTGCGCTGCCTTGTCTATGGGGGGACAATGGGGGCAAAGGCAGAAGAATCGGGGAAGGCACCATAGGCAAGGGAGGCGACGGCGGAACCACCGGAGGAACGGGTGGAGCTGGAGGCACGGCCGGACATACCTCCCTAAAAAGCCCTTTGAAATATTCTCTTGGTATGCATAAGCGTTTGAAATTTACCGAAAAAGGCGTCCTCCGGGAACTGTTTTGGAACCAGAGGAGGCCTCTCATGAGGAGGATAATTCCAGGGACGTAACGGGGGAAGGGTGCCACACAGGCCCCACCGACGTATCCACATAAATCAAAGGTGCCGACCCCGCAGGCAACGAAACATTGTGCGTAAGGGGCATCCGGGCGTTACAATCATAAACTGGCCGTTAAGGATGCGCACAAGGAACTTTATGTTCACCCACAGAACCAAGCCCTACACCTAAGGCCGATGGCATAGTTGTAGGGGGAGCACCCAAAATGTTGTGGCGGGAACGGGTGCCATTTTGTCATTGCCTGAGGGGAACTGCGGCATGTGAGGAAGTGAGGCAGGGGTCCCCGAAGGATCAGGGGTCTTAACTTTAGCCTTAACATAAGGAACCTCAGCAGAGCCGGTACTATGAGGCTTGGAATGTTTCTGCGACATACCAACCGCCAAATTAGCCTTCCCCTGAAGGACCTCAGCACTGCCAGTAAATGAAGAACTTTCCTTCTTTGCCCCCCCCCTCAACAGATCTGGTGTCGCCGCAAGAGCGGGAACGGTGAGAAACAACCTTCACCGATAAGACCTGGTCAGGCCTCTCAGAAATGTTGGTAGCTTTAGCCTCTGTACGAGGGACCTCGGACCCAGGTCCGGTAACAGCCTTACTTGCGCGGGCCTCGAACATCCGTTCGGTGACACCAAGCCCAACCAAGGCCTCGGGGTGCACCCCAGTCTTATTCTCGAGGGAAGCCAATAGAGGCCTCAGAGCGAGCTCCGGTAAGCCACGACTCAGTAGAACTGGGTCTACAAACAGCCCCCACAGGAGGGGCCTCGGAGCGTGCTCCGGTATCCACAGGCCCCTTACGGAGACCCTCAGAGACAACTCCGGTACAATTATTAGGCCCAACGGGCACCTCAGGGCAATCCCCGGTGACAGAGCGATCAACGATCCTCCTGGCCCGGGAGGAACCTGGAAAGGTATTCCCCGGCCGGGGTGCTCTGGAAAGTAAAGAACTTACCGGGCGTTTCTTCTTTTTGTCGATGAACGCCTGAAAATGCAAAGGGGGAGTCCGTCGGAACACCTCCTCCCACCGATCCAACCGACGTTGAAGTGCCTGGACCGAAAGTGAGTCGCAGTAAAAACAGGAGTCCCAACGGTGATCTGGACCCAAACACTCTAAACAAAGAGGATGGGGATCCGCCCTCGCGAAGCGTCGGTGACATGATGAACAATCTGGAAAGTCTTGAACGACAGACTACACAATCGCTAGCGAGAGCCAGAGAAGAAAAAAGGGAAGAAAATCTTCCGCGGATGCAAGTGCGTCCAGTCCCGAACAAGCGGAGAAAAGGACTGAGGGGCGATGCGCGAGTCGGAGCCAAGGTGAACGGGGTTACGGCCGCGTGCTAGGCTCCGCGCAAGAAAGAGGAAGGACACATTTTTGAAAACCATTTTTGGATGCTTTTTACAAAGGGCTCCGGTCCCACCCCACAGGAGAGAGATGTCCCATAAGTATGGAGGAAAGGGGACGGGAGGTAGGAGTATTTAGGAGAAAAATGTACTGCATGTCTACCTAACGAAGCCAAGGCATCCTCAATTTATCAGGCTGAATACTATTGAAAGTGTTGCAGAAGATTCTTAATTTTCTTCCCTCCCCGGTACATGCTCCAGTAGTTGCCTCTCTGGTTAGGAGTACGGCAGACTACTGTAACTAGTTCTTGCTCCACCTGCTCATTTGACCCAACATTTGCAACTCAAAATGCCAACTAAAACCCCTTTAAGCGCACATATATTCCTGTCATTCAGCAACTTCACTGGCTTCCGATACCGAAGCATATTCAATTTAAATCAGTGTGCTTTGTGCAGCGTGCTTTTTACAGAAAAAGGGCTGGATATTTGCAATCTGAATTCTGCCCTTTCACCCCTAGTTGACCTCTCTGCTCTCAGGAAGCCCTTTTTCAAGTTCCCCATAGTGGACTGTCCCAAGTAGGCGGTCAGGCCTTCTTCTCATTAGTGGCAGAACAGCTATGGACATCACTTTATATTCCGTAAATCCTTGAAAACCTTTTTTTTCCTGTGGTCTAATCTGGTACATGTGGGTGCTCGGCCTTGTCCGGCCCTCTGGATGTACATTGCGCTTTAGAAGTTTGTATAAGATAATTTATATCTGGGAAGAAGAATTAAAAAGTGAAGTATTGCTGTGTATTAGTCATTTCCAATATGTAGATTTCATTGATCTGCATTTTATGAAACCAGTACAAATGTTGGTGCAATTAAACTAAATGCCTCTCCATAACAGCGATATCCCCTCCCACCTTTGCATCCATGGGACACATGGATGAGCCCCTGCTTCCAAAGTCACAAGATGTGGGGAGGATCTGACGATTATAAAATACTTTGCACACAGAATTGAAATTATGAATATTGGGAGATGAACACTGAATAATGTTCATTTGGAAACAATTGCAAGAAGGAGGCTGGGAGAGCAGCACTGAAACCATTCTGATTAGTAGGTAGGCCAGAGACAGAAGCCCTTCCAGAGAGGTGATCAACTGGATGTCTGAAGCCCTGGTTTACAATATGGGCTGAACAGGACCTTGAGGCAGCAGCTCCAGATTGAGGGTCTAAGCTGTGTCCCCAAAATAAGAAGCTGCATTTAAAATTGAACTAGAAACCACAATACAACTCCAAATTGCCCCCATCATGGTAAATCTGGGTCAGAGGCCTGGAAGCCAATGGGACTGCTAATGTGACAAAGATGCAGTGTTATATGGTGCCCTGTGTCTCCCATTTACATTGAGGACAAAGCGAGATCCCATTTCCTCAAAAGCCAATGCATTTTGTATTGAGACGTGTAAAACAGACAGCATTTTGAAAAATGTAAATAATATTGCTTTTGTAGAATTATACCAAGTTAGAAGAGAATCCTTGGTTTAAGCCAGCTCAGAATCATCCAAACCATAAAGTATTAATGACACTATTGTCCAATGTGATATCAACCAAATTAGCGGCCGGTGGAGTCTAGACATAAATTGGATGCTTGCACAACAGAAATAAGAATAGTGCAACGTGTTAAACCCTGGCAGTCCCTTATCTTGAAATGCACAGGCAGACCTATGTGAAAGGGAAAGGGTGTTGTAGTGGTTCAATCGTTTTAACGAAATAAATTACTTTGTGGTCATTTGTCAGGATTACTTCCATTTAACGTCCCTTTTCTTTAAAGAGCATCACCCCGACATTATACCCTTCGACTATCACCTCTGCCCCTCAAAACAAACACATTTACCTTTCCAATGAATTAGTTCTGACGGAGTAATTTACTTTGTTGAAAGCACAGTATACAGTTTTAACATGGTACCGTTTGCTGGAGAATACTACCCAAACTTGTAAAGCTGAAGTGAATAAAGTGAAAACTACACAGGTACAGTGAGAGCCGTGCACACATTTAGAAAGGCGCACAAATACATTAACGTATACACCTCTTCAGAGAAAGCTGCACATACATAATCTGATAAGACCGACACATTTTCATAGAAGAGTGCATATTACTTTAGTATTATTTTCCTAACCCAAACCTGTAGCAATCAGATAGAATCTCTCGTTGCCTACATTTAAACCACCTGCACATAGCCAATGTATTCACAACCCCACACTCACAGGGAAGCTAGGAAGAACAAAGATACGATTAAACATTTTTGTTGCGAGCCACGGGCTGAGCCATGAGCGGAAGCAGAGTCTTGCTCCAAAGCCCCGACCCGTTGCTAATAGTGTGCGGTGGGTCCCCAGAGCAGTGAAGCCCTGGCAGTGGACAAGGGCTGCTGTTTGAGCCGTGGGCTGTTTGGAGCGACGGGTTGCTTGGAGCCCTTCCCCGCCTCTTGCTTACCTCTAGGACTCCACCCAGAGGAAGAAAACCTAAACTGCAAGTTCAAAGGCAAGTAAGCCTGCTTTGGAAGTACTGTGTCCTCCTTCCCTACCCCACTTTTTTTACTCCCACGTCACGTCCATAAAACGACCCATCAACGGCTGACGGAGTGCCTGCCACTCCGGGTGTGGTGGCATTGCTGAACGGTTGGGCTGGGAAGCCAGGGTTACACTTACTGAGGGGCGCTACATTCTGCCATTACCTGAGGAGGCTCTGAAGACATCCATATACTGGCCTTCTTGTGCACCATTTACTAGTTCCCATTTTTTTCTGGACTTGACATACTTCCCTGCAACATAACAGGGCCTCTGGTAGCCCCCAAACATGAGATCAACACCTTGAGATTGTGGGACAGTCTAAGTGGCTTCTCTGTCTACTGTGAGTGCGCTCACAGGATATAGCGAGGGCTCCGAGAGCCAAACACTTACTAATCCGGGTCTTTTTCAGCCAAACTTTGTAAAACATGGAGTATTAACTTCAGTGGGCCTTCTAGTGGAAAGTGGAGGATGTGGAGTCGGACTATGGATGCCCCCTTAGCCAGTCTGGCGTGCCTCCACTTTTTCCTACCCTTTATGGGCTTAACCAGACAAAGTAGGGCTGTGGCTCTATCCTTCCATTTGTGAATTGTTGCCTTGTCTTTTCACAATACTAGACAGGCTTTTAAATTATTTTTTTTACTAAGGCCCTATTGATTGGCTTTAATAACCTCAGGAGTATTCATTATAAACACTTTTGCCCCCCCCCATTATATTGTACTTGAATATCTCTCCCGAAATCACACCTTTAACTTACCCTTTAATTCACCTTAAACCCCAAACCAGTCATGCTGAAAAGAAAGGCCACAACTGAATTATCCCCAGGGGGAGGGAATAAGAGACTCTTTAAAATATTTAACCCTATCAGGATGTTAACATCTTAATCTCCGAGACACAGGGCCTAGTTGATATTGGGGATGGCCTCATTCTCCCCCCTCCTCCCTACAAGGCTACATCTAATTGTGTGATTTGGCAACGGGATAGGGCATTTTGGAAATTGGTCCAGACTGTCCCCCTTTACTGCGTACCCAGCCATTAAGAGGTTCCCCTACAGGAAAACTAAATCCACTATCAAGGGGAAACCCTCGATTATGCTACCAAGTATGTGCCTGCGCAGCAGGAGGGCAAATAGTTTAAGGTGGTTGCAGGGAGTGCTGACCTCACCAACAGGGGCGCGCCCTGTGTAATTGAACTTCCTCCTGCAGTGGCACAACTAGAGTTTTAGCTATTCAATGCAGAGCTAGGGATTCACCTAGGAAGTGCTGGCCATCCCCTCGCTAAACTAAATTTAGAGGGGATTACTGGGAAGGGGGTGGAATGGGTGCCGTTGCTACTCAAATAATGGGGTGGAAATATGCCCACATATCTACAACTAATACCATTAGCGTAGGAGGCCATAACTGATCTCGGTCCTGTAGGGGGTGGGGGAAGGAGGCACCCAAATAGAGGCCCTTGCACCAGAGGGTGGGCACTAGCTGGTAGCCCACCGCTCCCCATCTCCTTCCCTCCCAACCTGTACAAAGCAAACACCAAGTAGGGGGAAAATGCTCAAATCCCTAAACCCCACCCCCCAGGAGCTTGCCCTTGAATAGGAAACCTAGAAAAATGAGAGCAAAGACGGTAACAGACCCAGAGAAAATGCAGAAGGATAGGAAGACTTAGAGTCATGTGCAAAGGTTGCATGGTGCCATCGATGCCCTGAAAGAAAAAAAAAAAGGTAGCAACAGCAAAAAGAAAAAATAAATAAACCAGACTACGCTAGCATCGGAGATGGTTACATTCTCAGTACAAGTCCCCAGGGGTGTACCTCTTGCCTCACCTTGCCGATTCAGGGGCAGGCTCCTATTGACCCTTTGCCCAACGGATACATCTAGTTCCAGTAGGTTGAGGATCCACCCTTGTACCCATTGCTGTAGGCAAAGTCATAGGGGTACTTGGACCATCCCGCTCTTGGAGATTATCCAAAATCGGAAGACCACAGGGGGACCTCACACCACGGGCAGTTGGATTGTCCGAAATGTTCCACCACCTGCAAAGGGGTTGTACACACCTACACTAGACTGATCAGGGGCTGAAAGTTGGACTCTTTGTGCTGGTGGGTCAGTGACTTGGTTATCCAGACCAAATGGGACACCAAGTGGTGCTGGCAAATGTGCATAAACCTCTGGAGGGCTCTTGAGAGCAAGGAACCACTTACCAATAAGGTAACACATTAGATCCGCCATAGGAGGGGCTGTACCACTAATACGGGCTGATATTCTGCACTGTATAAGACTTAGCCACCCTACAGCGCACTGGAGAGTATCCAAGTCAGTATGAAGGAGGAGTAGTTGGGGCAGGGTCTGTTTGGTATTGAGACCCGGACCTACCACGCTTGCGGTTGCACCATCATCATTAAAGCTGCTACCCCTGACCCGACTCTTAGCGTCAAAAAGCCTGGGGTACCCTGGGATGGGTGATGTTAGGTAAAACCTCCTTGGGATTAAGGTCCTTGCAGGGTCCTCTGGGAATCTTGGGGGGTGGGGAGGGACTTCGAGAGACAGCACCCAGAAAACTTGGAAGTTGTTAGAAATCTCCATAACCTAACCTAGGCCCAAGGTGCTGTAATGGACGTTTTCCAACTGACCAACAATGAAAGCTCACCTATTATGGCCTGAAGGGCTCGTCTCGCATTGACTATGCCCAGATTTCGGGAAAGGACTGGCATAGGGTCGTAGGCATTGAACAAATGCCTAGAAAGCAGCCATGGACCAATTATGCCATCCCTTAAAAATCCAGTCGAATTTCCCCAAAGGACAAAGGATCGAGGCACTGACAGCGCAGTTCATGGTGATGCACGACGCTCGATTAAATGGGCAAATTTAAATCTGGACCTAGTGGGTCCGACACTTTATGCTCAAGTCGTGAGCTCATTTGCAACCCAAACACGTCGCCCCAGGATATATGCTGAAGTTATTTAGTAATTCGGGAACTAACAGGGCACCGGATATCCTCACCAGTAACTCAAACCAGGCAAGGGGCAAAAAAGCGGGCCACCTGGTTTGATAAGGAATGTTAACTTGCAAAGAGGGCCTTGGTTGCATACGAGAGGTGGGAACGCCGTGGACAGGGTCCTTCTCCAGGCAATGAGAAGATCCTATAAGATACTTATAGGTCCGGTACATGCAAGATCGGTGGCTAGCCATCCAGGATTGTGTGCAGAGGCGAAGGATAGTGTAGGCTTCTGGAGGCTGATCACCTATTCAGACCTAAAGGGCGACGTTACAGTGCCAGACAGTATAAACCCTACCAAGTAGTATACCCACTTTAAGAACCTGCACAGTGACCAGCCCAGAATGGTACAGTGGTTCCCGCTGATTCCCTCCTCTGTGGCCCCAATCTTGTGAATAGACTCTGTAAAGCACCTAAACTTTTCAGTAGGAGAAGTGGCACTGCAGCACAGAAGGGTGGAAAAGTTCCTGGGCCGGACTGGGTCCCCGTGGATTTGCACAAAATGTGAAATAACTGTTTGGGCACCAGTACTCACAAGATTATTTAATGCAATCGTTACCCATGATTAGGACCCTGAAGAAAGGACCTTGGCGGTGAGATAGTCCCTATATTTAAGAAGGGGGACAGGGCAGACCCTAGTAATTACCAACCCATTTCACTACTTGATGCAATGGGAAAAACCTTCGCCAAGGTGATTCACTACCATTGCGAAGCATCGGTCGAGGAAACTAAGCAGTTATGCCACCTCCAGGCAGGCTTCCAAGCAGGAACAAGCACTGTCACCCAATGTTTCAAATTCCATCGAATTATACAAAAGCACCTCAGAATTACCAAGACCAACCTTTACAGAGTTTTGGTAGACCTGAAGGCTGCTTTTGACAGTGTGCTCAGAGAGACCCTCTGGCCGGTCCTATGGAGCAAACACATTCCTGAAGAATTTAACTTTTATATGAAAAAACAGGGCAGTGGTGAGGTGGAGTCTTTGGGGTGAAGCGACGGACCACTTTAAAGGTGGCCACAGGGGTGCGCCAAGGATGTATCCTTGCACCCATCCCATTTTGCCTATTCATTAATTCAATAATAGAAAGGCTTCAGCAGGAGATTCCCAGACCCACCCAGGATGGTTAATGAACGTGTCCCTGTCCTCTTTCGCAGACAACGCGGTTCTCCTCTGCAGCTCCCCAATGGGACTTAGTCGTGCCCTGGTAACCTTTGAATCAGAGTGCCTAAAATTGGGCTTGGAAATCAATGCCTCGAAGACCGAGGCAATGGTCTTTTCATCTAAAATGACTAGGCTAAAAAATATGAATCTGCAGGCGAATTGTACCACCTCGGAACAGGTGGACTGGTATGATTACTTTTGGGTTCGGTTTTCCAGGGAGACACTGGGAAAACCACATGAGACTAGGTTTAGGATTTTTGCCTTTGCGATACAGGACTAAAAATTGGTTGGGATCATCTAGCAAGGTTTGTCCGATGTGTGAAGATGGGAATGAAACGACTAGCCATTTTTTTACTATTTTGTGATAAACAAAGATTTTAGAATCACCCATTTGAAATCCCTTTTTAAGACTGCACGGGGTATCCACCGTCAATGGAGCCATCTACCTTTGTAAGACCTTACAGCGGCTTATTTTGATGCCAAATACACCAATAGATCCAGGCTGTGGAGACAAGGCTCTAGGTTAAAACCCCTGAACCTGTGAACATTAACTAAACCATCAGGGTAAGGTTATTTTCAATGGATGATCCTGGCACTGTACATCCTGGCAGCAGATTTGTACGGTTTTCTTTTCCTTGCTCCCTGTAGTTTTTACCTTAGCAACCTATTAATTGTGCCTTTTTAACACGGGTTGTCTTTTTAATCTGTATCCTGTTTATTGGTGAAATGTTATTATATAGTTGTGCTTTTACCAATATGTTTTAAGCCGAATAAAAAAGGTATTTACCGATTATTTTTCAAGTAACTCTTCTTTAATAACATACTGGTTTTGAAACTGGAGAAAAGAGTTTTGAATTGGTTCTATATGTGAAAACACTGATTTATTATTATTATTATTATTATTATTATTATTATTATTATTACTTCTTTTCTGCCAGCAAGTTAACATTGAAGTAAACCGTTAGTAATCAATGAAGGAGTGAATTTATAATGCCTAGTATGTTTTTAGAGTACAATATATACCCAATATGGATTATGGAAATGAGTGCTTGTGTGTAGTGTGAGAAACCTGAAGGTGTCTCCCTGGCTGGTCCTTCCGAATCCGTCATCCAGGGGGCCAGGACAAGTCCATCGCTATTTGATCCAGTTCCTGGGGGAGGACCAGTGAGGGAGGATCACCTGGATAGGGGTCCTCAGGGACTGGGATACAGACTGGTGAGATGCGGCATCCCTCTTGCAATACCTTTTCCCTATCCTACCACGTAGGAAATTCAAAACCACTATCCAACACCATCGCTTTCAACCTACACACTACCGAACAGACTAACAGCAAAGCCGTTTACCCGACATGTCTCAATACAGGGGTCAGGCAGGCAATTGATCAGACACACCAGATGGCCCTTTCCCTTCCCCACAGGGATAAAAGGTGGAGCCAGAGAGCACAGTATGAGCACGGCAGGCAGCGCGACAAGACGGCTAAGCAGGAGCAGCAGTTCAAATGAAGGAGAAAGGCGGCAGGAATCGAGAGGGTGACAAGGAGAGGAGGGACCCTTCTCTTTTCGTCTGAGACCCACAGAACCAACAAGGAAGAAAGCACAAGACCACGAACAATAGCACAAGTGTCTTGCAGCAGATGACAACAGTACACAAGGCAAGCCTATGCCGTTAAGCAGGAGCAAGGGAAACTCCCGCGACCGTGGTACCGGCCTGGATGCCAATGAAGAGGAATGCCAAGCGGTTCAACACAGCCGGTGAGTCGACGGGAGAACTGATAAGAACCGGGCTGTGTTGCTTGAGAATCGCTAAGTGGCAAATTTGAACCAAGTTCAATGAACTGTGAAAGAATTGTAACAAGTGTTAAAGGGGAAACCAGCTGCAGAGGGAAATCAGCACCATGTGGGTGCTAACTCGAGAGACTGGTCGATCCCCGTGTGAGCGAAACTACAGGTACCATAAGGGCATAGGAGAGGCACCGAAAGAGGTCAAAGTGGTCATACAAAAGGTCTAGTAAAATCCAAATTAAGAGAAAGCAAGGAAAGTGAATGTCGCTGCCTGAGAAAGCAAGGCAAGTGAATCCTGCCACGTAAAGCAAGGGAAGTGAATCCCGTAACGTGACCAACCAAGGGATGCGGATGAGAGGGGCAAAGTCTAAAGCCCAGAAAAACAGTGATGACGGAGGTGAACCCGGCCGAGGGATGTCAACTATGAACTGTTTGAAAGGACATTGAGAAACCTAGGGAAGTGAAACTCGCTATAGAGAAAAGGGTCTGAGCCCGACCGATGGAAGATCTGGCTGAGATTGAGAAGGGTCAGCACCCAGAAGAAGGGGAACTAGGGCTGAATCCATCACCCAGCAAAGATTGGAAACAAACTCATTTGTTAAAAGGAACTTTATTTTTTTTTAACCCAAGAGGCCCTTGAAAGCAAGAGAATATAATTATCCGGCGTCTCGATATCATTGAACATTCTAGGGATTTGCGCCCAGAAGAGGAGAATCCCAGGGTGAAAGTCACCCAAAGCCCATGGAAAAGACTATTTGTAATATGTCATGTCCTCGAAGGCAAGAGACTTTCAAGGAAACAAGACTTGGCCATTGACGGTCCCGAGAGCTGCCATTAGAACTGTCATCTCATGCTGGAAAAGCCAGATACTGTACTGTGCTCCAAGATCCCACCTTAGGATGCAGTAGCCTGGGTCTCCCTTTCCCCATGTTTTGAGCATCGGCGGACATATTTGAGAACACTTCTTGAGAACTGTACCCACTCCCTTTTTGTATTAGTTTTAAGGTTTACCAATGGTTTCTCTTTATTATAGGCCCTTTTATTTTGACACACCAATAGGCCTGCCTTCTTTTCATTTGATGGTTGACGCTTGCTCCCATCTTAGGTTTAGGCGTTTTTCCACCCTGCAACCATTGTTCAATAAACACCCTTGAACTGTGATCACTTGTGTCCGTCTTTACTGTTGCCACCATGAGTTCCTCACAGTAGGCAGGGAGAATTTTGCTTTTACTTCTAGCTTATAGATCTTTAATATATTGAGGAGGGGCAGGGGGAAGAAAAGTAAGAAAGGGACAGATTAAAAGTCTTCCGAATCAGATCATATCAATATGATATGATTCCTGGAACAAGAAGACTCATCCAGTACCAGCAGGCTATTAGGATTCTTTGGGTACCAAAGTAAATTCCACTGTCTCGTTGCTCTCATTCTCTCAATTTCAACTAGTACCAATTCAAGAACAACCTCTACGGAAGCATGGATACAAGGGCAGAGCTAATCTCAACCACCCAATGAAAAGAAGATGGCTTCAGTAGGTAGCTAACCTTGCATGTGTAAGGGAGATTTAGCAATGGACTGAAACACCAGCCAACAAACCAGAGAAAGCAGCACTTGTTCCCAGTACCATAATTATCTTATAGGGCGCGAAAGGTACTGAAGCACAGGTGGGACTGGTTGATTTCCCCGCCAGCAGGTTGCCTTGTTTTCCAACCTAGTAATAGTGCTTTTCCACCCAGGGCTATTTGAGTGTTAATTCGTCCCAAAGGAGCCGTTTCCTAAGTGGTCCTGTGAAGATCCCCTAAACTGGGGGTGCCGTCATCCCAGTACAGGGAGTTATTGCCGTAATGCGTACCTTCTGGAAAACCGCTACGCCCACTTCTGCTTCTATGCGGTGCTTCACAAAGTCCTCAATCACCTTCAGCATCGGACCTCTCGCCTCTCACATGGTGTAACTATTCACTAGATGGTGGTTGCCAAGTTAGTGGTCACAGGCCTGATAAGGGTCTACAGCAGAGAACCACTTTCTACATAGGATGCATTGCTTGAAGCAAATAACACGGTACAAAGGAGATGGAGGGGCATGCTAAATTTGGATGAAATTAGTAAGAAGGTGGGGGGTATGGGAGAAAAAGAAAAATCTCCCCAGAAAGGCAAGACAGTCAGTGCTTCAGAAAGGGAGGCCCCACAGCACAACCGCTAATCTGATCCAAATCTTGACATAAGAAAAAGGAAAAAAAGAAAAAAGGATCGTGGTTGGTTGACACAGGAGGGGGGGGGCGGTGGGTCTGGTGCACAGAGGGTCACATCTATGCACATAAGCCCTTGCCTGCAAACTAAACATCTTAAAGTGAAAACGCGTTCTTCAACCCACCTGTGGATGCACGTCTCTAGCAATTGGGAAGGAGTGACAGCAGGACAAACATCTTGCGCACTTTGAAAAGTTCCTACAGTGCACATCAATTCAGTTCTCTAAACAGAATAAAAAACAAACTATTTTTTTGAAACCACCGTTGCAATTTAGGCTTAAGGTATTGCAATGAAAACAATGACAAAACTTGCGTTTCACTTGCTTCAATCGGTTATATGATTGGCATGCGGAGTCGTGCTTCACCAAACACCTTATCATAACCAGCTGGGGCGGGGGGAGCGATGCTTGAATGGAGAAGGCAATACAAGCTTCTGTTAAAGTATTGACTGAATAGCCAACAGTGCCAAACGTGTGAAATTAATTTGCAAACCTGCAACATTGCCTTGCAAATTGTAATTCGATAGATTTGAATGCATGCCTGGTATAGTATGGAATGAAAGGTCTCCGATATACCAAATTAAACCGTCATCCTAGTCCAGGTATAATCGTGCATGTTCCGAGTTGTATACAATGCGAACTGTGATGCAACAGAGGGTTCAACACAAGGAGTTATTGTAATCAGTAACTAAGGGACAATAATAGATACAATTAGAGGATACCGACATCAAGAGGATAACACAGGTTTTCAGGCACGGGACAGATTAGGAATTTAAAAGACAGGCTTGATTCATGAGTTAAATTGAGATGTGCTCAAATTGAAGCTACACTGCTGCGAGTTGCGCACGTCTGCCTCAATTAGCCCCTTCCTTACCTTCTTCAGCTATAAGAACATCTTGGAATACTCTGAAGGCAGCAAGGACATTAAGCAGCTCCTTCCATAACGTATCCTGCCTTCTTCTATAGCAGTGATCAACGACTTTAGAAATAAACTACTTTTTTTCCCTGTTTCTCTATGGGATGTCACACGTTGATCGCCACTTTGATTCATAAAATATTTAGTTGGATAGAATTTGGAGGAAAGACTACACAAAGAAGCCCCAAAACCAACAATGGTGTTTTTATGCAAATACAATAAACGCCCTTCAGACAAACTTCATTAGCGAAGATCTCAATGATTGCATACAGCAAATACAGCATAAAACAGAGGCACAGTAGCTCACTTCATACAGGCACAACAGGAGCACAGAGCCACCTTCAGAGAAAACCCAAACAGCAGTTCCGACCTCAGAATTCAGAACATGGATGACTCATTGAAGAGACACAGAAAGTACCCGCAGCAGTATTCATACTTAGCATTGTCAGAGCATAGAAGTATTCTTAACAGGTATATTTCACGAATGACAGAAGGCTCTCTGGGCATCAAAAGCCCACACATGCCCATGGACATCCCACATTTAAAGTGCACCTTCAAGTGCCAGTGTGCCGCAGCGTGGGTATTAAAGGCCATACGGATTGGGTGGGCAACAACTACAAACTGTGCGTCCCTCATATGCCCCTTCTCCCCCCATCTGTACATGAATGCAGTCGTTTCAGCTTATATGTGTCGCTTGCAAAACACTTAGGGCCTGATCACGACTTTGGCGGTAACGGCGGTGGTATTAGCCCTACCGCCGAACTCCCCGGCGCTAATAGCGCCGGATCACGAGTTTGGCGGTAATGTTAATCCCCATTCCCCATTTAACCCATTCGGGAATGCCCCATTCCCCATTAGGCTCAATGGGGAATTTTCGCGCTCTTACCGCCGGCGGATTTCCTGCCGGCGGTAATAGCGCACATTTTTGGCGTATTTCCCCCCAGCTCAGAGCTGGGGCAAAATCCGGCGAAGTCCTGATTTGGCGGACCCTTAAATCCAGCGGTAATAGCGCTACCGCCGGATTTAAGGCTTATCGCCAAAGTCGTGATTAGGCCCTTAACATCCCAAACTAAAAAACAAGGATGTAAATCTTGGCATCACTCAATTCACTGGGGAAAGCCTAGTGGGAAAAGAATTGGGACTTCCGCACCTAATTTTCAAGTTACTTACAAAACTCTACTAAAAACCACTGGTTCTGAAGGAAAGAATATTTACGAACCATGGTGGAGGGGATTTAGTGGCTGTATTGATGAAGTGCATTCGCGAACAAGCTTGCCACCTCCAACCCACTTTAACAAACTAGGAACTGCAGTGAATACATACCATTACAGTTTTCTGGAGTGGTTCGAGTTCCAGAGTAAACAAGTGTTTCAAGTCAATACTGTGATGCACTTACTTCCTCCCCCCACCCCCAGTAAAACGTTATTGAAGTGGTTCAAGTTTCAGGGAATAGTTGAGGGGTATATGTAATTCTGGAGGGATTTTGAATGAAGGGAAGTTAATACTGGGGCTGCTTTGCAAATTAAGCATATATTCATGTATTACCAGATATTTCTATGAATTAGTGGCAGAGGGCCTGTCTGACATTAATCCAAGATGGTCGCCACTACATTTTATAAATCAGAATTTGATCTAGAAAACTCTTTTCAGAGTGATGCATTTCTTGTTTGCTAGGCGCATATACAGGAAATACATTCTGTTTCAAAGCGCTCACAAGGCAGCAGGGAGGGAAGATGGGATGGCAGTACAATAAAATACAAAACGGGGGGGAGGGGGGGAGGAGGGAACGGACAAACCTACTATGCCTTGTGAGTATTCAGAAGGTATAAGTGCAGAAAGGAAGAGCGAAGTGGGGTACGTGCTCGAGGGTGAGTCGCAGATCAGTGCAGGGTATCGTAAGTGCTATGCGGGGGTAATGCTTGTGCGAAATGTGAGCTAGAACATGGTGTCGGTGCGCAGCCATTTTGGACACTCATCTCTCATCACGGTAAGAAGTCCTGCGTCCCCGCAGGCATCGGATAATAAACAAACATTTCAGTAGCAAAAGCAGAGCACATAGCTACTACATAAATATAATTGCTGAGTGGACCTTCTGTGGAGAATAGTTATTGTATTGTCCACTGAAGGACAAATACGAGGGAGTGGGAGCGTCCTGCAGGTGCATAATAAGTGGTTATGGGAATGAATGAGAGGAGAGGGACGCTGGGTTTTCCCCACCCTCTGTCCCTTCCTCTTGTGATCTGCTCTTTGGCCGAAGGCAGACACAACTGAGAAGGGCAGCGATATGCCCCCATAAAGGAGAGGGCATTGTGTGACAGAGTTGGTTAGAATTTGGATCCCCGAGTGATGAAGTCTCGCTGAGAGGGAGGACGCTCCGCCTCAGACCCCGTTAGCACGGTTGATTCCTTCGCCTACCTGCCCAGGGACCAAGCAGCCTCATAGTGGCCAAGATGAAGGTGTCTTCTGCTGCCTTGTAAACGGTGATGCCATTTTTATCCATCTTTTTATATATATCTAAGTTTATGTATGCTGCGTTCATATATACATATATTGTGTGAATAAAAAGCATGTAACAAGCCATTTTCCTTATTATAACAATTAGCCTATGTGTGATTTCTTGTTTTGCCAGGGGACCGGGGAAACGCAAGTGTTCTCCTCACGTGGCCAAGCAAAAGCAAAACAGCGGCCAGGAGCCACGTTGGGTTGAAAGTGCGAATTTGCAGTGCGCAGGGTGCGCCAAGGCAAGTGCTGAAGGAAGACAGATGCTGGGATGATTGGGTGTGAATGGTCAGAGGCCCAGAGGATGCATAAGGGCCCAAGACACCAACTGTGGGATTACCAGAGGAAGGAAGAAGGGGAGGGGAGAAGGAGTAAAGAGTCTTGGAAGTGTTTTGGAATTTCAAAAAGGTCCTGCTCAACATGCAGCAGGGAGGCGGGAGCTGTTCCAGAGGGATCCCGCTGAGGAAAGAGCGGCCTCCTGCTCGGTTTTGGGAAACACTTTACACACAGAGTTGGTGCCAGAGGAGCATAGAGGTCTAGAACGAGAGTATTTGGTAAGAGAACTGCAGATAGTGTGGTCCCCGACCCATGACAACTTGGTGGATGATTCAGAGTGATTTGAATTTAATCCGTGCAGCAACCGGGAGCCAGTGGAGGCTTTTTAGGGCAGGAGCGATGTGGCCCCTGGGTTTACGGTCAAGGATAAATCTTGCTGCTCTATTCTGGATTAGCTGAAGGGGGTCACAGAGTGGAAGAAGGTAGATTGAGGAGGAGGCTATAACAATAGTCAAGCTTTGAGAGAACCAGGGCTTGTGAAACATTAAGCTTTCGGGGGAAGTGAGAAATGGGAGAATTGCAAGGCATAAAATAAGCAGCGTCGCATATCAATTTGCTATGCAATTCTGTTTTTCTAATTAAATTGACACTTGTGTAGCAAAGTTATTTAAATTACCCTGTCCAATGCCATGAAAGCACTGCTCACCTTGAATTCCTCTGCCTCTCACCACACTCTTTTCTGTTCACTGCAAGTTCAAAAGGGGCTAATGAAGAGAGCACAATAGTAAGTGCCAAAGGGATGTGTGGGAGTGCTAGGCAAGATTTTCTTTTTCAAACAATTGAAAACCAGACGTAATACAGTTGATACTTTTACTAAGCCAAGTACCTCTTTTTTGGCAAAGACCAGTAGGTCTAACTATTAAAAGCAATCATTCAATTCCATTCCTAATAAATGTCAGTACATAACTACAGTATTACTTATGCAAAACACTGCATTGTCTCCATGGTTTAAAGTAAAGTTTAGGTTAGGGTTTCTAAATCTCATGTCAACTAGATTTTATTTGCTGGGGATGATGCATCGCATTGAGTGAACACTTTTGAAAATGCACATGGTTACACAGCCAACTGTGTTTAATGGCAAATCTAGTTCTGTGACCTGCTGGGGGCATTTATCTGTCCAAATGGCGCTCAACGCATACCAGTTACCCTGAAAGTGAGATGGCAGCAAACTACAATATTCCATCTCGCTTGACCAGTTCTCGGCCTGCTATGCCATCTGGTCTCTTTCTTCTTCGATAATAAATTCCATCCAGTCTGTACAGGCATTTACTGCAGTACCAGCCACTGTAGTTAGCCTCCAGAGCTCACTTTGCTCTATGATTATGATTGCATTATATATTAGCACCTGCAGGAGAGAGCTGGCCAAACTGTTTTCAAAGCCTTATCATATCTATTTATTCATGTGTGTCCATTCATGTAGTTAACCTTTTACATTTTACAGACACCCAGCCAGAGCTCGCAAAGTCCAGTATATTTTATGAAGAGCGAGTACCATTTGCAGGGGATGTTTGAAACTTTTAACATTTACTTTTTGCAGTAAATGTCAAATAGGTTTCACCAAGCATAGCTGGCAGCAGTGTGCCAAACAACGTGGGCAATTGGGTAGTAAGCAAGACAAAAGTACCCTTTTGTGCTTTAGGTTCAGATACAGCTCTGGAACATCAAAAGAGGGCAATGAAAGTATGTGGTGGTGTGGTTAATACTACTCAAAAGAGACGAGATCTACCACAATTTGTTTAAGCCTCTCCTCTGCCGTCAAGGGTGTCCACAGAAGCAAAAGAAACTGTAGGAATCACAGATTACGAACGGTCAAAACATCACCACCCAACAGCATCCAAAGCAACACGCCAAAAGATTAACAGATCTACAACTCGATCATGGCCGACTAACCCTGTGAAATAGGATGGAAAAGAACTCCTCTCAACGCAGTTTTTTTAATGAAAATAATTCAGAAGGGCACATCAGGAATGACAGAAATAGTTTGTCAAATGTACAACAGCTTTAAAGAAGACCGGATTGAATCCAAGTTGTAGCCTGTGAACACCAATCAAGAAAGAACCATCAGCTAAATTCACACAAAATTGTTCAGACAAAAGTATCAGACACCATAGTGTAGTTGAAGGCAGATCGTTCATTTTCCACATGTTTTCTTCACAAAGTCAAACTGACATTGATCTACAAGAATGCTCAAGTAATTAAGAATTCTCTGCAGTATCTCTTTCAATGTTCTACTTAAATCGTACAAAGATTTTAGCTGCAAACAAAAGCAAGCTGAGGATACTAGAAGAGGAACAACAAAGTTTTCTAGCATGAACGGTTTCTTCATTTGTTACAGAGGAGATCTGTACCAGAGCAAAAATTCAGCAGCTGTCCTTGACAGAATGGCAGAATTGAAAGCACTGCAGAAATCATATGTGAAGACATGCCATGACCTGAGCATGAAAACAAAACCTTATCTGCTCAAGTATGATGACTCATTTAGTATTTGATACCAAACTAGAAAATGCCCTTGAACTCCATGCAAAGGAAAAGGAGCAGGAAAAGCAACGCCTGTTGAGTACAAAATCACGGATTGCACAAATATTGCAAATTCTTCCATGGGACACCCCCGCCCCAATAGCATTCTAAAACTAAAAGATGAGTTAACAGCGTACTTCTTAAATAAAGCAATTCTGCATACACAGAGGCTACAGAAAAGCCTGGAAGCCAATTGGATAAATGAAGCCAAGTCACCTCATGGAAATGATGGACATTGAAAGCACACGAGGAGGAAGACAAAATAGTTCTTCACTTCCTTTATGCATCATGTTGTCATGCTACTATAACCTCCAGATTTTTTCCACCTGATTTTTGTCCTTTTACGGTTTTTCCCCCCTTCTGACAGCAAGTTTGTCACAGGAGTTGGAACTAATAGAAGATTTAACACGTGTGCTCCTGCTTAGGACCTACAAAGTGCAGGCATTACTAGGCCTTCACGCTCTTTCAGGGTGCGATTTTATCGGGTTCTTGATGAAGAAAGGAAAACTTGCTTTGTGGAAAGTTTAATGCTTCAGAACAAGCAATCCTTAAAGCTTTGGGAAGACTGATGTCTAGAAGAATTTAAGAAGGAAGATGAATGATTGATTAGATTTGTCAAGTCTACTTGCCAGGAACCACTATTTCCAGACATTGCCACCAACAAGATCCTCTCCAGTGGCGATGTGATGATCAACACCCGGATCTCCCACAGCCATCAAAATTTAGGGGGGGAGAAGGCAGGTAATCCATCTTCCATGTGTAGGCTTCCATGTGCACCACAATCAATCATACAGCTGGTACGGTGTGCATGAGTCAAAGGAGGGTGTGCTGTACATTGCAAATGTCGAGCTCAGTCACTAAGGTGCACAGAACTGCAAGTGTGCTGGGGACGAGCTCGATGTCGATTTTGCAGATGGGACTCATCTTCTGGGACTCAGAAGATGACTTGTAAAACCTTAAATTCTCTCTTCAAATGTAAATGGCTATTGTAGTTTTAAATAAATAGCACATTTCAAAGAGAAAGTTGCAAATTATTTTAAACTTTCTAATTTAGTGAGCATACAGTCAAAGGTTTGTGATGAAAAAAATTCCTTATATGAAGAACTTTTCCATTTCTTTGATCATGATTAATAAAATACCTACTTGGCACATTTGATAAAAACACCCTAAAAGCAGTTACAGCTCAAAAATGAAATTGATCCAGGATGGTCACGGATATGGGTACCGACAGGCTCTGCACCACAAATTCAGCCAAGGTAGTACATGATTGAATGATTCATTATCAATGCATCCCCAGAACTTCAATCAAAATTCCACCGACTAGGTTATTTTAACGGATTCCCCTCACTAGAAAGCAATTTTTCCCCAAACACAATCCAAACACTAGCCTTCCTTTTGTCCTTCAAATACAACAAACTGGTTTACTGACATTTGTTGCAAATATATTTGATAGCAGATTATAAAATATCAAAGCAGCACAATGTGGCTATTAAATTATATTAAATAGAATATTATAAAACATTGAAGCAGACCACTGTGCCCATGCTGAATTTAGCCCACTGTGCCTATGTTGAATTTAGCCTACTGTGCCAATGTTGAATCTAGCACATTGCAGATCACTGTGCCCATGCGGAATTTAGCCCACTGCAGACCACTGTGCCCATGCGGAATTTAGCCCACTGCAGACCACTGTGCCCATGCGGAATTTAGCCTACTGTGCCTATGTTGAATTTAGCCTACTGTGCCAATGTTGAATCTAGCACATTGCAGATCACTATGCCCATGCTGAATCTAGCCCACTGTGCCTATGTTGAATGTAGACTATCGCAACCTACCATACATATTCTGAATTTAGACTGACCTAGCCTACGCCAACTAGGTATTAACTTGAGCTCATTTGATCCAGCCTATTGTAGCTTGTACTAACTGCCCTCAGTGACACTCGTACGCCTTCATACTCCGAACTATAAACCTAGCTTAGTGCATTCATATGCCACTACTTAAAAGGTGCATCCCAACCTATAATAAGCCACTGTACATGCAACATCACATGATCATTATAGCCGGTAGCCTCTTAACCCACTTATGTCTACCGCTCATTATCCTTCAGACAATTCACAGTAGCCACCTTACAACCAACAAGAGAGCTCTACACAATTCTACCATTTTTCTCTCAGTAACGCCCACCACCATGGATTGCCCTGACCACAGTCCCTCAAGCTGGCCTCAAAGTAATCCATGTAGTCTGCCTCTTAGAAAGTCTAGACTCCGAGCGAGACTCACGAGACTTCATGAGCCCCTAACTAGAACCCTATCCCCTGCCAACAAACGATCCAAAAACCAGAAGGTAAATATCACCCACCTTAATATCATGAGACCTCTAATGACTCCCACTAAAATAAAACCTATCCAACCCACCGTAGCGGCCTCCCCGCTTAGAGGATTAATAAATGCGAGATCCCTTACCGCACACGCCACAGATATCTGCGACCTAATATCGGCCGAAAATCTGGACTTTCTTGCCATCACAGTCTTGGCTGCACGACGCAGCTGGACCCCTACTTTCATTAGCAATCATCGACGGGTACACCATACTGAGACAGGATAGAACTAATATGCGAGGCAGCGGCATTGCCATCATCGCCAAGACTAGCCTAGACATGAGAACTACACCCACCCCAGTGTCTGAATCATGTGAAGCGCTCACTATCAAACTTACTCTACTTACCTCACAGACATTGACTATCCACCTTATCTACAGACCACCTGGACCCTTAGGAACATTCGAGGAGGATTTCCACAGCCTACTCTCCAATAACCTTAAAATATCTTCACAATTACTGGTCCTATGGGACTTTAATTTAGGATACAATGACCCCTCAGATAAATACGCCACCACCATTGCCAATATTCTTTCTGAACTGGGCATAACTCAAAAAATCTTCGAGCCCACTCCTACCAAAGGTAGAATCCTTGATTGGCTGGCACATTACAATTGCACGGCCAACGTCAAATCCATCTCCCCACAACCTTGGACAGACCATTTCCTCTTGTCCTTTGAACTCCAGACCACTCTCTCCAGCTCCCACCAGGGACCACCATGTTCAACAAGGAACAAAGTGTATTGCTAAGGATCAAGTGATTCCCGCCATCCCACCCAATCTTAACCAATTAGCAGATCACTTAAAGGAGAGTTCCGGGACTTTTTTTTTATTGTCCCTACGGTTCGGCCATGTGTTTTTAAGCATAACTCGGTCGATCGTAGAAAACTTTCCTATGGACCTTACCCGACTTTTCGTCCATTAACGCACTCGAAATCAGCCGCCATTTTCTGATAATCCTATCACTTGCCGCATCGCCCTGGCTCACCTGCTTTTGCGGCACTAAATCAAATCCCCCGCCCCTGAGCCTGACATCAGCAGACGCGTACCGCCCATTTCCCAACGCCAAAGCACGTTTCGTGTCAACAATCGCTGCGCCTCAGCTAATGAACTGTCGCCATGGAAATGGCAGGACGCCTCTTTCCTCAATAAGTATAAACACACCGTTTCACAACACACAGCAGCAGATTTTCGATTCCATTACTCTCTGTGTGTTACTTTGAGTATTCTGTGACTCGTTTCTGTGCTCTGGTCAGCTACCTTCGTTGATTGTAGCCCGTGTGAACAGATCCCAGTACCACCGCTATAAATTATTTTACTTTCTTTACCACACAATGGCTACAATAATGCCGTATATGTACGAGCCCGAGTACACCGAGGAAGAACTACTGGAAAGGCAAGCACGCGAAAACGATGGGGATTCGGACGGCAGTTGGGAGGACCAGTCAACGGATGAAGAGCCTGGACCATGTCGCATGGACGGCGTCTCCACCTGGTGCACGTGCAATCGGTGCGAGCTAATGCCAACTGAGGAGGAGAACTGCTGCTGCCGTGAAAATTCTGGGTGCTTGGCCTACATTTCGGAAGGCGAGCCAAGTCCGCAATGCATCACCGAGCTGCCAGAGTTCAGGGAAGCCTGCCTCTCACGGACAGTGTTGAGGATGATGATGGTGCTTATGCACGAACTTTGCAGCACTGTTCGTCCGCGTAATCCGAGTAACGAGTAAGTATACTCTGGTTGTGATGTCAGTGATGCCACTACTATTTCATGGTCGTCTCATCATTCGAATGCATGTAAATTGGTTCCATGTTGTGCATTTTCTAGATAGAATTTTTTTCAAAGCAGAATGACATTTTTTACCTGAATCGACAGTGATAAGAAAGTTGTCATTTTAATACAACTTTTGCATCTTTCATTTTCACAGGTGGTACAGGCTGGTGGCCTATCGTTGCTTCACTTGGTGGCTTCACGGGAGGCTCGGACACCGCGTTCGGAGAGTAATACCTGCCTGTGCGGTACTTGCCATTAGACAACATTTCCCCAGCGACAGTGGACAATACCGCGGATTTTCCATGGATGTGCTGCAACCGCAACTTTACAATGTGTAATGTTTATTATTTATGTTCAATTGAAATTAAGATCTAAAATAAAACCCAACATATATTTTAACAATGGTTGTTTTGATTTTTTAAATGAATCTAGTGTGTCTCCATTGAATAGTCTTCCTGTGCCTTGTCTTGTCACACCACATGTCAACGGCCAGCATCCTCCCTCACGCAGGCCGCCCACCTTCAATCCACATAACCGATGAACCCATATGCAGCAGACATACATATGTTATTTTGCGGGTTGGCATCAAGCCTCCCGGCCTTGCCTCCTCCCCCAAAAATACTTACCACACCACTTTGTTCAAGCGTTGGCAATAAAAGGAAGGCCGTTGGATTTTATTGACACAAAACATGGTTATAGGTAAATAATCAATATGGTTGATCATAATAAATCATCCTTTTGGGCACCGGGTACAGAGATGACCCCCTCTGGCCCGTGCCGCCTTGCCACCACAGGCCAGCCTGCTGCTGACTAACTGCCTAGGCATCCAGGGTCTCCAGGGTGAACTGCACCCATATATTCTCCTGGGAGGCTGAGGTATTTATAAACTCACCCCCCTGGCTTCCATGTACTAGATCCTTCAGCCTGCCTCTTACATGCAGTTAGATGGCCTCTCCTTGGTGAGGCCCTGCGGCAAACGAGTCTTGTCTGCACGACCACCGCCCCAATCCACCCCCCGCCCTTTCAAAGGCAGTTCGCACCGGGGTACTTGCGCTGCCAAGTGGAGCTGTCGGGGAGCGATAAAGGCCAAGAGGTGCCAAAGACCATGTACACTTCAAAGTGGTCTATAGAGCATGGGTTGTTGTTCCCATGTCTACATCCAGACCCCGTGTCTCCTGCCAAGCATCCCCCCTCATGCTGGACGGCCCCCTGCAATCCACATAAGTGTGTCTCCATTCACGAGTCTTCCTGTGTCTTGTCTGCACGACCACCGCCCCAATCCACCCCCCGCCCTATCAAAGGCAGTTCGCACCGGGGTACTTGTGCTGGCAAGTGGAGCTGTCAGGGAGCGATAAAGGCCAAGAGGTGCCAAAGACCATGTACACTTCAAAGTGGTCTATAGAGCATGGGTTGTTGTTCCCATGTCTACCTCCAGACCCCGTGTCTCCTGCCAAGCATCCCCCCTCATGCTGGACGGCCCTCTGCAATCCACATAAGTGTGTCTCCATTCACGAGTCTTCCTGTGTCTTGTCTGCACTACCACCGCCCCAATCCACCCCCCGCCCTATCAAAGGCAATTCGCACCGGGGTACTTGTGCTGGCAAGTGGAGCTGTCAGGGAGCGATAAAGGCCAAGAGGTGCCAAAGACCATGTACACTTCAAAGTGGTCTATAGAGCATGGGTTGTTGTTCCCATGTCTACCTCCAGACCCCGTGTCTCCTGCCAAGCATCCACCCTCACGCTGGACGGCCCCCTGCAAACCGCATAATGCCACGACATATACACGTCATTCATTCACAAACACACCCCTGTTTCGAATTCTTTATAACCCACTTCATATTTCTAATGAGAACTTCTTTGCACTTTGCTAGTCAACCCGTGAAGGTTCTGGTTATCTGCTCTTCGTCTCTGTGAACTTCCGTGACCACTTCGAGGAAACTCGTCAGTTTGCAACCTGTGAACGACAAGAAACTACTCTGATCCCTGCATCTAACTGTTTGCTCGTCAAGGTAAGGCCATGTACCATACTCATTTTGCGTCCAATTTCTTTTCGTTCAAGACAGTACATGCAAGGAACTAGTCACATGTTCTGAGTTTAGTCAAATTATTTTTCTATTTTTTTAAAGTTATTCAAATACTTATCCGCATGTGAATAACGTGTATAGTTCCAAGAACCAAAACATACCTTGCATTGAACCTTTTATGTGTCATTTAATTTTTTAACACATTGGTATTCATAGAGAATTGTTGATCTTTACTTTTCAGAACTTTCCACAATGCCTGCCTGTTCCATTGGCGGTTGCCCTTCGAAGACCCATTATAAATCTGAAGGTACTATAATGCATGTTTTCCCTAAAACAATAGATCAGATAAGAGAATGGGTCCGATATTGCGGATATCCACCCTCTGAGCTTGAAAGTAGAGTCCTAGAAGTCTTTGCGGACAAGAGGGGTGATGGATACCGCATCTGCAGCAGGCACTTTACCTCTGACATGTACTCCACATCATTGCTAATAAAGAAGAACACACCGCGAGCGAGGCGAAAATTGCTCTCAACCGCTATTCCCACTCTATTCGTCCACATCCCTCCACTGGTGAGTCAAGTTTACGTATTTATCTCTCGGCCTTGCGGTAGTGTGTAGCATTAGCTAACAATAATTTCCCCATTTATGTATCCACTCAATATGAAGGCGGAAGATTCTCCATCCGTGTCGTTATTGCAGTCATCAGCCACTTCAAGCGCCTATCGGGTAATCTTACTTGGCTATTCTGCCACTGACTTTTTTTAGGCATGTAAATCAATAGTTTTAATTTATCGTGTAATTATTTTACCTAATGGTACACCCTTGTACTCGTCCTCTAGTCTTTGTTTTCAGTTATAATTATTGTTATCCAAAATAATGCAAGTACTGTCTTTCAGGGAGATGCTGATGAGTCCAACGTATTGACGACAACCGTTGATGTCACTCAGATGCTCGAGGTACGTTTCCGGACAGTTCCATCGATGGAGATCATCAGATCTTGCATTCTTGTAGCATGATTGTTACACACAATGTTTCTTTCGTTTTTAGCCATTGATATGTCCTTCTGTCGTCGCCCTCCTATGTGTCTTCTTTTTTCAATATTGTGTTCATTACTAATGAAAGTCCTATGTTTCAGGGAGTCGATGGAGCATTATTCCAAGAAGAAGGGGGAGCATGCAGTTACGGGTCGGCGCAACAGCTTGCAGAAGTGTGCACCGCAGTTACATCGTCCCTTGATGTTCTTATGCATTTCGAGGTATGGATACTGACAGTTCGATCAAGCGAGATCATATGACGTGATTACATCCGCTATACTTCCTTCTTTATTAACGCAAGTACTATGTTTCAGGGAGATGACGGAGCTTCTTCTACAAGAACATCACCCCTAGTAGTTGATGCAGATTTCTGGGTGGTGACACTTCCAACGATCGAGCAAATCGAATCATATTTAGATATCCATTATTTATTTTAGACAACTGATCATTTGTGCAGGTCTATTTAGATGAGCCGTTGACGCCTGCACAAAGTGTATGTTCTTTTTATCAAAATAGAAAACCATACTAATGCAATTACTGTGTTTCAGGGAGTCACTGAAGCATCATCTTCAATAATATCATCAATGGAAGTCTATGAGGAGCCCGAGGTATGGATCTTGACAGTTCCATCTAACTAGATCAACAATGCGTGATTAATTGTCGTTTGAATGTTCTACACAAAGCGTTCATTCGTGTTTTGCTATTGAGATGTACGTGGGTATTGGTCCCCAAGTACATTTTGTGTTTTCGATATTATTATACATACTAATGAAAGTTCTATGTTTCAGGGAGTCCATGGAGCGTCAGTGCGTGATGGATGTGCTTATCAGGAAAACATAGTCGTTGCAGCGCAAGAGGAAGTGGAGACATGCACACACGAGTCGGAGCAACAGCGTCCTGATGTTGAAGTTCGAGGCAAGAAAGTTTCAAAGAAAAGAAAGCAAAAGAAGGTTAGTGTCCTGGTCACTATATTATGTTGTTTTTCACTGTTAATAGTTCAATACTGTAAGTTGTGTTTAAACTGAACACCCCTTTTCCAATCTGTCCTCTAGTTGCGAGTGGGTGTACGAACTAGATCTACACAGACAGTGAAGCGAACGAGAGATGTTGCTTGTCAAACCTTTTGGCAGGGACTTGAGACTGGAGAAGCATCGTGCCAATGGGAAGAATATGAAGTGATTGACAACGGAGCTATACCACCACCAGCCATTGATAGTGAATGTCCTCCTGGTAGTTCGGATGCAGTCGGAGATCAATTCACAGAATCCACACCCGCAAAAACTAAGACCGCGAGAAAGTTGAAGAAATTGTTTTATTCACCCATCGCCGGAGAAGGAACAGATGTTGCAATGGAAGAGAATGAAGTAGACGACAATGAAACACCATCAATATCACTGAACATAGCGGAAGACGATATCAGAGATTCTACCTTTCATGTGAGTGACATGTCCTCAACGTTACAGGCCGAACCAGCTGGGATGCAGAGTGACAGTATAAGGAAAGAGGCCAAATTCATTGTATTCGATAGTTGTTTGATTGATATTATTATTCGGATTAAATGTGGGCATTTGGTAGGTGGGGAAGTATGTGGGGAGCCATTGATTAATGTGACTCGTGCAATTCGAGGCACTAACCTTAAAATACATGCCACCTGTACAAAATATCATCCTTTCACATGGTCTGCACAACCTATGCTGGGACAACTGCCAGCAGGCAATCTACTTTGTGCAGCGGCTGCACTTTTTAGTGGTTCAAGTTTTAAAAAGTTAGAGTCTTTCTTTCAGTTTGTGGGAATCCATTTCATTGCGAAAACTCAGTTCTACAAATACCAAACCGATTATCTATTTCCAGCCATTAGCGAAGCTTGGAGAATGGAAAAAATGTCTATTGATAGTACATTCGCGGGCAAACGGTTCAGGCTAGCCGGTGATGGACAGTGCGACAGCCCAGGATTTTCAGCCAAGTACTGCACCTACCACTTTCAGGACATGGAAAGTAAGAAAATTGTGAGTTCGGTGGTCGTGCAGGTGTCACAAAGTACATCCTCAGTGGCCATGGAGAAAGTTGGCTTTGTAGCATCATTGCAAGAACTACAATCGCGGGGAATGGTGATCGACCTGATAGCCACGGACGGACACGTTTCAATTGCCAAGACAATGAGAGAACAGTACAAAAATATAAATCACCAATTTGACGTTTGGCATCTTGCAAAATCAATCAATAAAAAATTGTCGGCTGCAGGTAAAAAAAAAAGAATTGCAAGGTATTTCACAGTGGTCCAAGTCAATCAGCAACCATCTTTGGTGGAACTCAAAAACATGTGGAGGGTCGTTGGAAATTCTACTGGAAAAATGGCGGTCAGTAATGCCACACTGTACAAACGTTCACCGATGGAACACGAACCAACATTTCCACAATTGTGAACATGGCCATTTGTCCACAGAGGAGGCACGGAAGAAGAAGTGGTTGATTCCTTCATCACCCACTCACAAAGCCATTGAAAAGATTGTATTTGATAAAACTATAACAAAAGCTTTGAGGGGACTCACGGAATTCTGCCACACAGGAGATTTGGAGGTGTTCCACAATATGTGCCTCAAGTACAGGCCAAAACGATTGCATTTTGGCATGGAGGGCATGATAAATCGGACTCTTTTAGCGGTCTTGGCACATAACCATAATGTTGGCCGTCAACAAAGTAGATCGACCGGAACCTTAGGGACGCTTCGCTACAATAAGGCCTTCACTAAAAGAAGTAAACAATGGGTGATCAAACCAGTGTTTGAGGATATGCAATATGAGTTTATTGAGAAACTTATTGTTGACGTCCTAGATAGGCACATAAATGGAGTTGTGAACGAACCTGTGCAGGGGACAACTGCATTGCCACCCAACATTGCCTCTGTTCCATGTCCACCTAAAGCAGAGCTCATTGAGAAATACACATCACGGTTTAAATGATTGTAATTTGATTGTCTGTTCTCTCGAGTCTCCTCATGTCGCAGGCCCATTGAATATGTGTATCTATCCAACCTTGTTCATTTGGGCATTAAATTAAACCAAACAGTAATATAAATCATTTTTCAAAAAATATAGAATGTCTCCGTATTTATGGTTCTGTGGGGCTGCAAAGCACGCAGACAAAATGCAAAGATGGAGTGTAAATTTCAAGTCCTGTGAGAATGCCTTACACTGAATGTAGCTAACTAGGAATGTGTGCTCGTTCAAAGTGAAGGTCAGCTGCTTTGATTTTTTCTCGGGTGCCAGAATGGCCCACGACTCAGTATAAGGTTCTATTGTATTTTGACCTTGACAGGCCGGGACCACGTAAGAAACGATAATGAATATAATTTCAGAAACGAAAGCCATTTCATGTTCGTTCATTAGAAGAAATAACGTCGGCATAGAAGGAGTGGTATTTCGGGGCTGCCCTACGCACAGACACAATGGAAAATGCAAATATAATGTAAGTAACTCTTTAGATGAGTTTATACCGCAATTTAATTACTATACAGTAGCTTTAAAGACGGGTTAAGTTGTACTTGTTCGTTCTATGTGGCATATTGTTTTGTACCGCGCACTATCTTGGGGAGAACCGTCTACTTTTACGGAAGCACCTCAAAACCTTTGCTTCTGCTTTCTCTCTCCCTCTCCCCTGCTACAACTGGTCCACTGTCTGCGATCTCGGTCCTGGGCCCTTCCACTCTCCACCTGCACTCCCTGTCAACCCCTGCACTGAGGGACTGTCTCAGTATCCTACAGCCCCCCCTTGACGTTTAAAACCCAGTTGCACTGTCCTAGCTATGAAATAATTTCCCGACCGAATATATAAAATGAATAATTTTAATAAAGATCTGATGGTGAGACTAATTTCATTGTTTATGTTTTTCAAACAGGTACATCATGCATTACTGCATGTGTCACGAGTACCAGACACCGGCGGACGGCTTTTTTAACCGCCAGTTGCTTCTCCGCGTGAACAACGTTACCACCCTGACCATTTTATGGGACGATCGCCAAGTACAAGTATGCCCTTACGCGGTACTAACGGCTAGATGCAACATACAGACCGTTGTGGTGGCCTAGTGCCTCGTTGTTGGAACAGCCATGCGATTATCAGTGCGACCGAAGAGCTTATTTTATCGTAAACCAACACCCTGTTTACTGCACACGAACATCGCTTGCCTCAAGACGAACTATTTTGGATCGAGAGCAAATAAAAATGAAAATCGCTGAATATTCTCTAAACATTTGATGTCCAATAAATGTACTTTGCCAAATGTACAATCTTGCAGTTTGCTTTTAAACCACAGTTTCATATTCCGAATTGTGGCGCTGTATTGTGAGATGATCTAAGACCCTGTGTACAGCAAAGGAACATCGCGTGCCTTAAAACGAACTTTTTGGAACGTGAGCAAATAAAAAAGAAAATCGCTGAATATTCTCTAAACATTTGATGTCAAATAAATGTACTTTACCAAATTTACAATCTTGCGGTTTGATTTAAAAGTACAGTTTCATATTGCGAATTGTGGCGCGCTGTGTTGTGTGAGCTGATCTGTGTTGATTTCCGGGTTCTGTGTGGAGTCGCGTAGAAGACGCCTGGGCGCGTTTGCCTACGCAGCACAGTCACGTCACGGATAGAGGCGGGGAATACGAATGTTTTGATAAAGTCTGTTTCAGGGGCGGGGGATTTGATTTAGTGCCGCAAAAGCAGGTGAGCCAGGGCGATGCGGCAAGTGATAGGATTATCAGAAAATGGCGACTGATTTCGAGTGCGTTAATGGACGAAAAGTCGGGTAAGGTCCATAGGAAAGTTTTCTACGATCGACCGAGTTATGCTTAAAAACACATGGCCGAACCGTAGGGACAATAAAAAAAAAGTCCCGGAACTCTCCTTTAAACCCGGAAACATTCCTAGACAAGTACAATAAAATTATGTTAACCACACTTGACAACATGGTTCTCCTAAAACTCAGACTGAGTAAACCCAAATCCCCATCTAAATAAATGGGTCACCCCTGAACTAAAGGATTTACGACAATTTAAGAGGAATTGTGAAACTGCATGGAGGCTAATCCCGTCAGAAGACCACAAAAATAAACCAATGGAAATCTCCTCCCACTATGAAAAGGAAATCCACATGGGCAAGCGAAACTCTTATAACAAGCGTGTATATATAATGCTAATTCAAGTATGAGGGAACTGTTCACCCTCCTCAAGGAATTAGAGTCACCCATCCCTATCCCAGACACGTGCTCCGAAGATAAAACATGGTGTGCAAATATACAACAAGCACTATCAAATGAAGTAACTATGCTCCAAAAGAAAATAGCTAAGAAAAAAGCCTCTCAATCAACCATCCCAGACCAACAACTCGAGTACCGACCCCTTTCAAAGGAACAGGACTCAGCTGTGCGATTCATGTTCTCAAAACCCTCAATCCTCGAGGTAGAGAAAGTCGTCCTCACCCTCTCAAGCCATCCAATTGCCAAGGCGACCTCTGCCCGGCCCAGCTTATAAAAGACGCTGCCAGAGATCTCTCCCCATTTGTATCAAACCGTATCAACGCTTCATTCGCAACGGGTAACGTCCCTACCAACCTGAAACAATCTTGGGTACTACCGCTGCTCAAAAAGCAAACCCTAGACCCACTTATACCTACAAACTACTGTCCCATCACGGCAGTCCCATTCCTGCTTAAAATCCTGGACAAGATTGCTTTTAACCAAATTCAAAAATTCTTGGATCATCATAAGCTCTTATGAGCAAGTCAATCCGGTTTCCGTCCCCCACATGGTACCGAGACTGCCCTCAATCGATTTGAAGGCACAAATAGATGAACTACGAGACAAAGGTAAAACAGCCCTTCTCCTGTTGCTGGACCTTTCGACTGCATTCGATCTAGTCGACCACAAGGTCCTTTGCAGCCACCTAGATTCAGATGCACATTTTTCCAAGGAGGCTATAACCTGGATCAAGTCTTTTCTCGACAGGACTAGGAGTGTTCTCCCCTTCGGCAGCAGCTGATCCGATCCCCATTCTATATGGGGTTCCCCAGGGGTCCTGCGTCTCCCCCACCCTATACAACACATTTACTTAGCCCCTTTTTGATTATCTGGACCTTCTTGGTATCAGCTACACTAATTATGCAGACGATAGCCAGATTCTCCTCCCACTTTCTGGGGATTACAAGGATTTGGCCTTGGTAAATAGGGTGTATCTCATCATCCAGGAATGGATGGCAACCCACGGTCTATGCCCGAATGAGAAAACAGAGCACCCAAATCTTAAAAAATTAGGGCAAGACTACACCTCGTTTGAGAATGATGGCAATATCAAGGTGTCCAAGGAGGGGAAGACACTTGGCTTTTATCTGGATTCCACCCTATCCTTTGATAAACAGGTAAAATCCTTAGCATCAGCCACAGCTTACACTTGTAAGCTCATTAAAGCAGGTTAACACTTTCTCTCAGATGGCAACTGCATTATTAAAGCTAGAGCCCCGATTTTGTCTAGGCACGACTATTGCAAGGCCCTATACATCAGTGCCAACAAATCTATCATCCACAGAATTCAAAACTTACAAAACAATGCCTTAAGAGCAGCTCTTGGCGTGTCTAAAAGATTACATATTTCTAAGATTAGGTGCCAAAACAACTAGCTGTCAACGCAAAACAAAATCCATTTAAAAGTTGCATCCCTCATTCACAAAGCTTTCAATAATGCTGCACCTAGCTATCTCATGGACATCTTCCTAAAGAGAAGCTCTACCCGACCGGCAAGAGCCACCAATGTCAACAGCCTTATAGCGCGTTTCAGGCTGGCTAAGGCTGGGGTAGGTAGCTTCCAGGTCAGAGCAGCCCAAATATTGAACTCATTGCCACATCCTCTACGTGAGGAGCAGCCCTTTCTGAAATTCAGATCCAACTATATCAATCTACTGAAGTCTGACGACGTTAAGTTGCTCACCAGCTCTCTACATTCCTGGTACCTCCTACTGTACATACATATTCACCATCCTGTTGCCCACTTGTACATCTTCCCTTTAGGCTAGTGACAACCTGCTTGTGCCTGTATATGTTTTATCTTGCTTGTATTCGGTTTCTGATCTTCTACGGACTGTATAGATTTTGTTTTTGCTGGGAATCTGTAACTGACCTTCCATGGTCTTTATATATTTTGTTTTTGCTTGTAATTTGTAACCATGTAACCCTAAGCCTTGCATATTCTCAGGTCTGGTGCACATTATAAGTGAATAAAACAAACAATTTAAAGAGTCATTGCACAATTGTAAGTCAAAACAAAAAAACAAAAGAAAAACCCTTCTCAACCTAGACTCCTAAACAAGCAGTCAAAGGTGGAGTGTGGAAAAACAGAGGCAACTATCAGCGAAGGGTTAAATCCTGTTAAGATGGATTTCTAAACTCCGACCTCGTGGGCAGAAGTTTAGGAGGCCACCCCAGTTTAGTCGAACAGGGGAACAAACCTTCTGGACAAACCAGACCAGTCTACGGTAGCTTGGCAGGCGGTCAAGAAAAGTCTCAGGAGGGGTGAGTGATTGGAAGCCCACAATGAGCACACTAATACTCCACAGATTACTTTTAGACAGATGTATATCAAAAATAAATTTATTATAGGCCTTTATAACAAAACACAGTATCAAGAAAAGTTACCACACATGCTTATTCACTATGTAACATCTATACAAAAGGCGTTTAGCCCAATGCTGATTAAAGGGGAGAAAATAACCAAAACCTGCAACAGAAAGGGGTAAGTTCAACCCAGCTATTGCATTAGGCAGTTCATAGTCTATCCCTGACTTATGTCGTCCAGCCCAAAGAAGTGAGGAACCTTGCGCTGCTCAAAGTACAGCAGTGAGTGAGTTAATGCACGGTCGTGCGTAAAGCGAAAAGCGGGTTCTCTTCAGGGAGCTGTAGCTGCTTAGGAAAGGGGGGATGAGGCGATGAAGAATAAAGTCCTACTCCTTGAGAAGGGTCTACCCTTGCAGATGGAGCGACGGGACTAGTTGGAGAGCGCAAGCTAGCCCAGAAAAGGTGAGCATTTTAAGGGATTCTCGTGCGTTAAAAATGCAAGGGGGGCACCGGTAAGTGATCAAAGTACTCCGACCCTCGACACAGTCTGGAACAAACTTTGCCTGTCTAGTCCACTACGCTCGTAGGATTGAACCCTGCAGTTACAGGACACTCCAGCTCTCGGCAGCTGCAAATAGTTCTCGTGCAGCACGTCTCAGCAAACAGTCAGGCAAGTCTGCAAGCACAGCAACAGTCACCACAGCGGGTCGACAGGGGCCGCAAATGCTTGCAGCGTGGCACACTCATAAATCGCGACCGAGGGGCGCTATGACAAAAAGTTGCTGGGAGAGGGCCTAGGGCCACAAGTAAGCGATTCCCACAGTCTCGAGTTTCAACTCAAGACGGCACCGTTCCTGTGCGGTACATTGGGTTTGAACTGGACAGTTCACTGGATGGCCCAGGAACACTCCACAAGGGGTTCTTTGCGAGGGTAAGCAGGCGGTGCCTCGAGTAGTAGTTCCCACTACTCCAAAAGGGGTGAAGTGGCCTTGCAGGCTTTCTTGGTACGTTGCAAAAGCAGAGGTCCTATGGGACAACAGCAGGATCAGGGTGCCAAGCATTCCTAGCACGTCACCGGTGGTTCCTCGAGTCTGCTCTTTTGTTAAAGATACTTTGATCCTTCTGAAGTTTAGTGTGACCTTCAGTTGATAGACCTGGAATTGATGCAGATCCCCTTCTCTTATCAAAGATTTGTTCACGCTCAAATCTCAGATAACCAATGGAAGATCTGCTCTCTTGCATGCACGCCAGGCGTGGGCCAATCGTGGCCCACGGTGGTTCCAGTCATTCAGGCCTACCAGACATACTGGCACCAGTAGTGTGGATTGGGACCAGACGGTCCCAACCATTTTCCTGGGCACCAACACACCTGACATGCAGGAGCCCACAAAAGTGTTTTCACAGGAGGCTGCATGCCCAAATAAGGAATACCCGGGTATCTCAACCTGGGGGAAGGCAAAGGGACAAAATGGTGAAAGGACAGAACAAAACACTTTGTGGCACGGACATTTTCAGCAGACCTCAGTCTTGGGCCAAACGCGGTATGGTTCATAAAGACAACTTTGCACACTTATACAAACACCCATAAATCCTTAGAGAGTGGCTAGGGCCATAAAACAAAAGGACCCTCTATGCGCTGTACTCTAAGGTACTTGGCACATCGATTAAAAGTTAGCAATAAATGGCAACATAGCCGAAGACTTCCCAGTATTGTCAGCCAGAAGGACGTGTCCGTTTCACCATAACAAATGAGCAAAGAGTGGTTAGGTGAGCCAAATTGGTTTGGAGAGGGGGGGGTGAGGGGGTTCATCTTTCCTAACAAATCCTCAGTCGTGACCTGCCATCTGCACCCAACAAGGGCCTAAGAAATCAACACACCATCAACCATGCTCAAGCACCACCTTAGACAAGCACTAAGTAGCTGGGGTCCACCCTGGATTAGTCTCCCACGTTTCACCACCTTTGTTAGTATGTAGGTTATCAACACATTAATTATACAAAGCTTTGCCAGGTAGAGCAGAAAGGTTTCCACCAACCGCCTTCAGTGTAACAATTTTCCACCTTGTTTGCCAGATTTTCCATACTGAACAATACCTCTTTTGCTGTAGATTAAATATGGTTCATGGCTTCCAGCTTAGTTTCCATAGCCAAACCAGTTGCCACAAAATTTTAAGTACTGATCCAAGAAACCTTCAATCTTTCCATAAAACCTTTTTTAAACTCCTGGGATAAAACAGATACCCACTCTGGTCCAGATGCAGACTCTCACAACAGCAGTACCACCACAGACCCAAAAAAGGAATTGCATTGGTTGTCCTTGGAGGACATGGTGATTATTTATTTAGGTACACCTGCTCACATAGTGCATCTGGCTTGGTCTATCCACTTTAATCTGGCTTCCATAATAAAACAACCCACTGAGCCTGCACTTAAACACTTTAAACTCTTCCATATTGATCCTTTTAGACCGTTCTGCTGCTTTTGGCATGGTCAAGCACTCCACTCTCTCCAGGAGCCTGGTTTTTCGCAAATCTGCTCTTGCCTCCTACATTGAAGGTCAAGCTCAAAAAACTCTTTTGGAACTCTCAAGCCTGACCCTCTCCCCCAACCCAAGGATCAGTCCTTGGACCTCTGCTTGTTGCCCTCCATTCCTTCTCCCTAGGAAGACAGACAAATCTATCCATTTCTCCTACACCCAAGCCATCTCAGAACACAATACAAACTGTCCCACTGCAATTTGTCACTGGATGGCTTTCAGCTGCCACATGCTGAACAAAAAGCAAGTCATCTTGGTCCCCGTTTCCAATACAATCCCCCCCCTCCCCATCTCCTCCCTGCCTGACCTTCTGCTCCCTTATTTTGACTCCAGTTTTACCCAATTTTTCAGGAGTAATATTTCAGCTTCGACTACACCAGGTTTTCTAGAATGCAATTACTTTTTGTACACATCAGTGACTTAGACAGCAATTTCCATACATTTGCTAGCCTTACACTGCAAAGAACAAGTTACTTACCAACTGTAACGTTCTTTCGATTGGATGTTCCTCCCACGTATTCATCTTATGATATTCGTATCCAGCTCTGCTGCTTCAGAATTTTTTTCTTCACCTCAGGGTGCTCTGTTCAAGGCCACAGAGTCGAAGTCCCTCGAGGGGCGCCGTCGGGCGTCATGGTCATCCACTGCATAAAGGGCTCGAGCAGTGCCTGTTAACTCACTTCTGTTTTTACAGTGTTTATGGTCGCATTCAGCTGATCAGGTTTAAAGTCTTAAGGAAGTTAGAGTGCAACTGGCGTAAACTGTACGGAGGGGTAGGTTGGGAGGGTCGATGAGGAATAAGTGGGAGGAACATCCAATCGAAAGAACGTTACAGTTGGTAAGTAACTTGTTCTTCAAATGGATTGTGTCCTCCCACGTATTCCTCATCCTATGATAGACTCTCTCAGCAGTGGTAATTTTGGAGGTGGGAGTACTAGACATTTTAATTATGGACAGAATGAAGGACACCTTTGCAAATAGTCCTCCTTGATAGGAAGTAGAGTCCGAGCAATAATGCTTTACAAAAGGTGTGCATGGACGACCAGGTGGCCGCAGCACAAATATCCTGCACTGGGACACCCCTCTGAAGAGCCGTGGAAGTTGCCATGCCTCACCTAATTTGTAGCATTCAGAAATTGCTAGAATTATCCATATGGATAAAGTTTTAGACACTGCAAGGCCCAATTTGTGCCCAGTATACCCAACAAATAGTTGATCACATTGTCGAAGATTTGCCAATCTGGAAACGTAGAAACTGAGAGCCCTTTTTTGGGTCCAGTCTATGCAATCTTTCCTCTTCCTTACTCGCGTGAGGCGGAGGATAAAAGGAAGGCAAGACATTTTTTGAGACAGATGAAAATCAGACTACTATTTTAGGCAAGAAATATGGTTTGACTTTTAGAACAACCTTGTCCCTATGGAAAATGGTGTGAGGAGGCTTACAAGATAGTGCCTGCAACTCACTTACCCTGCGGGCTGATGTTACAGCCACTAACAGAATTGTCTTAAGAGTCTTAATGGACAAGAATGTAAATGTTTGAAAGGGGCACACATGAGAAATGTTAAGACTAGATTTAAATCCCAGATGGGCACCTGATAAGGTGTTGGAGGGTATACATTTGTCAGCCCTTTCAAGAATTGAATGACTAAGGCATTTTAAAATAGAATGCCTCTTCCGATGAGCGCTTAAAAATAGATGCGCTGCCAAATATCCTTTTATAGTACCAACTTGGAGCCCCAAATTGGCTAAATGTAAGAGAAAAGAAAGTACTGTTGGAGTATTACAAATAAATTGATCCACATTCTTATCCCTGCACCAGTTACTGAACTTGTTCCAACGACACTGATACAGGGATTTTGTTGCTGGCTTTCTGGCCAAAAGCAAACTCTCCATTACATCATCCGGGAGGTCCCAATCCTTATATCTTAGTCTTTCAGAAACCATGCGTGAAGGCTGAGTGTTTTTACCACTGGATGGAGAACCCAACCTTCCTCTTGCGAGAGAAGATCCTCTCTTTGTGGAAGACGTATTGGAGGGCAGATGGACATGTCCAGAAGGTCCGGGTACCGCGTTCTCCTGGCCAAATCCGGGGCAATTAGGATCATGGTTTTCCTGAACTTTCTCTACCTCCTGATCACCTGAGGAATCACAGGTCCTGGAGGAAACACCCAGTCCACCACAAATGCATCTCCTAGAGCTCCTCTTGGAGGAAATTGCCTTGAGCAGTACAGTTCGCAGCCCCGGTCATTGACAGATCCACTTGAGGGGTTCCCCAAAGGGCAAATATCTCTTGAAAGACTTCCTGAGCTAGCTCCCATTGTTGGGAGACTGCTCTGCCTGCTCAGAGCATCCGCCGCTGTGTTCAGCTCTCCGGCTAGGTGAACTGCCGATAGATTCCTTCTTGCATTGCCCAGAACCAGATCTGCACTGCCTCTCTGCACAGTGGGAGTGATCCCACGCCTCCTCTTTTGTTGAAGTAGTGCATGGCCACTGTGTTGTCCGTCATTATCAGGACATTCTTTCCCTGTACAGAGGGCAGAAAGGCCTTCAGCGCTAGTCCGATTGCCCTCAGCTCCAAAAGGATGATGTGTAGTTTGGACTCCGATAGAGACCAACGACCGCTGACAGTCAAATCTTTGGTATGGGCTCCCCACCCCATGAGTGAGGCGTCCGTCACTACCGTTATCTCCGGCCATGGTTGCCAAAAAGGTTCCCCCTTGAGGATATTCTTGCAAGCCCACCATACAAGATCTTGGGTCACTTTGGTCGTAACTTGCAAAAGATCTGACATCTCCCCCGAAAGCTGGGACCATTGAGTCCTGAGGGCCCATTGAAGGGATCTCCTCCTCAATCTGGCCTCTGGCACCAGAAAAATGCAGGATGCCATGAGGTCAAGCAACCTTAGAAAGTCCAATGCTGGTAGATGTTGGGCATTTTGAAACTTCATTACCATCTGCAGAATGTGGTGAGCTCTCCCCTCAGGAGGCAAGGCTTTCCCTGAGGAAGTGTCCAGGATTGCTCTGATGAATTGGAGACTTTGGCTTGGAATCATTTGTGACTGCTTGTAATTGAGGGAGAAGCCCAGACTGTAAGAAGTGGCAGGTCAAGGCCAGATGTTCCTGGGCTCGTTCGGGTGATCTCGCCCTGATTAGCCAATTGTCCAGATAAGGGTAGACATGAATCCCCCTTCTTCTGATACTCGCTGTCACCACCACCATCAGCTTGGTGAAAACCCTCAGGGCGGAGGTCAGCCCAAATGGTAGAACCCGAAACTGATTACGAGAACCACCAATTGCAAACCTCAGTTACTTTCTGTGCTTGAGATGGATTGGCACATGGAAGTAAGCATCCTGAAGGTCCAACGAAACCAGCCAGTCCTGAAGCTTAAGAGCCTGAAGGATCTGAGAAAGGGTCACCATCTTGAACTTGTCCTCCCTGAGGAACTTGTTCGAGTTTCTTAAGTCCAAGATGGGTCTCAATCCTCTGTCCTTTTTGGGGATTAGACAATGGGGGGGGGGGGGGGAAAGAGTACCAGCCCTGGTTCCTTTACGCTACAGGTACATGTTCTATTGCACCTTGCATAAGGTTAAAATCTTCTGCACAAGGTGCGGGTCCGGAATTTTTACAGAGTTGGCTACCGGTGGATGATCTTGAGGTCTTTGATGAAAAGGAAGACAGTAACCATGGGCCACTATCTCTAGTGTCCAGGCATCTGACGTAATGCCCCCCCATTCGTCCAGATACAGAGTGATTCTGCCTCCCACCGGTGTCTTGTGGGTGAAGACATCAAAGTGGCTTTGCAGCAGCGGCTGAGGAGGTATTAGCCGCTGCTGTGGCTGATCTAGCACTTCTCCCTTTTCCACCACAAAAGGGTTTTCTCTGTTGGCCTTTGACTGGCCTGCCCCCTCCCTTTTCCAAAAGAGGAATAGAAGTGAAAAGTGTGACTCTTCCAGGAAGATGAGCCTGCGTAAGAGTGTTGTTGAAGTTGCCTTATAGCGGCACTAAGTTATTTTGCTGCCGCTTTTGTGGTCTGCAGCTTCTCCAAGCTTTCATCCGCCTTGCTGCCAAACAACCTCAAGCCATCAAAGGGCATCTAGATTGCACATCAGGTGCAAAGCCAGACTTCCTTAGCCATGCAAACCTGTGTAGGATCACGCTAGATGCCATGGACCTGCTTACACTATCCGTAGTGTCCAGGCCTGACTGAAGGCATGCCTCTTTACCATCTAGCCAGGAAACCATCCAGTTCCTCACCTTCTGGGATGTGTTCAGCTGCTGATGGCATGCAGTCCCACAGTGTATATGTAAATCTAGCTAATGTGTTAGTGACATTAGTGGATTTAAGGGCCAGACTGCCCGCAGAAAAAATAATAAATAAAATAAAAAAGCTTTCCGGGCCCAAGCATCAACTCTATCATCCCTGTGGTAGGCCGATTGCCTAGTGGAGGTTGCAGCTTGAACCACTAAACTTTCAGGGGAGGGTTGTTTAGATAAATGGGTCTGATAAAGATGGTCTATATTTTGGTACAAGTTTCTTATTTACTGCTGATATAGAATCAGGAGTATTCCAATTTACCATCACCCTTTTTTGCAGTGCTTTATGGAATGGAAGCCAGGATCTTTTAAAAGGACCTTCACTCAGCATGTCAGTCACGTCATCCTGGTCGAAATCTGGGGAAGCTGCCTTCCAACCCATAAAATCAATGACCCTTCCCATAATATTCCTATAACTAGGATCAGCATGATCTGTAGGGTCTGGCCTTTCAAAATCCACTTCAGGTGAAGTGTCTAAGCCACTGGCATTTTGGAGACAGTCATAAAGCTCTGTTATTTTAGACTGTGGGTCCACTAGTTCTTCAGGGACCTCTCTCATTCCAAACCTAACTCCAGCTGAAGTAACATCCTCTTCAGATGAATGTTTTTCATATATGGTTGACATGGATCTGAAAAATTCCTGTCTAGGTTGAGGGTGGAAAGTCTTCAGGTAAAAGAAGGTGGAATCAACCTAGTTATAGACAATGGCATCGACTTGGGTCTTGGAATCAAAGAAGGCCTTGATAAAGGCGTTGAAGGCGTCGATAGAGAAGACGCTGGCTTCAACGGTGTCGAAGGAGGCTTTGATGCGGTCGAAGAAGGCTTCGATAAAGCCATTGGTGTCGACATCATTTTCATCAGCGGTTTCGGGGCTATGGTCGTCGACTGTCGAGTCGAGTTTTGGCTTAGACTTCGATTCTGCTAGCCCCGATTTATGCACTGGAGGCTTTGACTTCGTACGAGGCGTCAGGGAACTTTCCCGCAAAAACACTCAACTCCTTTTCAACTCTAACGTATTTAGATCTAGATTTTCCTCTGTCACTTTTAGAGTGGGTAGAGGCAGGATCACCAAGCAGCAACTTCGAGGGGGGGGGGGGGGGGGGGGTCTAGGCCGCTTTCTCAAATATTAAGCATCAAAGCCCTAAAGGCCTCCCATTTTTCTGGAGAATCGTGCTTTCATGGATAAGTTATGCTCCTCTCAGAGGAGGAGGAAGACCTGTGACGTCGCTTTTTTGAATTTTTAGACGAAGACAAGGAAGATTTCCCTGAGCGACTCTTAGATCTCGACCTCCTCGACTCATGACGAGATGCGACTAGATTCATCCGAATCCTTTTGTCTTTTAGAAGACTTATACATCTCCTCCCCCACCGCTAGCTTACCTCTACGTTCCCCAAGAGCCTGGTTAGCCATGGCCCAACAAGACCCGCACTCGTCAACCTGATGCGCTGGGCTGAGGCACCAGAGGCAATTCCGATGGGGGTCGGTTATCGTCATTTTCCTACCACCCTTTTGACATATTTTTAACCCGGTCATGGGTGTGGTGGGAGTAGATGAAGACATCGTTGAGGAAAAATCTGATGCGCCGTTCCTAACACGAAGCAGTTGCGTCGGAAAAACGGAACTGAGGTAACAGGCGCTGCTTGAGCCCTTTACAGCGGATGACGTCGCCGCCCGGTAGCGGCCCTCGAGGGACTTCAACTCTGCAGCCTCGAACACAGTGCCCTCTGGTGAAAAAAAAATTCCAAAGCAGCAGAGCTGCATATGAATATCATAAAATAAGATACGTGGGAGGACACAATCCATTCGACCCCTAGTTTTAAAGTGATACACCCCCGCTCTTCCACAGTATCATCTATGGTCAATCCAGCTTAAAGACTATGCTCACTGTATGGCACGCGGGAGTCCGAGTTACCATGCAAAAGGGACAGAGCCATAGTCAAAGCCTAGCAGGTCTAGTGGATGGGGGATCATTCAAGCAGCTTTGCACACCCTTGGGGCTCCCCCCACCACACACTTTTAGCATCTACCCTGGGCTGCGCTTGGGACCCAAACTCCAGTGGCTGACCTGCCGCTGTCCCTGGATGCACTCTTTGCACTGAAGGTTGTGCAGGCATTGCACCAAAACGGGAAAAATACAGAAGCAGTGTATTCATTTGAAATACATTGCACTTCGTCAATCTGTGGATTGATCGAGCCCATGTGAAATCGGTATGCAGTAGGTCTGAGAGAGCAAACGCTCTAGGAAGAACACAATATATGCTGCTTTCACTCCAGCAAATTCCAGGTTGAAACCAGAAATGGGCATTAGATGTAGTGGCAATGGTAGTAATCTTGACGAAACCAGGCGAACAACATTCTATAGAGAGAATTAAGTGAAGCTGCATTGACCATTTCACTTTTTAAAGTTTGCTCGGTGGGGTGGGGGGGGGGGGGGGGGGGTGAGGGGGGAGGACTGATGCCAGTGGTTTAGCAGCTTTTCATTTTGCCATACGTACCCAGGGTAAACATACAATGTGCAGTGCAGTAGTAATACCAAGGATGTCATCTACCTGAAATACTTTCATGTTGTATTGGAGCAAGGACCAGAGCCTTTCAGAGGTCTTCATAATGCCCTAAACTAAGAGCTATGGGCTGGTAGAAGCAGTTGAGATACACAAGTCAAGATGGTGGCTTGGAGCCACAAAGCAATGGAGACATGAGCCCTGCTGGGCTCCTACATATACACCCATCCGCCTCTACCACCTTGTGATCCATAGGAGCCAAAGATTCTGTACATCCACCCAGACCATCAGATGAGCCCATCTGCTGCAAATGGGCCTATAGCTGTAGGGCCACTACTACAAAGTAAGAGCACAGAGAGCTGCGGGATGGAGAGGCAGGATGGTGGCTTTGCTACTTTTTGCCCCTGCGGTACACCAGAGTCTAGTTCCTACTACCCCCACCCTCCCTGAATTATCAAGCTCCATCAAACAGGGCAAAAGATCTTCTCCCTCCAAATAGCAGCACAGGAGATCGTCAAGATCTACAGGAAGACAAGATGTCAGCAGGTTCCCCATGGAAGTAAACTCATGGTGCATTGCGATTCCAAGTAGGCACTTGGTGTGTTGCTGCAATCCATCGCCCCAACTCATTGCAGACAGCAAGTAAGCATGATCACCTTCACATGAACACTGGAGGCTCTGTATTCATGTAAGCAGCCCTAATAAGTGCATTTGATGGAAAGCCATACAAATAGTCCCATATATGTTATGGGATAGCTGTTTTTTTATTATTACAGCACAAATAAATCACTGGCAATACGCTGTTGGAAACCAATGATACTAAATTAGTGTAGTAAGTACTCAAATACAGGTATGTCGACTAATTTTGACCGCAAAATTAATTAGTCTTCACAGATCCTAAGGATATCAACTGTACGCTTTGATTTCTTGCAATGAAAGGTTTAAGAATGTATATACACCAAGTTGCAAGTAATTCACTGCCAGCGTTCCTGACTGGATGAGGGGAAATTTAAAGTTGAAATAGTAGATTAGAAATTGCAGTTTAAGATTGCCATATATGCCCATGTTTACAGAGGAGAGCGGGACAGACCAAATACCTAGCTTTCATACTCCCTTAATTGAGGAACAGCTCTGCCAAATGTGTTCTCTAGTCATCCCTCATCTCCAGAAGCTGGCAGTTGGATCTAATGAGCATCAAAAATCTGTGGTGTGGATGGGGCTTCTCTCAATGAAGTGACCCTTGCAGCATCGTCTCAACCACCCCCCTCTGCCAAACCCCCCCAGTTAACCTACTAAACAAATTGTCAACACTGGTGATGCAGATTGTTGAAGTAGTCTTGGTCTCCTCATGGACCTTCTGACCGGCTTTTCATTGGGGTGTACCTCTCGTCCGTGTCTGCATGAAACTGAATGGAAAACAATGCAAGAGAGGTGTCCAACATGCCTGGGATACCACAACAAAGGCACTATGGGGATGAATAGGTTTCATAGCCCCTTGTAGCCGCAGTTCCTTCTTGCACCACACCAAGTTGATGCGCCATCATGAGGAGGGCTAGCGAACCTCCAATTCATCTCACTTGCCCTGATCTCTCCACCCCAGCCCTCCTTCTACCAGCTGCCTCAAGTGTTCCTCCTCAGCCATGCAAGGCATATGCAACCACTTGAACCACGGCTCCATTATTTAATTACATTGGAACCACCTAAAGCAAGTTGGGAAATCTGAGTCCATCAATGAGCTTCTCCTTTCTGTTAAATGGGTACACAGCAGCTTGCTCTCCACAATAGTCAAAGCTCTCAAACGTCAGATCTTCAGTTTGCAGACAGTGCTCTTGCAACCAAACCCAGCCTCAAGAAGATGGCTCCAAGAATTATAAAAAAAAAAAAAAAAAATTAAAAAAGTTAAGCTGCTCACCACAAAACCTGTTCCAGAATGAGAAAGGAAGGTGGAGAAACTGAGACCGGTCAGAAAGGATCGAAGATTTAGAAATCTAGCCCAACTGTAATAACGAAAGACGTTGTGGCATACCTTTAGAAGTGACAGATTCCCACTCCAAACATGCAGCTGCACAGATCCTAGTTTTCACAACTTTCCAAATTGAAAAAAAAAAAAGAAATAAATAAAAAAGGTATAACCTAGATAGTCTCACAGCAATTCCCTCCTTTCATGAAAAGGGGCATATTATGGATAAAGATAGTGTGGACATATATATTAAACGAACAGTCCTCTGTTAAAATGTCACACAACAGATGTGCCTGTGGTGCACAAAGCGAAATCCCAAACGACCTCTCAGGGTGACAGCTAAAAAAAAAAAAAAAAAAAAAAAAAAAAGCTTGCAGTCAAAATAGCACACACAAAACCAGATGGTGGGGACTCCCTCCTGACCTCAGGTTAAGGATAGGAAGGGACAGACACATGTTGAGTCTCCCCCTGCATGTCTATTTGTTCTTCACTACAATTATTCACCAAACTCTGTTCACCCTGCCGATTTATCTTCCAAGGAGCCTGTTATTTATGGGTCATGTTAACGTAGCTGAAAAAAAACTGTATTTAAAGAGCAGAAGATTGTAATTCAGAGAACACTAGCGAACAGTTGCCTCTCCGCTGGAGTGCTTTGTTTGATGCTAATAAATGTATCGTATCTATGTTACCAAGTTATTATGTGAAAGTCCAATTCCTGGTTCATAGTCCAGGTGGGAAAAACCTTGAGAAGCTCACAGACATACTCCAATTTGCACCTTTTAGCAAATGGCACCCTGTAGATGGGAGCTCATCAGTAGTAAATCCAGACAGATTGTACTGCGGTTAAAAAAGTCGACAGATGATGAACGACCATGGAGCACACTGCACGATGCAGACCTCAATTTATCCTCCACATGTGAATTTCCCCACATCTCTGGAACAGCATCTTGCTTTAAAGACACCAGCAGAGACTGGACTGAGTGAATGGAAGGGAGAACTACAGAATAACGGGTGAGATTGTTGTTTATCGAAAAATGATGAATACATTCCAAATGTTTTCTTTATTATTGCAATATTTGGGGAGCACTATTTTAAGGGAACCGTGTGATCACAAGCTGACGACATATGGAGAATGCAAGCACCCAATGGTGTGGGTGTAGAACACGCTTAAATAAACTTGAACAGCATGTTCGGACACACCCAGAAGGTTCCCCAGGATAGGGATTAAGGTAGAACAAAGGACCAGGCGGTATTTTTGAAGGAATGGCACAAATACTGCCAACAATCCCAATTTACAAATTCCAGAGCATGGGATTTATGACTTAAAACAATTAGGGTACCTCAGGTAAAAGTTGTCAGCAAAGGAACCTATGGAAATTAGATTATGTACGTGGGCGATTTGAAAGATTACAGTAGGTAGAAAGTAATGATGCACAGCTAAAAAAAGTAGCCAGTGTCAGAAAAAGATAAGGCTAGAGTATATGATCAAAAGAAGTTAAGGACTGGAACATGACAAATACTCATGCAAGTACGCAGACAGAGGATTCTGCACCCTCCGAGTGTTCAAAGGCCGACCCCTTGTTGGAACATTTATTAAATAAACAACCTCTTCCACCTCCATATAATATGGATGATAAGATAGACACAATTGGCGAAGATGACAAGGGACCCTCTACTCGGGGTTCCGTACTTCCAGAAACTCGGGCATACATTGAATCATGGTTGGAAGAATGGATTAGGGCAGGAATGAAGGTCCAGCCCTTGCCTCTAAAGTCATGAAAACTCAGTGCGTACGGGCAAATATAATTTGTCATGAGTAATCTGGACTAGTGTTTGCAAAACAAACATAATGGCAGTCAGAAGGGGTCTCTGTAGGCGTGGTCTTTGCCTGACCAGTTTGAGGATATAGACTGCAAGAGCTTTAACTTAAATGAATTGGGGTGTAAACAGGGAGCTTGAATCTTACTAGAGTGGCTCACTAAAGCCTCAGTCTCCACTCCGATCCATATGAGGCAAGTTTAGCAAGTTGCCCAGACCATCCGACTCACCATGTACCTGTACCATGTAATAGGATGGAGGCGTTTTACCAGGCCGAACCCAGAAGAGTGTGTAATCAGACTAACAAAATCATACGCACAGGCCCATTAACATCACGCAATATTGACCAGCTTTTTTTGTGCATATTACCTCCCGACATATGGAGACAGGGCAGGAAACAGAATAGTGATGAACCGTCAATAAAGTGGGAAGTTTTGGAGAAGGAAGAAGTGAATTTTAGATGGGCAGCAGGGCAATTGCATGATATATTGGCACTACCCGGGGTAGTTATCAAAAGAATTGAGCAACTAGTGCCCCGGAAACAAATGAACTGGGATAAATTAACGACCTGTAGACAGGACGAAGGCGAGTTGGTAGAAAAGTACTTTGCAAGGAAGGAAGGGGTTTTCAAATGTTACAGTGGTGTAGATCCAAGTATCATAGAAGGGCAAAAAGCCTTTTGTTCACACTTTGTGGAAGGACTAGTCCCACACTTTAAATGACATACAAACACATGAATCAAGGTGGCCCATGTAGACTGCGGCTCAAAATGTGACTTTGGCCAAATATTATGCAAATAGGCATACAAAAGAAAAGGGTGAAAAGTAAAGAATAAAAGATTTAAAGATAAAAGGTATTCATGCAGCAAGCATTTCCAGACTGAGGCATAGGGAAAGGAATGTTGAGAAAAAAGGTATACAGGCAGAGGGTGCATGTTCTCCTCCAGCATACAGAGGAGAATAGTGGATGATGGATGCCATTCTTGCAAAAGCTCAGATCATTGGATTCGGGAATGTCCCATGCGGCCAAGGGGAAGAGCAAGGTCTATAGGACAGTCCAATTATTTTGATCCAAGGTAGGGACAGCAGTATTCTATTTCTTTTTTTTTATTGTTCAGTTTATTACAAACCTTTTACAATCACAATTCATCAAATCCCAACCTCCCTTGAATCCAAAATTAAAAAGTCATACCTCATCCCACAAATCCCTCCCCAATTCTCTTCAGAACCTGATCCAATTAATTTCACCCATTGCATTACAACTCTAAAATTTCCCTCATGAATTTCATTACTACTAAATTCCTTTTCTTTACAATTCAAAAATGTCCACCAAAAAGGTTGTTGCTGCTAAAATCATGGCATTATTTTCACCCAGTATAAACATGTCCCGCCATTCCGATAGTCTTGTATCTTGCAAATAACTCCCTCGGATATATCATCCTCAAATTAGTCAATTCCTCACATTCTGTCAGAAGGTGCTTCGTTGTTTTCACCCCATCACCTCTCCCACAGAACCTGCACGACGAGTTGGCAACCTCCAACTGTTCTCTTGATCCCAAACCCTCTCCTTGGGACTATATTCAACCGCAGCCTCATAAAGATGTTCCTATGTTTATAACCAGGACATTTCACTAAGTACCTCGGGCCCGATTTATCGACCTTCTCTCAAGGGGGGTGGCAAGAGTCAATTTATAGGAGCTTCTTTTATTGATAGTCAATCCATTCCATACAGCTTATCTGGTTTTTTACCTTGTCTGGAATGTATAGAAGCACTTCTTCTGTCAAATCTACTGAAGCCAGCCATTCTGTACAACTTTACTTCAATGTATCCACTATCCCATCAAGGCGCCCTTAAGTAGTGCTTTCCTTTCCTTTATGTATATCAAATGGTGTCAGATTGGAATTAGGAACTTCCATACATTTCCTGAAAAAATTCAAAGATTTCCATCTTACCATTTAACACAGGGACTATAGGCCCAGGTCAAACCTCACTAGAGCAATGGAAATCGACTTAAGAAGGCCCAGGACCCACTTTCAAAAAAAGACCATCCAATAGTTCCAGAATTCTGGTGGCATGCTTAGGACCTTTTCTGTTCCATACAAAAGTATTGTAGTTAACTTGCTTGTAAAAGTGATTGGGACCAGTGTGAATTTACCAAATTTACTCTGCAAAGCCCGGGTCCCCGTCATGAGTCTTCCACATTTTAGCATAAACGCATCCACCCATCCCTCGCTTCTTTTTTACATTGCAATTTGTTGCGACTCCCAGGTATGTAATCAAGTCAATTATCTCTATTTTTCAGCGCCAAATTACCCAGTTGAATTTGGGGGTTTTCCTTTATAAGGGCATTAGAGAGCATCAGAATTTTGATTTTCTTTACATTAATTCTGAGCTCATTGGATTGAAAGTACCTGGGAAGTTGAGTTAATCTCCTCTGAAAGCCGATGGGGCTAAGATCAATAACCACCAGATGGGCATACATCATCCAGGGGAATCGGATGGCCATTCAGCTTTGGCGAAAATACTCACATCTTCTTGGCTCAGCCCCATATCGGACAGATAAAGATTGAAGATGGCCAATACCAATGGGCAGCCTTGCTTCAGTACTGTAAAAGTGGGGATGAAACTAGTCAACAAGCCCTTGGCAGACATTCTCACTCGGATGGATGTGGCACAATACAGGGCCCCGATTGCCTCTAAAAGATCGGAGGGACAAGCCCAGTGCGACAATTTCTACCAGAGTTTGTTCCTACTAAAACTAACGAAGGCTTGCTCCAGATCCATGAGAGCCAGATATACTTTTTGGTTGGTTTCAATCGCCCTCATCTTAAGAATATTTAGTAAGAATAAATTCAGGGTTGTCCCCACCCCAGGGACCAAGCCTGCTTGCCTCGCGGTGGCCCATCTCTGGTACCCATTTATTCAGACGGGTTAAAAGAATGGCAGCAAAGATCTTCCCTAGGGTATCCAGCAAGGCTATAGGTTTAATTCTTTGACTCATCCCGGTCACCCTTCTTAGACAACCAGTGCCTTTCTCCAAGGAGGAGGAATTGTTCTGCTGGATAGCACTTGGTTAAAGAGAGTCCAACAGAATTGTGTGCAATCCTCAGGGTTCTCATATTATTTTGGCCATCAGAACCTGCAGACCAATATGGATTTAGACTATCAAGATTCAAATGTTTTCTCTATCAAATTCAATGGGCCAAGGGGCAAAGTTATTTCCCTTATTCATTTCGAGAGCATCATCCAAGCCACTAAAGAGGTCTGCAAAGTATTTAATCCACACCTTTTCTGGGACTGTGGGGACAATCGTGGCAAATTGAAATGAAGCATCGTTATTAAGAAGCTTCCATAAATCACTTGTGTTTTTGTTAGACAAATCATTTTGCCATCTTCCTGGAAGCGTTGGGCTCTAGTTGACAATAACCAATTTCTGTACTGCTGCCTTCTTATTCTTATAGCAATTTTGTCCCCATCAAATTCACAGTCTATATGTCACAGATCTACTCAAAGTTATTTTCATCTGTTTATCTTCATGACTTGGATAATGCAGTCTCATGAACTCTAGTCCTGCCCCAGTCCGAGGCTTTACTGTGAAGTCCATTATAACTTCAGTATAGTCTGCCACTCTGTCATCTTTCTTGAGGTTCTCTTGATATTTAGCTGTTAAGTTTTGAAGGTCCCTGGGCATTATTCGAAGGCGGATTCCAGCCCGATTAACATTCACAGCTTCTACCGTTATTTGAAGGCATACCCTGCTCCATCCCCTAAGGTTAGGGACAGGGTGAGAAGATGATTATCGCTTTCTGGCATTATCAGGATATCTAGGGTCCTCATCGATTCAGCTATCCCCGAGACAAATTAATCTAAATGTGCTCCACAGTTACCCCGAGACCACGTAGTTTTCCCAGGAGCATCTCCCTTTAACTGGCCATTAACCATACCAATGTCACGCTCCTTAAGTTCAGAGCCCCAAAGTGCCAACCTAGTTGACAATCTCTTAGGCAATTATGCACCTGCTTTGTTTAAACACCTTATATCGCGGTCACATTGTCTGCTGTTATCTTCACCTCATCTATTGCCTTTGTCACTATCCCCACACAGTCTTCTACCATCCCTAGAGTTCCAATATAGATGATTACAATTAGTTTTGAAAGATTGACCCTCCTGCCTTTCCCAGGACAGTCCCTGAGTAAAGGGATTAGGATATTCTATGTGCATGATAGTAAAGGGACCACCCCTCTTTACCACTGCCAGTACGCCTACTGGCTATCCTTCACACTTTTCTCTGAACTGCAGGATTAAAGCAAATATCAGAACCCTCACACATTGGTTTGTTCAAAAGCCAGGTCTCCGGCATACATCCTATATGTTTATATCAAGGCTGCCCTTCTTAAATAAATGTGTGAAGCTGCGAGTGTTCCACAATGCTATATGCAAAAGTAGGTCTTTAGTGGAAGGGAGTTATAGCCTCGAGGGCTGGGCAAGTATTGCTGCCCACCAACTCCAATCACTAGGCATCTTTAATGGTATTGTTTCCTGCAAACATTTTTATATTCCTCGATTGGCCAGGAGTGTTTTGCACAGTCACTTTTAGTCCAAGAGATTTCCCCAGTCCTGATTGAATAGTTCTTAACGGCAGAGCAGCGCTTGGAACCTTGTTTTGAATATAGTCACGTGGAGGACTTCTTATCCTTAGGTTCCCTTTCTTTCTCCCATGTTATTTCGGTATGTTGAAATATCTTCTTCAGGTTTCATAATTGCAGGCCCGACCCACTCCGATATTTCAAATCCCAGCGGGAGAAGTCTGCACCCACCTCCACCAGGGCATTTCGAAACAGTATTGAGTGAAGATGCAATCACCCAATCATGCCGGGTTTCCTGAACAAATTCCACGATCTTGATATCATCCGGGCAAATGACTAAGTAAGTTTAGGAGAGCAGTGGAGTAACTTTAGAACATTTTTTGCGGTTCATAATCAATCCATCTCTATCCGAAATTAGACATTCAATGACACCAAATTGTTCTCAGTGGCTAGGCAATCATGAATCGAGCTCTACCCTCTCCTGGTCTCAGATTCTATTCGGCCTGGAGCCTTTGCCGTGTTGATCTCCCTCTGAACCTTCGGTTTCTCCAACAAATTTAATTTTCGTTGTTCCAATGTAAGGAAGAACGTTGGGGCTGTTGCCCTGGCTTCAACTCTGTTAAAGAAACAATCCTAGCTTCCTTACCCAGATATATGAGAGGCACATTTATCAATGTTTCTTCCATCTCATCCATTTCATAGGTGATCTGCATTTCATCTTCCAGTGTTAATTCATCTGAGTATGTAGAGAGAATCAGAATGCGAGTGTTCTCATCCAGCATCTCCATCTCCTGCACAGTTATTGCGTTGTTGGTCACAACTTTAGGTAGCACTGAATTGCGGAGTTGGACTTGCTTAGATTTGGCAGCAATCTGTAGTAAAAGGTGTGAACACCTTTCAGAGGAAAGCTCTTGGTCCAGTAGGATGTCCTTTTTTTTTTTAAATGTGGCTGATTTTTAGGCTTTTTCTGTTGTTCGAGCAAAGGCTTCTTCCCCCTTTGGTCTTGAAGGCGCTTTTACCGAAGACTGGGTAGAGTCTATTTTCCTTGTCTATAGTAGCTGGCTTTTGATTTATTGATTGGGGAATTCATCCCTGTCAAGTTCATCAGTCTCTCCCACATCTACCACACAGGCCACTGTATCCTGTACCTTTAATGGGGTCACTGTAGGACTGTTCCTTCGGGATCTCTCCGCGATAGTTTCCATATTCTTTGCCTTAATCGTGCTCATGTTGTTATGCTGGAAGGGTCCAAGTTCCCGCAATCAGGCACTCCTGGTCCAGAAATCTCTAACACTCTAGGGGAATCGAGTAGGGTGAATGTGCTCAACTGGAGGTCCTAGCACCAAAGGTCTCCTGGCAGTTGCTTCATTCTGGAATCTTGACCACTTCAGTTGATCAAAAATTAAGGTAATCATTATTGTTCTGTCATTTCCCCGCCCCCTCACCAGCAGATCAAATAATCTAGCTTGCCACTGGGCGGTCAGTTCTTCGGCCTCCTTATTGAGTGTGGACTGCAGAGCCCCGTAAATGATTCCAGATATTTTGTATGCAGCATTGCTATTAAAGTTTCTGGGTCTTTCATAGTTTCCTTATGATTTTCATAAAACTTCAGAAAAGGGTTCACTGCCACCGTTAGCGCTGTGATTACTAGATTCTGCAACTGGACGTGCACGGTAGAGCCTCCCCCCCAACCGAGCCAAGTGATGATTGATTCAAGTGTGACTGAGGAGGTGGAGGAGTGTTTCTTGTGATTCACCGTTAACGTAGGTCTTCGTGCTTAGTGCTTCTTGCAGCTCATGAGCCATTTCTGTTGTCCTCTGAGCTCCTAGTAGGTCAGTCACCAAGGTCATCCATTACCACATTTTTAGGTGGGGGGGTGGCGGTCATCTGTTAGAGTCTTGAACATGATAGTCCCTATTAACCAAAGTCAATAATGTCTGGGTGTTGGACCAGACACGGTCACTTAAACTCAACAAGAGGTTACCAGTTAAGGTTGCTGAATATTGTGCCAAACAGATCTCCAGTGCAGCATGTTGGCGCTCTAGGAACGCTCCCGGTGAGACTGGTGGCCTCAAGGCAGACGCTTCCTTAATGGGCTCTCAGGGATATACCACAGCATAGTCCTGAGGGTTAGGAGGATTAAAAACAGCTTCAAGATAGGAGTAGTCATATTCCCATATTGGTATCTCGCCAGGCCCCTGCCCATAGTCACCCCTAGAAGTTTCCTTTAAATGTGTCCCTATGCATGGAGGATTCTCCCATTGCCTCAAGTCCCCTGCTGCATTTACTTCAGTTTGATAAGTCAGCTCCCAGTCTTTTCCTTTAATTGGCTCCCCCCACCCCCATCTAGCTTCTTCATTGCCTTTATTGGATATGCAGCTATCACCGAAGATGGCGTGTGAGGCCGCACAGAGGGGTTAGGGGAAGAGTTCTTTAGTGGAGTAGTCTCTACTGGCAAGACCGGGGGAGAGGGATCGATTCCCAGATCCCGGCCCTCTCCCTCGGTCTCCACCCATTCTATATGATTCCCCCCCCCCCTCTAAGCGCATTCACAGTCCCATCAGAATGTTCCATACTCCGTACTTCCCCACACCCTTTGAGTTTCTAAAGGGGATTGTATTAGTAGGGCAGCTGGGTCAGCCCCCTCCATAGTCTCAGGCCCCCTTTCTTCCGGTACTTGCGCCCGTTGTCTTGTGTACGTTTTTCATAATTAAATTATTGCAATTCTGGAATAGGGTTGTCCCCCTATGAAGTTATGGGCCACCCAGCCAATGTGTGGGGCTTGCCTCACCCAAATAAACTATCTGATCTGCCCTATCCTATGCTGATTGTAAGGAGCTTACTAAATCATCATGGTAAAGTATTCATAAACAGGCGAAAGACTGTCTACCCCAGCCCTTGCAGGGGCCAGGACACACTATCCTGTCTGGTGACTGGGTTTTACCCTAAAGAACTTTCAATGTACCTCAGGTCGGCAACGCAGGTGGAAAGGGTCAGCGTAGGTGCACCCGGCAACACAGACAGCAGTTAAGTGTGACGGACATAAACATTGGATCTATGCCAGTCATGTGAAGAAAGCACTTCTACCCTTCCTGCACAAGCAATTTAATGGCAACTGTGCTGCTGCACCACTGGTATTTTCTTCTGCAGAAATGTCCGCTGGGAAAAAGGAACTTGGATTGCTTTCTCCAGCTACAGTGAGCCCCAAAGACAGGAACAGAGGGGCCATGCTATAATCTGAGACCAAGAAAACGTCAATTAAACAATGAAAATTGATTTGAGAAAACTCAGGAGAGAGCAGCTACCCCAGTGGTCAAGACCACCAACTTTATAGTATTACCTGGGGGGGTCGGAGGGGTATTTTGGAAACTGCAAAAATATATTTACCGTCCTCCACGGATACACTGACTATGCTTCTACATTATTTTTTTCTGACGACAAAAGACAATTGCCCTACAAATATGAAATATTACGCACTGACAGAATAAGATGTCATTCGAGATTTGGATCCTGCTGGACTTCGCACTTTTGTATTATGGGATGTGTATTGGCCCCTTTCGATAAAACCTAAACCTGTACCCTTTCCTAATGTTACAATGGCAACTTTACCCCAGACTATAATTATCATTGTGAAATAATGTATAGAAATGCGTTTGTTACCCTTATGGATCAAACACACAAGTGGGCTCAACGCAGCAATTGCTATGCCTGCAGTTTTCTGCCTTTGTAGAGGAAGGGCTCCCGCTGCAATAGTTGCCCCTTACGTTCTTGGCTTCATGTTCTGCTTTACACGTGGCTTTATTACGTATAGAAACTAGAAGTATATTTAAAGGAATAGCCTTGGGAATAGCCAATATCCGCTAGTCCTGGTCCTCCTAGTCCTCCTCCTAAAGTGCTGCGCAAAGGAGCCTGTGAATTTGTTACTCTCCCAAATGCTACTTTCTCTTTGTCAGATGAGATTACTCTTTTTTCTCCCGGGCTGGCCTCGTGACTGCACCCGACCCAGCTCTACCAACTAGATCGTTATTGGATAAGAACAGTAATTCATTTTCCATCCCCTCGTCTCTGAAATAGGGGCCCTTTGTATTGAGAACAATGGTTCTAAGTTTCTAGGCTATAGCACCAACTGCCAAATGACATTCACCATTCCCAGCAAAGACACTGATGTGACCTTTCATGTTGGTGACTCAGTGTATTATTTGTTGGCTTAATGCCTATACTTAGCCCTCCAAGGTGGAGGTAGCTGTTGCCATCTAGAATTTTCTTTACAGCTTGCTCTATTAGATCCCCATTGTTGATCACCTTTCCAGACATTGTAGAACTATCATACAGGACGATACCGGAGCTCCGGTATTTGGCAATCTTATTAAAGCAATCATTCCCTGGTCTGGCCCTGCCATAAACTCTAGGGATACCCGTCACCTCTCTTGATGGTTAGAAACAACCATTAATGAACCCACTGATCTATTGAGTAATATCGGTATAGAAGTACAGGCGGTGTGCCTTGTGGCCCTGCAAAATAGGTTGGTTTTAGATCAGATACTTGCAGAAAGGGCATTGTATGCAAAATTCTAGGGGCAGATTGCTGCGTCTATGTGCCCACCACCTCCATTTCTGTTCGCGAAGCAATATCGAAGCTGCATGGTATTACTGAGCAAGCCCACGTGACCACTGGCACATGGGCTCTTACAAGCTCCTTTTGTTCCATTATCTTCTCTTTTGGCTGGAGAATTGGTGCCATCCTAATAATTGTCCTCCTAGTCGGGGCCTGTTTTCTTCTACATGGTCTAACCATTGCCCAGTTGCTTAAACCTCCGTTTCAGTGGATTGTAATTATTTATACAGCGCTTAAACACAGGTGGAGTGCTTCAAAGCAGGAAGGGAACAAGGGAATATAGTAATGATTCTTAGGCCTTGAAATTTCTGAATGATCCAAACAGAAAAAATTAGCATACTAGGCCTGAAGGCATGTCTCCTAGTGCAAGTGCATTATGTAAGATCTAGCAATCCAAGAAATAATGGGCATTGACATTAGTACCGAGTCACCCTTCTCTTCCCAACCTGTATATCAGAACCTGCCCTCTGAACATGACTTCTACTATATGTGGTATCTCCCAAATCCATAATATACATTAAATTAGCGCCTGTTCTTTTTTCTCTGTTAAAATGTCATACAACAGTTTTGCCTGTGGGCCACAAACAGCGAAATCCGAAATGACTGATGTGTGTTAAGTTGCAGGCACTGCTCTCAGGCTGACGGCCAAGAAATAGCTTGCGGTCAAAATAGCACGCACAAATACCAGACAGTGGTGAGACCCCCCCCCCCCCCCCCCCGACCTCAAGCTAAGGATAGGAAGGAACATTTTGAGTCTCCCCCCCTGCAGATTTTTATGTGTTCTTCACTACAATTACTCACCAAACTTTGTTCACCCTGCCAGTGATTTAGCTTCCAAGGACCCGGTGTTATTTACGCATCATGCCAATGCAGCTGAAAAGAACTGTATTTAAAGAAGACTGCAAGTAAGTCGAAGAGCACTAGCGAAACAGGTCACCTCTCTCCGCTCTAGTGCTTAGTTTGATGCTGATGTATCTTACTTGACTTGTTCTGCGAAGGTGTCTCATTCTTGGTTTATATTACAGGTGAGAAAAACCCTTGAGGGGCTCGCAGCCTTACTCCAATTTGCCCCTTTTAGCACTAGGCAGTTTGAATACATTTGTCAGTTTCAAGACCCTGCTTCAAGTATGACCCCAAACGGAGTTACATGAAGCAGTTCACAACATATATGCAAGATAAAGCATTGCTTACAGGTGGAGGCTCCCCATTAGGAGTCTCTTCACAAATAAAGGAGAGCAGATCCTAGTCTCATCAACTGAAGAATCTTGTAAAGTACCTTGGCCTGGACACCAAACTAAAAAGACAAGAAAATGCCAGAAATTACCAAAACAAGTTACTGGGCCACCCAAATGTTTTGTGGGAGGAGTAATGCTGAATAAGAGGCAAATAAGTGTGGACTAAAATCTGCTTGACTGCCACAATAGGCTGCAAACAAAAGGTCTCCTTATTGAGCAGAAGCAGAATTGATATTACACTTCAACTTGGCTATCAGTGGCCTTGTCTTATTGGTTTGCCCTCAAATTGCAATGGAGTTACAGTTCTCTTTCCTTTTTGCAATAGAAAGGCTTTTTTCATGCACCCTACATAGCCCATCCCCTTATGGGTAGTTTAGGCCTGGAGATAAGGTCCTGGAACTTCAGACCCTATGAAAGGGTCATCCTACTTTTTCTTGCTTATTTTATGGTGGAAAAAGCCCTTCTAATTCAGTGGCACCTTTGCAACTTCAGCGACTTAACATACACATGTTACAAGCGTAGCTTTGGTGGGAGGGTGGTTGAAAAACGCAGATTACATACAATTGGCATCAGTACTGAACACCCTCAGTAACTGCAAAACAGTGTTAAACTCAGATCTGAATGGGACTACAGTGATCCTGAAGAGATGGGAAGATCAGCAATGAAAGTGGTTTCCCACACAGTTTTTCTGTTTCCACCAGGCAGAAGATAAAAGTGGGTTGTGACATTGCCAATCATAAATGAGATGTTACAGGGCTTGGGGGCGATAATGAATGGCCAACATCATATTAATCCTTAAGGCTGATCATGGAAGCATAATGCTCATTGTATTCAATGTACAGATTCAATGAGTCCAATTTCATGATTATTCCCCCTTTTTTTACTGTAATTAACCTGTATCGATGGCAAACCTAATGTTTTGACGGTATCCGGTCATTGCATTGACAACAAAAGCATAGACAGACAAACCATCTAAAAAAAAAGCATCTAATGCATTTTATTTTAGATGGTAAGGGGTTTAGTTTAATAAAAATGGGTTTTTAAGGTTAGAAAAAAGGGGGGTTGGTGGACCCCCCCAAATACAAAATAAAAACTGAAGATTAGATGCTTTTTTTTAGATGGTATGGCATTACTATAAACCGTTTTGACAGGACTGGAATCAATAAGAAAAGAAATTACCACACACCATCCCTGAATTAAAGCAACTGATGACCTAGATGTTCTTTATGTACGGCTGCACTTCTAGCGCTCAGGCAAGTTGTCCGTCAGCAACTTGATTTATTTCCATATATGGATTCCAATTTATAGAGGCTAAACATATATCCCCCAAACGAGTCTCTGATCAAGTTCCAAATTGTAGAAATTTGGAACCCAGGGGACAAGTGTTCTTGCCACTAGCTGGTGATGTTTAACTCCTGGCAAGTAAGAAATGGTCACTGTGTATATGTGTAGAATTGAGGTGGCAAGGTAATTTGTAAAGCAGGCAAGACGCTTGTACCTTCAAACATTTACTCCTGCCAAACTAAGACATTTCTCGGGGGAAAAATACCCACCAATGACTAATTGTGATCAGGAGATTATGAAGTCTCCGACCGAAAGGCATTGCCAAAGAATTGAGAATAAATTACGCGTCCTCAAATGTGTAATTTGGGAAGACCAAGTCTTTTGGGCATATTAAGTTTAAGATGGTCAAAGCGCACAAGTCCCATAAATTGTACAGCAATTAGAGGATCTCAAGAAAAGGCATCAAACTAGGTCCTCTACAACCAACAGGCAATTGAAAGGCATAAGAGGATAAATCAAATATTTGCAGTTGGAGGAAAGTGTAGCTTGGTCAGTCAAAGACAATATGGCTTTCCTCACTCTTAACAGTTAATGGATTAGAAGTTTAAGGGTCTCAAATGGTAGTTAAAATTAGAGGTAGTGGGTAAAAATCAATTCATAGAGCAAAGGAAAATTAGATATCTTTGTATACAGACAATAGTAAACAAATGAAATACTTTCCAAAGCTTATTTTACCAAGTATTTTAGAGGATTGCCAAGCACTAGGCAATCAGATTATGCCTAGCAGTATATAAAGGTCTTCGTCCAAGACGAGAATCAGTTGGGTGCAACTATAAAAAATGTGACACCAGTTTCCACACTAAACCATGTTATTTCACACCTACAAAAGCAGAAGTTAGTGGATTCAAGATGGCCGATTTGCAGTAGCAGTTGCAGTGAATGGATAGGGGATATCACTATCACGATCTGGTCCAATCAACCTTACAGAAGAGGGGGGGGGGTCTGGTGTGGCCGAACACCAAGTTTCTCACAAAGGAGGGTGGACCTTCCTGTTCTGTCTTTTGCTCACTTGGGAAGGACGACAGCATCAAATCACCACGTTGGAGGAAGGGGAAAGTATCCTACAGCTCATGGAGGAGGGCTCGACTCTGAAACCTCAGAGGAAACCAACAGGCAAGCGCAGAACGTGCTGGGAGTGGGAACTTGTTCCCAAAGAAGAATCAAGGGAGAGAGGAGTGGACTGACAGGAGGGAGCACAGAGAGGCACTGCTCACTATGGGCCAGTCCAATATAAGATGGGGTTGCCAACCTCTGGAGTTAAAGGAGAGTTGAAGAAAACGGGGTTCCTCCACCAGATTGGAGGGGCATTTAGAACATGTTGAATACATTTGAAATTTTGTGGGTTAATTTATTGCGAGATGATGGGAGCTGGGCATGGGACCTTCTGGGGTGGTGGGGGAGCGGGGGACTAATTGCCATTTACCCCCCCCCCCCCCCCCCGAGTTGTACGATAGCCTGGGTTACGTCCGGAAGGGAACGGGGGGGGGTGGGGATACCCGGTGTCCATATATAAGAGCGATTCGACCCAAGGGGTGCGGGGGGGTGGGCTGCACATCCGAGAGGTGGGGGCAGTAAGGAGCAACTGAGAATCATTTAAGTGGGGTATGGTGTGCAGGGCATATGAAGAGCAGGTTTATCCTCTTGACTTATAACATCCGAGGGATGAACTCGCCGGTTAAGCGGAAAAAGCTGGGGCAGCTTCTAAAGGGGAAGGAAGGAAGTAGAAGTTCAACTACTACAGGAGACATGTAAGAACGATCATATGGTGGGGAGGCTACCACATTAGTAGAGCGTATATCAGGCCTATGCTCAGGTGAAAAAGTGAGATGCTGGTGGCATATAAAGGTACATTAAATGCATGGGTAACGCAGACGCAAAGTGATAGGGAAGCCTGTATTAGTTTGTTAGAGCCCAGACAGACCAATAGAAGTACACATTAGCGTCCTTATAAGCCCCCACAATAAAGGCCAAGTCGGCTTTCTGAGGGAAGACCTCATGCTGCTAACAGGTTTGGGGATGGGGAGATCATCACGGCAGGAGACTACAATTGAGCTTGGGACCTTCAGGTTGACTGGAGTTTGGGGGGCGGGGCCCAAAAGGGAGCCACGGTGCCAGTTTGGGCCCTAATTAGGAAGATGAGAGACTGGCCCTCCGGGATGCTTGAAGGGTGATTGAAGGGGTGGGCGGGCAAATAAACGTTTTACTCCCATGTCCATTGTACAATGTCACGGATTGACTATATTTGGGTGACCCCTGGGCTGATGGGGAGGTCAGTGGATATGGCTCTAGGGTCAATATTGCTATCCGATCATGCCCCACTGAAACTTACATTAAGCTCCCCAAGGATGGAAAGGCAAATCTGTGGCTGGGGGTTTCCCAAACGACATTCTGGGTGAACCAGTCTTGGCGGAACGGAACAAAAATAGAACAATCCTTTGTGGAAAATTATACCCCAGATGTGAGCCAGGCGACGGTTTGGGGCTCCTTCAAGGAGGTGCTGAGGGGGAGCTCATAGCAATAAAAGCCATGTGTGGAAAAGCGGTGGGGGCAGTTGGAGAGTGAGTTGGAGTATCAGCCGAGGTAAATTAAACAGTCCCGGATGGGGAAAACAGTGGCAGAAACTGCATAGGTAGTATCTGCATACTCTTGGCCAATTGGACCTGATCCAGACTTGAAGAGCAGAGAAGTCCCTTCTGGCGGCAAGGCAGCGCTACTACATGGGGGCGAACAAGGCCGATCAATTGTTAGACCGATAACTAAGGGGGAAAGGCGGCAGCCCGGACAGTCATAAAGGTAGCCGGGGAGAGAGGGGAAATGGTTGTCAGAAAGTGGGGCTATAGTGGAGGCCTTCTCAGCCTTTTACGGGCGCTTGTACTCTACAGACCTCCCAGAAGGGCAAGATCAGGACACTTATTTGGAGAGAACTCCTTTGCCTCGGCTCACTAACACAGAGGAATTCCCTGGAGGGGAATATCTAGCTCGAGGAGGTGGAAAAGGCGAAATAAATAAAATGTACTCCCTCTTAGCAAAGCAACAAGCCCACAGGGGTACACAGCCCTGTTCTACTAAAATAATTCAAAGCGCAGTTGCCACCTAGGATGATGCATCGGTTTAACACCTTTAAACCACAGGTGCCGTCACCAAGTCGATGGAAGAGGCCAGTATTGTGGTATTTCCCAAGTCGTGAAAGGATCCAGCATGCAGTGGGTCTTATAGAGTTGGAGGGAGAGCCAATAGCAGACCGGGCTGTATTGAGTGAAGGTTGCAAACAGCAACGTGATATGAATTGAAAACTAGTGTGCGTTAATGAACTTTTGAGAATCAAGGGAAGACCAATTGCAGAATAGTATGGCGCCACAGTGGTGCTTATACGAAAAACTCTGGTTGGTCCCCTTTCGTTGAACTACAGATATCAGGAGTCTGTGGGAGAGCCTGACATAAGAGGTCAAAGTGGTCATACAAGGGTCATTTAAAATCACTTGTACAATCGAAAGTCTTTGACCCGTAACCACGAGAATAAATAAAACGTGTGAACTTTGTGAGATGAAGCATACTGAGGGATGTCCACAGTGAATTGATGGTCTAAGCGTGATCGAGGGAGAGATCGCAAAGCAACGAGAGAAAGGGAAACCCCCCATATAAAGCAACTACAAGTCCCAAGAGGCACTGAGGATAAGATGAAAAACCCATACAGCTCGAGCCCGGCTGAGGGAAGCATACAAAAGGAAAAAAAGAGCAGAACAATGATCAGAGCGGTTAGGCTGGGGTACCAATAAAGGTCTCGCCCACTCGAAAGACTCTGACCCAGCAAACAGTGGAAGGCCTAGGGGCTCGAGCCCAACAGAGGGAAGCCAAGGTGCAAGAGCCACTGAAGAAGGTTTGAGAGCAACGGAGGGAAACCTTATGTAATAGACTAACTGTGTGAAGCCTGACTGGGGGCATAAAGGAACTGTAGCCTCGTACTAAAGAAGCCCAGGAGTGTGCTGTGCTCAAGAGTCTTGCCTTGTCCGTGCTAAAAACATAGGGAAGGCAGACACCGGCCACAGCATCCCGACTTATTTTTGCAAACAAGTCTCTTTTCTTTTTAACTCCATCCCAAACTATTTTTGTAAACTTAACGGAAAGGATTGGCAATCTTATTTTTTTCATATAGGCCCTTTTATTTGACAAGATGCCACAAGGCCTGCCTCACTATTTGATGGTGGTAGCTTGCTCCCATCTTAGATTTCAGTTTAGCTTAGACATTTCTGCAACCCATTTACACAGTTTAATAAACACCCTTGAATTGTGGTCACTTGTGTCGGTCCTTATTGTTGCCACCATGAGTTCCTTGCAGTGCTCCCAGCTTTAGGAAGTACAATGAGGCGGCCCAATTGAGGGTCATTAGGGAATGGTGGACTGTAGAGGACACAAAGCACTGTGTACGGATTGACAGAGTGGTAGCGCAGAGGCCGCTGCAGGGAGTCCTCTGGGTGGGGTATTAGTCAGATTATGACAAAGTTACTCACTGTAGGGACTACCTTACCCCTAGTCCATAGTCCCCTTCCTCCATATTCGTGGGACATTCCGTCCATCGGGACGGGACCGGAGCACTTTGAGAAGCAACTGGTTTTGTCCCTTTATTTTTCTGTGGGGCCACCGCACAGGACTGTAGCCCCCGCCTTCCTGAGCTCTGCCCTGCACATCACCCTTCAGTCCTTTTCTATCACCAGGTCGAAGGACTATTTTAGCAAAAGGAGGATACGAAGGGGGCGAATGGAGGAAAGGGGACTAGGAGTAAGGTAGTCACTACGGTGAGTAACAGTCATACTCCCAAGTCCAGTCCCCTTTCATCAATACTTTTGGGAGATTCCCAAGCACTGACTAAAGAAAATGGGAAGATGGACAATTCCCTTATTGGAACAAGTTTTTAAGAACTGCCTGGCCGAACTGGGCATCAGGCCGGGAGCTCAGGGAAAGACAATGTTTGCAAAAACTCAAAGGGGAAGCACACGTAGCAGCCTTGGCTATGGACTACCAAGGACATTTTCTGGAAGGCAACAGCAGCCGCTTTCCCATGGACCAAATTTGCATGAATGCACTTTGGGGGCTGAAAGCCCTGAATTTTGAGCACCACATTCAGATCCCATTTTGAATGAGGAGGCTTAATGGAGAAAAAAGACCTGCAAAGAATCTCTTGATCACTGGGTTTGCTAGCGAAAAGAGAGCAACTGTCTTTAGACTGATTAGTCATAATGGCGGATAGGTATGACCTGCATGATAGGACACGGATGCCAGAGGCTGCAAGGTCCGATTTAAAAAACACAAGACAGTCAAAAGAAGCTGGCCGAGGATCAAGCTGTTTAAGCTACACACCAATGACAAAACAAAGCCATTGCTCTTGTAATGAGCCCTTTTAGAAGGTTTACATGTCGCCTGAATTAGGCGCATGCTATTCTCTGAAAGGTTGAACTGCGCTAAGGACCAGAACTGAGGTACGGGGTGTCAAGCTGAATGATTGTGGGAAGGTGCACCACAACTGGTGATTGCTCTGATGGAGAAGATGGGGAATCTGCAGCAACCTGATCGAGTTGAACACAGATCGCTGCTGCAGCTCCGAAAACCAGAACCTGGCTGGCCACCAAGGAGCCATGGAGAGGAGAGTGCATTTGGAAGCACTCCTGAGTTTCCAGAGCTATCGATGAAACACTGACAAAGGCGCAAGCTTTAATGTTGTCCCAAGGGATTGCAAGAGCATCCCCTAAGGGAGACACTTTGAAACCGTCCATGGAAGCATTAAGAGGAAGTTTCCCATTTGTTGAGGTTTCAAAGAGGTCCACCGCTGGAGAACCCCATTGCTGGAAGATCTTGGTGAGAACATTGCTGTCCATCTCCCGCTCGTAACTTGCCACAGATTGGCGGCTCGGGGTGTCTGCCGCAATGTTGATGTGGCCCGGAATGTGCACTGCCTGAAGCCAGACACTGCTGGATCGTCCAATTCCAAATTTGGATAGCTAGATCCAGCAGAGGAGACGACCTGGTGCCCCCCTGTCCCCCTGCCTGTTGATGTAGAACATTGCTTCAGAATGGTCCATGCAAATTTGAACCACACTGTTTGAGGGCTGAAAAGCTTTCAATGCTAGAAAAACTACCAGAAGGTCTAGGTAATTGATTATGGGACAGTCTGTCCTGGGGCATCCACAAATCGTACACCTGGAGGTGACTTAAGAGTCTGCCTCCACCCACCCTAGAAGGAAGGAGTCTGTGGTAACTGTCTTGTGGGCAGGCTCCTGCAAGGAGGTTTCCACCAAAAGGTTGCTGGCGGATAACCACCATTGAAGATCCGTCATGGAGGGAGGAACTGGACTCCTTTTGGAGTCCGGGTCCAAAGCCTGAGACCAGCAGGTCCAAAGAGCAAGCTGAGTGCACCTCATTTTCAGTCTTGCAAGAGGTAGGGCTAACACACGGAGCCATAAGGCCCAGACTGGAGGAAAAGCAGACACGTAGGTGATAGGTCTGCAATCCTGTCCTCCATCAGGAACACTATGGTACTGACCGTACATATCGCAACAGAAACCTAGAAAAATAGTGTTTTAATCAAATCAACCGTCAAAGACGATTGTCACCAGTTCACCGATAGCCAGAGATGGAAAAGGAGTTGGAGGAGTGACAGAAGATTGGCAGCTTGTGGGCCGGGACTGCGCAGAAGCCAATCGTCCAAATATGGATAGGACATGCATTACTCACCGGAACAGCATTTCTGATGATTGTATCTGCTTAGATTCACATGCTGTGCATATAGACCGACATCTAGTGGTAGTCGCAGAATATTGCATCTTTCTTTTGAGAATCGAAAGGGGACGTCGACATGGGCGGGACTAACACTATCCCTAATGTGTAGTGTACCCAAAATCCCTGATGCAGCGAGGTCCCTCCGATTGCGTTATTTTCTGCTGTGAGGGAGTCTTATGGCCATCGTGAGCGAGGAAAGAGAAAGAGGTGTCTGCTCCTTCTACTCCATGAGGGAAGGAATGGTGGGTGCATGTGAATCTAAGCAGATACAATCATCAGAAATGCTATTACAGTGAGTAATGCATGTCTTCTGGGCCTTGTTAATCTGCTTAGAATCACATGCTGTGCCTAGACTAGCGAGCAGTACCCAGAGATGGTGGTGGGATGTGAGAAGGAACAGTAGCAAAGAGATGTCTTGGCACCACTTGCGCCACCTGAGAATCAGACCTAGAGTGTCTATCTAGGCAGTAGTGTGGTGTTAAGGTGTGAACAGAACTGCAGGTTGCTGCTTTACAATTGGACTCAAGAGAAACATTTGCAATGAATGCTATGGTAGCCCCTGTGCCCAGAGTAGTGTGCTCTAGGCATGAAGGGCAGATCTCTTGGCAAGAGTGTAGCACAGTGTGATGCAGTTTACAATCCACTTTAAAATAGCTGATTTAGAGACAGTGTCCCCTTCTCTACCAGTTGCCACTGAAACAAAAAACTGGTTGGTCTTTCTTAGTGGTCTCGTCTTTTCCAGATAATAGTTTCCTGACTAGACTGGATTACAACTGAGGAACTGGGTCAATAGTTTCTGGTCAGACTCTGGTGATGCAGGTGCGCTTGCATCTCATTAGGTATGTTGTCTTAATGGAAGTGTGCTTCCGGGATCATTGTTACACTCACCTTGTCTCCACGGGGATGTCGGGCGTTGCTGGGCGAGAGGACGTCTGCAGGACTGCTGGGCTTGACGGCTCAGGAGATATGGTCTGCTCTGGGTCTGCTCCTAGGATGGGGAAAGCGAGGTCAACTGTGGGCTGCCAGTGCGTGTGTCCGCCCACACCTCCCTCCCTTGTAGCACTACCCCTTCCCTGGGTACTGGATTCTTTCCCTGAATGCTCCTCACCTGATCACTGTTTGGCAAGCTATCCGACCTGCTATTCCTTGCAGGGGCGATGTTGCAGGCTGCGGTGGGATCAAGTTACGTCACTGGCCTGCTTTACTTAGACGCAGCCGGTCTGGGCTCAACTCTCTTCAAAGACTCGCCTGCCCAGTCTTGCTAAGGTAGTCCTTTCCTTGTTCTCCTGCTTGTTGTCTGTCTTTCTCTTGATTTTCTGTTTGTTTTGTTCTGTCTTTTCTCTTGCTTTACTTGCCCTCTCCCAAGAGTGGTTTAGCATTGTCCTTGCATTTAGCGTTCATTTTTATTTGTGGTCCTTTCTTCCACATGTGCTTTCAGTGTTTCCCTTCCTCTCCAGATGCTGGGATGAAAGCAGGTGTCCCCGGGGGCGAGCGCGCAGGCAGACTCCGTTGTGGATGAGCTGCTCAGAGGAATGGAGCGCGGAGCATAGCTAGCTGGAGTAACCCAGTAAGTGTTGGCTGCTTGAGGCGTTGAAGTTGTGGAGCGCGCAGGAGCTTCGATTCCCCTTTCGGACCTGTAGCCTTTCTTTTGCTTTTTCTTTCAGGTGCCGAGTAGCAGCAGTTCTGAGGATCGATGTCGAGGCCGCTGCTAAAGTTCCACGTCAGCGTCCGATCGCGGTGCATATTCTCAGGTAAGTGTTGTACTAATTGTACTTGTGCTCGTCTTCTTTCTTGCAGCTGGAGAGTAGCTGGAGTCAAAGCAAGTCCTGAAGGAGTGAGGAGCAGAGAGCTGATCACGGTGCGTGTCACTATGCTAGGGAGCAGAGTAACGCGAAGCATGGATTTCAGCAGGGGAGGAGCAGTGACTCAACAACCTGCCATCTTGGAATAAGTGCTTCCTGTCCCATATGAGCCTGGTGCCAAAGGCGCCAGGACTGAGTCCAGGTGGCTCGTTTTGGCACATCACAAGGTTTGTTCAGAGTGAGGCCCAGAGAATATTTAGAGGCCCCCACTACATTATGGGGCACGGGTGCCTTTGAACACCGAATTGTGACAGTCATCCTGGATTAGATTCTTGGATGGTTCTGTGAGCATGGCAACCCAACATATTTGTGGCTGTGCCACCTGATTTAGTTTAGTTATGCAGGCTCGGGTGTCTGGCCAACACTTTGAGGTTGAGTTTGGTGGTTTAGCTGACCGGTGTGCCAGCTGGTTGCCTTCAGTGCGAGTGTTTGGAATGAGTGTTCGGAATGGGTCAGGCGTATGTGTATGTTAAAGGTTTTATGTTTGCACCAGATTCATTAGTTGCCTTGATAGTAGTGTCTGCTATAGTAAGTTAGACATTTTCCTTGTTGGTGTTGTAATGGGCCTCGTGCCATCCCGTATAGGGGGATGTTTGTGCTCAGGAGTGGCAGTCCTGTGGCTCGCCAGTGGCAGTGGTGGACGGGAGGGGTTTAGTTTTCCCCAGGTTGTGTATGGTTTGGTAGTTAGTACCTCAGAGGGGAAGGTTTTGCGCTCCAGCGTGGCAGGCTGGTGACCAGTTAGTGGCAGTGGCGGGTGGAAGGCTGTTGTGTTTTGTTGGAGGGTACACGTTTGTTGGTATGTTGGTGGGGCTCCGTTACTGGATGGTTAATTAGGCCTGTGTGTCCAGCTGTTGTTCTTGGTTAATCAAAGTGATTTTGTGTCAGAGTTGCGCTAGGTTGGTTGTGCGTCCTGGCCGATAGTGAAGGGTGTATGTTTTAGTGGTGTAAAGGAGGGAGGTGTTACAGTGTTTATGACTGGAGGTATGATGCATGTCGTATCGTGCGCTTGTTACAGTAAGGTAAGGAGGTGTGATTGGCCTTTCTTCCTTTGCATTATTCATCCTGCCTGGATGGAGGTATGTATGGAGTCATGTCACTTGCGGAATGTTTGCTGCGAGCTTGGAGTGTTTGGGTTGTTAGGTTTTTGTACTTAAAAGGATACACTGTCAAGTTGATAGTCTTCAGTTGCTTTATTCAGGTACATAAGTTCATCAGTTGTAATCAGGTCCATCAGGAGATTAGGAAGTACATAAAACAGGAACCCACTGGCTCCCACCACCCAGGATCACATATTTCACCTGCCTGGGGTAAACCCATTCATACCCAAACATTCCAAGCTCACAGCAAACATTCCACAAGTGACATCTCTCCATACAAACTCATCCCGGCAGGATGAATACACAGGAAGAAAGGCCAATCACAACACCTCCTTCCCTTACTGTAAACAAGCACCACACCATGCATCATACCTCCAGTCATAAACACCTCAACAATGGGGACTACTTCTACGGTGCCCTTTTCCAGAAGGATATCCCAGTTCATTACCACACTAATAAACCCGTTATTCACTAGCAACTCAGTCCCAAGCAACAATCTTGGGTCCTCCCATTGTTAAAAAAAAAAAAACAGACACTCGACCCGTCTATACCCACTAATTATAGACCCATCACTACTGTCCCGTTGCTACTAAAAATCCTAGAGTTGCTTACTTACAAATTTAAGACTATCTAGACTCAAACCAACTATTAGGTATCCGTCAATCTGGCTTCAGACCTCAACATGGAACAGAAACGGCCCTTGTTGATCTCAAAAGTCAGATTGACGAACTCCAAGATAAAGGTAGGGCCGCCATCCTTCTCTTAGACCTCTCAGCAGCCTTTGACTTGGTCGACCATAACATTATATGCAACCACGGGTCATCAGCAGCACACTTCTCCAACTCCGCGGTCACATGGATCCAATCCTTCATCGATAACAGTACCATGCGTGTCTTCTCACCTACAGCGGCGGCCGACCCGATACCCATTGCATGTGGTGTCCCACAAGGCTCATGTGTCTCGCCCACTTTGTACAACATATTTACAAAGCCTCTATTCGACAAGCTGGACGTTCTGGGTGTCACCTAAACCAATTATGCGGATGACACCCAGATACTCCTAACCCTATCTGGTAACTACAGCTCTGACGTTGGCAGGATCAACAAAGTCTTCACCATCATTCAGGCATGGATGGCCACACATGGCCTCTGCCTGAATAAGACTGACCTACTCCTTGTCGGCTCCCCCAACAACCTCCTGAAACTTAGCCCCAGCTACAATAACATCATTATCGATGGAAACACTATACCCATTGCTAAAAGTGTAAAAACCCTCGGTTTCTATGTAGATGCCAATACAAACCTCTCTAAACAAATTAACATGACCGCCTCAGCCACTACCTACACAGGTAAACTGATCCGGGCCTGCAGACCCCTGCTTTCCTCCAACAGCTGCCTCATATTAGCTAGGGCACTTATACAGTCTAAACTGGATTACTGCAACGGCTTATATGCAGGTGCAAACAAATCCATAATTAACAAATTGCAAGTCCTCCAAAACAACGCACTCCAAGCAGCTCTAAATATTCCCAGGAGAGAACACATTTCTGCCATCAGACAATCGTGCAAATGGCTCTCAATACAACAAAAAATTGACCTAAACTATTTGTCTCACCTACAAAGCCTTGAATCACATAGCCCCACCATATCTCACCAATAAATTCACCATGAGACCTGCTACCAGAATCCCCAGATCCACCAACACACTATGCCTGGTGGTGCCCAAATACACCCTAAAAAGAGCCGGCGGAACCAGCTTCCCGGTTCTAGCCACCCAACTCTGGAATACACTTCCACTGGACATCAAATCTATCTCAACCTTTCAATCATTCATTACCTGCCTACTGAATAAAAACTAACACCACCTCATGTTCAGTCCGGACACCTCATACACTTACCCTATTAGCCTCTCACCACCACCCTGCGTCCGATATTACGGACTTCTGTATCACTCCTATGTACATACTATATAAAAATGTATAACTCCTATAATATAATCTGTACAATAACTATTTCTGTAAATTGTATAAATTCTGCACAAATTGTTCTAAATGTATAACCTGTATCCTGTAACCATATCCTTGAGCGCCCATTTACCCCCGGGTCTGGCGCGCTATACAAATAAAATAAAACAAACTTCTTCCAGCAAGATTTGCAGGTGTGCTGGTGATAGGCATCTGCTCTTTGGTGGATGGTATCGAGGTGGCCGGTGGAACTATGCTGTCTTTAGCACCCACTGGTCGGATGCGATCTCGTCCCATGCGTGAATTAATGACAATCGTCCCCCCCCCCCACCCCGAAAGGGGAAGCATGGGAGGGGGTCCGGACGGGCGAGTCATTTTGATGTGGAGGCCGGGGAGCCTCTTGGGGTGGAGTTGCTGCTTCTACCCTTGCCTATGCACTGTCCCCTTTGCCGATTCTGACAGTTGCCAGAAGAACCTTGTGCGGAGAACCATGGGGTGCCTCATGGCCATATTGTCCATGGTGAGATCGGGAGAAGGACTGGTTTCAGTGGCTCATGTCATTTCTTTTATAAGTGGGTGACCCTTGATCTGCTGGCTGATTTTGTTCTCAGTCTGGGCACTGGTCAGTTGTGTCCTGACCAAAAAGATTGTCCTCATAAGTTTCCTCTGGCTCTGAATACTAAAAAACCTCCTCCTGATGGGTTTGTAACTGAATTGCGAGCTTCTGCAGCTCTGGTGGAATGGCTGTTCAGAAGGGGGGGTGACTTACCCGATAAAGCCCTAGAGAGGGGCTGGGGGCCTTCAGAGTACTCCTCTCGACAACAGGGGGTGCTCTTGGGCTGTTCTGCTGCCGAAATAGCAGCAAGACTCATGTTTTTCCAGTGACTGAACATTGTAAATGCTCATGAAAGTACGCCACCTTGTGGAGCCGGAGGCTCAGGTATCAGAATATCTAGCAAGGCCATCATAGCCACAACCCAGTTATGAAAGGCTCTAACAGGGTGGGGCGGGTCTTCGCTATCCTGGTCTGCTTGATCTTCATCCAAGCAAGATCACGGGGGTCTTAAGCACAGGTGAAAGTGGAGGCAGTGGTGGAAGAGGCCCCACCGGAAGAGGAGGCGGGGGTGGCACTAACGGAACCTGCTGAGGAGTAGCCGGAGCTAGTTGTGGCCCGAGAGGCTTACGATACATTTCTTTGAATAGATCATTAAAGTATGCCTTCATCAAATCAGAGTGCATAAGGGCCTGGAACTTGGCAAGGAACAGGTCCTTAGAGGAAAGTCTAGGTACAGGAGTGGGTAGAGGCCGCTCTGAAGGGGCATAGCCCCACGATTGCAAAGAGGCTGGTTGCCATGATGGCCCTCCACCAGCTCAGTCCACATAAACCAAAGGTGCAGATGTAGGAGGGAGCGAAACTGTGCAGCAGCAGAAAAAGAGCACGCCAATCCATTGGAGGGCAGAACAGCTGTTGAGAACGGAGAGGTAGTCAAAATGGCCACCTCAGAACACAGGGGCTGGCCCGCCATTTGATTACTGAGGTGAACTGTGTCACAGGTGTCAATGAGGACTTTGACACCACAGGGATATCAGGGGATATTTTTCTATTTTAGCCTTGTGACAGGGAACCTCGGCAGAGCCAGTGCTAGCAGGTTTAGAGCGCTTTTGCGACCCCCTAGTTTCTGCTGAAGAATTAGCCCTCAGTGAGGGAACCTTGGCAGGGCCAGTACTTGAAGACTTAAGATGTTTGCCTTCCTTCTTTGCCCAGTCAGCAGGAGCAATACGTTCACAGGATTGTGTGTGGGAAGGCTTAAGGTCACACCCCGTAGCCAGATCTTGATCCTGACGGTTTTAATTATAGGCCCTAGTCGGGGATCCTCTGGGGTAACCCCAGCACTTTTAGTCACTTTACTGGAAACCTTGAGACTAGTCTTAGTAAGTTTAGTTCAGACCTGGAAACCTCAGAGAAAACCGCCCCAGAAATGCTGGGCACTGTAGCCCCCAGAAGGGGAACCTTGGATGAAGATGCAGTCCGGAGGCCCCCTTTACAGGGAACCTCGGAAGAACCACCGGAGTCTAGGTTAGATCCCTTTCAGAACAACTCAGGGAGAGCCCTGGTACCAGACCCATTAGAGCCGCTCCCGGAACCAGAAGGCAACAGGAAAGAGTCCCCTGGCCGGGGTGCCCTAAAAAGGAGGAACTTCTGGACATTTTCTTTTTTCTTCAATGAACTGCTGTAAATGAGGAGGAATCCACTGGAACACCTCCTCCAACCAGATGAGTCGATGCTTGAGTGCACTGACGGAGAGGGAGTTGTAGTAGAAGCAACAGTCCCACCGGTGTTCCGGGTCCAAGCACTCTAGACAGAATGGGGATGCGCCCTCGCAAAACGATGTTTGCGCGAACAACAGGACACTAATCCCAGACGCTATGGCATAGACTGAAGAAAGAAGACAGTGGAAACGGAGCAGGAATATGAAGGATAAGGGAACAAAAAGATAAAAATTTAATTAAGATGCAAGTGCGTCCGACCCTGGCCGCGCAGAGAAAAGGAATGAAGCGCGATGTGCGGGGCAGAACTCAGGAAGGCGGGGTTACAGTCGCGTGTGGTGGCCACGCGTAAAAATAAAAAAGTGCTCTGGATGTCCCAAAGGTATGACAGATGTGTGGGACCCCCCCGGTGGCTCGTGGGATCCTTTCAACCATCCCCTCACACTGTTATTTGGAAACCTGCGGTTCTCCCCAAGCCTGGAGTGTGCAGCATTTAAGCAGTGTAAACGTGCAGGGTGCCTGAAAGTGGAAGAGATGTTCGATGGCACAGGTGTAATGATATTTGAGCAATGTAAACAGCGCATTGGGTTAAAAGAGGAGGGTCAGACCAGTACTTTCAAGTGAGGCACTGGGTGGTTAGTTCTAGGCTTTGAGATGGCAACTATGCCCCTCTCTGCCCCCCTGCGATACCCCACACTGCTCCTCCCCGACACCCTTTGAGAAATGTATAACTAGCCACGATGGCGCTAAAGTCTTGGTGGTCTCTTTATACAGGCTTGTAACGGATGACCCTGCTTCCCCAAAATGGCACTATATGGCCAAGTGGGAAGGGACTTTGGACCGTGAGATAACCGAGGAGCATTGGGCTAGCACATGGCATAACATACCCAAGATGGCATGCTCCATACAGTTGCAAGAGGCTTAGTACAGAGTGATGCTGCAGTGGCATACTCCTTAGCTTTTACACAAAATGTTCCTCAACACCACATCAATCTATTGGCGGGGATGCAAGGATAAGGAAACATGGGCTCCCATCTGGTGGATTATCCAGTGGCCCAGTCCTTCTGGCATAAAGTTACAAAACAGATTTTTGGGAGGGGACTTGATGCAGGGCAGAGGGCGTGGTTGATGGGGTAGGCGGGGGGGCTAGGGAAGGCTTGGGGTCAATAGACCAGCAGAAAGCATTCATGGCCTTGCAGATTGCAGCCTGGCTCAATATAGCCTAAATCTGGAAGCAAAGTAAGCAGCCCCCCCCCCCTAGTCTGGGATCGATTAGTTGCAGAAGATTTGGAAATTCTTTGCAATGGGTCACTTAAGGGGATCCAGGGCGAGCAGAAGGCATTTAGGCAGGATTGGTCTTGGTGTACCTGCAAGGGGACGATCGGATCCAATGGTGCCTGCAGAATTTAAGGGCAATGGACTTTGGGATCTGTGGGCGACTGCTACTGGACATCTCAGGGTGATGAAGCCCTTGACCTAGGATGTGCATGGGGTGGTTGTTGCTTAAATTGTTTTGTATGTGTAGACGTAGAGTTTGAAAATCTCAAATACAAATTTAAACAAAAGAAGAATGCATTCAAAATTCTTATTAGCAAAGAAAGTCACTGATCTTCCACTTCTCCGTTTTCACCCCCATTGTAATCCCAAATTATGTTAAATATTAAAAGGTATTTGTACCATGCACCGTCACCAACAGAGTTGGTAACCAGGCGGATCTGTAAACGAGAAGGTGGGGTGGGGTGTGTTAGTAAGGTGAAGAGAGTAGGATAGTGAGAGAAGTGGTGCCTTGTTGGCAGCTTCAGTTCGGTTTACACCGTGCGCCGAGCTTCGGTGTGAGTATCGGATCGATATAAGTCCTCCTGTGCTGTTGGTGTGACTTATAGGTTTGTTGTTGTGGTGGTGAAGTGCGTGTGGCTTTCTGTGCGAGAGGTGGTTTTGTGCGAGTTAAGTATGCAGAAATGTTAAGCTTTTTGGTTAGTGGGTTGTATGTCTCACAGCTAACCTTCACAGTATGACCAAATGCCTAGATTTGAGAATACAGTGTGGTGGGGGAGAGGCCCAGGTCTCACAATACACTACGTTTCACCATACAGTAGACAAAGATGTAGGCCACACCTAGATTTGAGTATCCTGCAAAGTCGTGGAGAGACTGAGGTTTCATAATACATTACGGTTCACCATATGGTAGACAAAAGGTAGGGGCTACACCTAGATTTGAGAGTCCTGTAGAGTGGGTGAGACGCAGGCTAACTTTCACAATTCTAACTAAATGTTGCACTTGCTAACATTTACATATCAATCTAGATGCGACGCAAGGCAACATTTCCAATCTTGTCTAGATGCGACGCAGGTTAATGTTCATAAATTCTATTTGAGTGTGGCCATTGTTATCATTCACAGTTCTATTTAGGTCTGGCGCAGGCTAATGTTCGCAATTCTATCCAAGTGTGGCACTTGCCAACACAATAAATATAAGGGTGCCTGTAACACCGAAGACCCTCCGGTTAAGTAATACAGTAATAAACACAAATGGACCTCGGCTATGAGGTTGGAAGGATTCAACTAGTAAACTTACTTTTTAGGCCCCTTTGAAATTGGTTTACATCACTGGAGCACTAAGGATTAGTTTACACCGTTTGTACTACCCCCACAAGTATATACCGGAGGCGAGTGCAAGTCAATATAATGATGAGAAATCTATATGCACAATTTATATGTGCCAGCATAAGAAAGGAAAAAAAAAAGATTGGTAACTAGGAATTACTGTTTGCTTTTTTAGAGAATTTGTTCAAAGACATCTTCCACTGGATTTTTCTGCAAGAGTGAGGCGACATCTACGCCCTACCCACATCCTGAGGAAGGTCGGAGTTACGCAAGGCTATACCAGAAGCCATTTATGCAGACCGAAAGGTGTAGACAAAGTTCAATAAGCTTTTTGCTATTTGAAGTATATACACACTTGTAAAATCAGTGTGTGAAATATTGATGAACTTTGCGTTTCTCTGAAAGGGTTTCTAGATTTAGTAACCCATAGTATTGCGTTAACATTGGATGTATGAGAGTTAGTGTATGTACGGTGGAATGAGTGTGATGTTAAAAAGGTATGGACCCGTAATGGTGTCTATAAGCAAACACTGTATATTTGTAATACATTTATTTTTAGTCTGATAAAAGTTTACTAGTTGAATCCTTCCAACCTCATAGCCGAGGACCATTTATGTGTATTACTAGATGCGACGCAAGGCAGCATTCACAACCAGTCTAGATGCGACCCAGGCTAATGTTCACAATTATAACTGAATGATGGCAAGTGCCTCATTTAGTTAGATCTGGTTCTTGCGCAGGCTAATGTTCACAAATATAAGTGTAGCACTTGCTAACATTCACAGTTCTGTTTGGATGCAACAGAGGCTAATGGTTAATGGTATATTTACCATTTAGAAGGATGGAGGGTGCACCTAGATTTGAGAGGCTGCGTAGTGTGAGAAAGTCCGAGGTTTCACAATGCAGCCGGTTTCAGAGTATAATGCAGCAGGTTTCAGAGCATAATACAGTAGGTTTAGTTTATAGCAGGCACAGATGGTTGGATATACCGATATTTCAGAGTAAACGCTAGTGTGGAGTATTCCCTAAGAGAGCGCTGTAGGTGATGTTAGCCTGGCAAGCTATATTGCTAGGTAAGGTAATGTAGAGTGGCTTTCTGGAGTAGAGGGATTGCTCTACTCCCCCACCCATGCCACACTAGTTAGTTGCTGCTGGCCACTGGCTTCCCCTGCAGACACCTTGGAGCCACCAATGTAGGAGCTTCCGTTTGCCTCAGGGCCCTTAGCTGCAGGGGCTGCTCAGGTTCGGTCCCGATAAGGACAATGGGACCAATCAGGGCCTGGGGGAGGGCGCGGCAGGCAAGACTCAGCTCAGGAAGTAGCAACCCAGGGTTACGGAGCCACAATAGTCGTGCTGGGGGTGGGAAGTGCCATGGAGGAGTGTAGATGGGCAGGGGGTATGGATGGGCACCAGGGTCAACATGCTTACCTGCCTGCCAGTATGCACAATCCACCAATTATATAAGAAACCATTGGTAAATAAAGTGGGACCTTTGTCTTTCAGCTTTTATATAAAAAATTGTAAAGCTAGAAGACTGGTCAGATATTCAATAAAGGTTACTGTAAACCATACAAAAATTACACATAAAACCAAATTGAAAAAGCGTACTCATTTTTAAAGGTTTAAAGGACACTTTGTCATCGCCAATTTGAAGGAAGTCAATCAACACCTGTAAATAAATACTGCAAAACTTCTCAGCATTACCATCATGACAAATGCATGATATTGATACGCTGGTCTTGAAAATGCTACAAGTGGAGACCGGAACACACAGGCAGCCAGCCCTAGTACTCTTTGAAATCTGTGTACGAAGCACAAAGATTGCATTCAGTGAACACTACACAATCTGCTTCTTTTCTCCAGCTGTGGATGGTGAGAAGGTTTGTAGATGTTCGGTGCCATGTCCCGAAACAGTTGTTGCTTGCATATAGATGTTAAAGTATAGCAAGAGGAAACACTGGCTAGAAACCCCTGAGATTGATGAGCAATGGGGTGGCATACCCAATTGATGGGACAGGCTCAGACTGGCTTGCCTTTACAAACCATAGGTGAGTCAATTGTGCAGACATGTACATAGTCCTCCTGTCAGGCTCCCCAGGGAATTGCATCACGCTCCTAGAAGACGGCACAAAACTAAAGCAGAGGAGGAAGGTTAGCAGCAGCAAGGTGAAGGTAAGATGTAATCGGTGCCGAGACAAGCTTTACAACTAATAACGGGGCAAAGAAAACTAGCATAGGAACAAAAATCAGGCAATCCCCAGCTAAGCAGCAATGAGTTGCATTCAAACCAAGAAGTCAAGCATTTTGAAACAATCACACGAAAGCAAGGCAAATAAAAATGATCAGAAATATAACATTAAAATCGCTCTCCATGGAAGCTGTAAAATTGCAGTAGTTTGCTCAGGCTTGTGTGAGACAAAACAGAAAACTCACAAATTAGTGAGGGAAGGTAGTTGGGAACATCAGAAATGATACTTTATCCCTCCAAAGACAAACGTTTCAGTGATTACTTACTTACTTTTGTATATACATTTTAAATGATTTCAGAATGTCAGGCTAGATACTCCATGTTTCTCAACATCTGACACAGAAGAGCAGCAATGAAGTCAAAATCATTATTCATTAGTTGCCTTGATAGTAGTGTACACTCGACATTAACTTCAGAAATAAAACTAGAAGAATATACATCCGTTGAAGGGCCACCACACCGCAGAAACTGGAGAATGTAGGAACAGGGACGGGACGCAAAGCAAGAAAACTTCAATCACCATCGTGACTTCTGCACACCCAGTCCGTAGACACTTTCCTGCATACGCCTGCCAACCCTTCAGTGTAAACGTCACCATCAGTTAAGGAAAATGTCTGATGGGCAAAGCCAAGACATGCACCCGGCCTTGCCATGAAAACTACCCAAGGACAACCTCTTTCGATGCTGCAGAAAACCACTCAGTCCTGTACATTTTAGACAAGAATGCCCTTAACTAATGAAGAATGAAACTATGGACTCCGAGTACATTAGGCACTACATAATTAACTTAGAGAAAATCCCCCCCACAAGTCAGAATCATAGAAAATAAATAGCAATAGGACTTGTACAAATTAGTCTACCCATTAATTGCACCGTAATAAAGCGCTGACGACACCCAGCTGGTCCTAGAATCCACTTCAAGGATAACAGATCCATCTCCCACATCATCCGCCAGATAGAACTCTCGATGGCCTCCAACTGGCTTTGCCTGAACACCAACAAGACAGATTCTGGTGTTTGGCTCCAGGTAGGTACGGGCGAAACTCAATCCGGCTTTCATGAGTTTTAGAATTGGAGACAACACCATCCAGGTCCAAACTAAGGTAAAAACGCTGGTGTTCAGCTGGAGGCCACTTTGTGCTAGGCACAGGTCAATCAGCTGATCCAAAATTATAATTACCAGCTGCACCTTCTCCGAAAAATTCATCCGTAAATTTCGGAAGAGAACAGTGCCACCATAGCTCGAGCAACAATCAACTCTAGGTAAGATTACTGTAACTCCCCATTGATTGGAGCCTCAAACTTGTGCCTACAAAAACGTCCTGTTCTGCAAAACAATGCTGTACGGATCGTCAAAAACATTGCTAGGTGTGCTAATATCTCTAATCACTGACCTAACCTTCACTGGCTTCCTGTCAAGGAATGAATCCTGTTCAACCCCTTAAGTGCCAAGGACAAGCTATTTCATCCTTGGGATTACCTCCCTGTTGCCAAGGACGAGATACCTCGTCCTTTTAGGCACTCGGTTTTGAGTGATCCCTGCTTTGCAGGGATCGCACAAAACTGTAATCCAACCCCTGGGTTATGTGAGGGGGAGGTCCCTCCTCACTGCCCGGGGGCTGGATTACCTTCAGTTTCACATCGGCATGTGTAACACACACCAACATGAAACAAAATATTTTCACTGCGCTAGCCATTTTTGGCTGCAGTGGTGAAAACACAAAGTGAGTGTCCACCTTGCTCTGCCTCGATCTCCGGCTGTATTTCAAGGAGATCGAGGCAGGTGTCATTGGAAAGGGGAGATTCTCCCCTTTCTAACGATACCTTTTGTGTAAGCATTGCTGGGTGCAGAGCGCTCGGACCACGCTCAGCAATGCCACCCGACCACCAGGGGTGTGTCTGGAAAGCAGGGGGGGGGGGGGGGGAGGCGGCTGCTTACTAGGTAAGCAGTCCTGTTTCCCACCACCCCTCCCTCACACCCCCCCCCCCCCCCCCCCCCCGAGGTCCCAAAGCATGGGGCCACAAGTATGGAGACTTCTGGGGTCATATGAAAATGGTTAAAAAAATAAATTAAAAAAAAAAAAAAACAATTTTTTTTGCCCGCAATGTGAAGGAGGCGAGGGGGTTGGAGACCACAGGCCACCACTGAATTTTTTTAGGACATGAAAGGGTGGTGGCCCTCTCCCTCCCACCCCAAGTAGAAAGGGGGGCACCCCTCGTCACCCTCCCTGGGGGCAGATTTCTGACCCCAGGGACGAGTACATGAGGTGGCCCCTGATCCAATGAGGGGGGAGTGCGGGGAGAGGGACACCAGGAAAGTGTAGGCAGGCCCCTCAAACGATGGGGCCTGCAGGTTAGGTCCCCCCTGGGGCAGATGGGAGCCTATCTGCCCCTAGGGAATGAGGCAAAGAAAAATAAAATTTAAAAAATGTCATGGCTGGTGTTGGAAATGGGAACTCCCCTTGGCACAGATGGGCACGTGCCCAACCAATACTTCCCCACATTTTTTGGTGGCCCTCTCCCCCCCCACCACAAAATGTCAGACAGGCCCCTCAATGGGTAGGGGAGTAGGTTTTGGCCACCCTGGGGGCAGAATGGCACACTATTGGGCTCATCTGCGCCAAGGGGAGTTGGGTAAATGAAGGAAAAAAGACAGCATTTTAGGGGGGCTGTGGGGCACCCCAAATCAACAGGGAATTTTCTAATGGGAAGGGGTGGTGGCCCCCTCCACTCCACCCACAACGGAGTGGGGGCCATGTCATGCAGCCCTCCCTGGGGGCAGATATCTGATCCTAGGAAGGGACACCTGACCCCAGGGAGGAGTGCATGACAGCCCCCGCCCCTCATCTTCTCCCAGGGAGGTCTACATGAGATGGCTCGCCATTCCATTTGGGGGTGGGGGGGGGGGGAGCACCCCCGTTACAATAGAAAATTCCCCCAGCGTTTTAGGGTGCCCCTTAGCCCCCCTAAAGTGCAGCCTGCCATTTTCAATTTTTTGTCCGTTTACCAAACTTCCCTTGGCACATTAGTGTGCCAATCTGGGCACAGGGTGCCCAGAACCTACTGCCCAATGCAATGGGGCATGGGGGGGCAGTATGGCTGGTTTGGTATTTGGCTGGGCTGACAGATAAATTAGGTTTTGTTTTCCCTTTACAGGTCGTGAGCAGTTCAAGCTTCTCCCTTGTTAGGTACATATTGAATTTTGGTCATTTCAACATTGTATAGTACATGGAGGGCAGATTGCTATTGGGGTGGGTGGGAACTGGGCCTGTGGTGTTGGTGGTGTAAACGAGAGTGGGTGCTCTGGGGAGGTATTGGGGGTGGCCAGGGACACACTTGCCGGGGTAGCACACAAAATGCCACCCCAGTCCAGCTGAACAGTGCTGTTCCCCTGTGCTGTTCGCCACCTGTACAACTTTTTTTTTGTGCTGGGGTTGCCATACGCCCATTGGTCTTATTCCCATTTCCCATCAGTGTGCAGTCCAGCCTTCTGTGGTGGTAGATGACTGAGATGTATCTGGTGGAAGGAATCGAAAAGTTTGCAGATAGTTGCCAGACAGTTTGGATGTGTTAATGGTAGGCAAAGTGCTGAATGTAATTCTTTTAGGTTTCCTTTGCACTTACATAAGTTAGCGAAAGCTTTCCAGTAGCCATAAGTACAACATATATTACTTTTGTTGGGAGCAATGGTAATGTGGGGGTGGAGGGTTACTGTGTTAGGAGGTACTGTGGCTGCAGTGTCAGTGGTATGGGTGGGAATGGGTAGTGGGGAGGTTCGGGGGCAGTGATCGGTGTGCCTTGCATTGAGGAAGGTGGCTGCTTTGCAGAAGAAAACGTTTGGTAAACCTAAGTAGCAGCAAATTCTCAAAAATGTTTCTGATAGTAATGCAGATGGTCATTTTTTGAGCATGCAATGCACACTTGGTACAGAGCTCATTCCTTTTACAGCAACGGTCACCATTTCTGTGGTCAAATTCCAGCAGTAGTTCCAGTGAGCCCCACTAGGGTCCCCCATCCTTTTGCATGGGGAAAAAGCTGTTAGGCAGGGTAGCTAGAGGGGCAGAACAGTCAGGGGGTTAGGTCATTGGCCTTGAGCGCCCGTCTCCCAGGTGGGTATTTTGTCCCCCGTCCCCCTTCCCCCTCCCCCGTCCCCCCCTCCCCCGAGTTCAGCAGTAGGTGCAGGGTGCCCCAGCAGGGTCACCATCCCTTCCTGGAGGGGAAAGCTGTAGCGTTGGCCAGGCAGAGATGTAGGATGGTGGTGGATGAGGTGTGTGACATTGGCCGCCTCTCTGCCTTGGTAGTCGAGTGCCCCCAAGTTCACCAGTGGTCCTGGGGCTATGGCCGAAACTCTCACAATCAAACTGTCCAAAGTTGAATCCATTTGTAATGAATGCCGCACATTCGGTCAGGGTACATGTATTCAGAGAGCATACAAAGCACACTTGCTGTGGAGTTCATATCTCTGTCAGACTAGTCACCCTGCCAAAGTAGAACGGTGTAGCATGTGGAAGTCACCTTATCACCATGCAGTGCAATCGGTGGCCCACAGCAGCAGAAACCGTCACTGATTACAATTGCGCCAGCACAAATGGGTTATTGGCACAAGGTGGCATACTGTGTTCTTCACCTCTTTCCTCCGAAATGCAAGTTCCAATTACATATTGACCTACTGTTATCTCACATGAGAGGTGCATGTCCGATGGGGTGAAGTGTGAATCTGGGATTGTTACAAGAGCCATGCATTGAAGCAATCATTGTGTTAATTGGTAAACTGTATGTTGGCCATATTCATGGGGGTTTTCCAGTTTCCATTTCCTAGTGAGGATAAGGGTTGTGTGGATTATCGGCCACTCTTTCATCCAAAGGGCCTGCATGACTTTTCCAAGGGCCAACCACATCTGGGTCTGGAAGGGATGTCCTTGCGATGCATTGGTTAGGGGTGGGGGAGGGGGTGGGGGTGATGCGCCTTCACCAGCTCAGAAGAGCCATCATCGATGCAGAGGCAAAAGGAGACCCCCCCACCCCCGACCTTAGTGGTGCACCTGGGAGGAAATGATTTGGCGTCTGTGGGACGGAAGGGGGTACGGGAGCAGCTCATGGTAAAACTGGAATGGATTGCACAGAGGTTTCCAAACACTGCGGTGGCCTGGTCCCAGAGGATTCCCAGGAGGGATTAGAGAACTCCAGGGAATGCAAAGGCCATCAACTCCTCGGTGAGGAAACTCAATGGGGAGCTCACAAGACTGACAAAGGGCAACGACAGAATTAGGACTATTCACCATGGCTTCATCAAAGGTGAAGTGATGTTTCACAGAGATGGGGTGCACCTTTCAAAAACAGGCATGGACCTGTTCGTTGATGACATTTTGCAATTTGCCCAGACGTCATTTTGAAGGGGGGAGCCCAGTAACTGATGGACTTACTGGATTGTGTGAAATTCTAATAAAAATGTTAGTAAGTATGTTGGCAGTGAGACTCCCACTCGCTAGCATTTGTTTATGCTCATGGCATGTCAATGTATTAAGTATGTCGGTGCTGCTTATTTGTTAGCTACCCATCACTACTTGCATCAACCTAATTCAACTTGCTTGCCCTTGCATTAATTTCATCCTTGTGACCTTTTCTCATCTTCCCTGTCTGCGCCTTGATTGCTTCTGGCTTTCCAACTCACCCAATCACTAATACGTTGCATGGTTGCTTCTCACCTCCATTTCCATCCACCAGCATCCCGTGGAGAAGAGCAGGGTGCAAAGCACGTTGGCCGTTTCTGAATTGGTAGCTTGGCTGAAATCCTCATCCCCACACTTGTATTTGTGTAATGTATAGCAGAAGAGGACATCGTCCTTAGCCGTTTTGTTGTCTTTGTTTTAGGTGCAGGTGTGTTGTAGCTATCTGCCCACTTGTAGGAAAGCAGTCAGCTGGTCCCTAGCATTTCACGTGAATGTTTGCACAATAGTACTCCGTTTCTTGAAGCGTGCACAGAGTACATCATATTGCAGAGGACTGCTACAGTTTGTGAGCAAAGTCTGGACCTTTTGGCGTACTTGTAGGTTTGTGGCACTGAATACCACTTACTCTGCTACGTTCCATACTTTGAGAAGCACACATACTTATTGTTTCAGTCTTCATCTGGTCTTTGGGCAGTGAAGGGTTCCATAGCGACAGTACTCATGGCTTTGCATCGATCAATGTCTGGTGCGGAGGCTTTAGCTGCAGTGATGGAGTCTGGCTCAGAGCAAGGCACAGAGGTGGATATGCAATCTGAAACAGATAGTGCTTCTGAGGGTCAGGGGGGAAGTAAGTTGTCCAGTGATGAAAGTTCCTCCTCCTGCTCAAAGAGGAAGAAAAAGTGCATCCACCTTTTTTACACACTTCCCACACACACGGAACCAGTAAGGGGGAGGGGACGTGCAGGACGTCCACGCAATGTGCCAGTTCCTGACATGGCTGAAGTCGCAGTGGGTGCCTCAAGCAATGGCTCAGCCTGTTGTGCCCCCTTTCACTGGTATATCAGGGTGCACAGTGAATACAGATGGGTTTCAGCCTATTGATTTGTTCAACCTTTTTGTTGATCGGTTCATTGCAGATGTGGTTCAGCAAACCAATTTATACGCCGCACAGTTCTTGAGGTCAAGGGGTCCCGCTCTGAAACCCCAGTCCAGAGCACAAGCATGGGTTCCCGCAACCGATATTGAAACAAGAATATTTTGTGGTCTCATTCTGCTCATGGGAATATCGCAGAAGCCATCTGTCTCAATGTACTGGTCTACTTTAGCTCCACTTTATAGCCCGTTTTTTTCCAGCTACATCGAGTATAAATCGCTTTCAAGCACTGCGCCGTATGTTGCATTTCAATGAGAACTCGGCAGCATTACCCAGAACTGCCCCAAACTGATAGGCTCTTCAAATTCCAGCCATTTCTGGAGCACTTCACGCACCGATTTGCAGAGGTGTATGTTCCTAGCCAGAACATATCCATCGATGAATCATTGGTGTTGTACAAAGGTCGGCTACTGTTCAGGCAATACATTCCTAACAAGAGCACGATATGGGATCAAAATGTATATGCTGTGTGAAAGTACCACAGGGTATGTCTGCAGCATGCGCGCCTACACTGGTAAAGACTCTACCCTAAACCCTCTGGGCTGCCCAGGCCATTTAGGGACAAGTGAGAAGATAATTTGGGATCTTCTCACACCATGGCTCCACAAGGGCCACCATTTGTATGTGGACAATTTCTACACAGGAATTCCACTGTTCAAGGAATTGTTCAATGTGGGCACACTGGCATGCAGTAGTAACTGCAGAGGCTTCCCCAGACAACTTGTCTGTAAGAAGTTGGCCAAGGGAGAATGTATGGCATTGCAGCAGGATGAACTGTTGGCAGTGAAATTCTGTGACAAAAGGGATGTGTACATGCTAAGTACTATTCAAGATTTACCAGGTTACTCACCGTAGTGACCACCTTACTCCTAGTCCATAGTCCCCTTTCCTCCATACTTAATGGACATCTCTCCGTCCTGTGGGACGGGACCGGAGCACTTTGTAAAAAGCATCCAAATTCTTTTCAAAAATGTGTCCGTCCTCCCTTTCCTGCGCGGGGCCCGGCACGCGGCTGTAACCCCGCCCACATTGGCTCCCCCCCGCGCATCGCCCATCAGTCCTTTTCTATCGCAGGGTCAAAGACCCATTAGCAATAACAGAGGCACCTTATTAGAGGGGACGGCGGGCGTATGGAGGAAAGGGGACTATGGACTAGGAGTAAGGTGGTCACTACGGTGAGTAACCTGGTAATACTCCTACGTCCCGTCCCCTTTCCTCCATACTTATGGGAGATTCCCAAGCACTCCTTACAGGAACTATGGGTGGATAGAAATACCCCTTACTGAAACAGGTTCTTCAGCACAGCCTGGCCAAACTGAGCGTCAGCTCTAGAGCTCATATCGAGGCAGGCAGTAATGCTTACAGAAAGCAGATGGGGAGGCCCAAGTAGCCGCTTTTAGCGATGGACTCCCAGGGAACATACTTCTGAAAAGCAACCGCGGCTGCCTTGCCCCGCACCAGGTGTGCATGGATACCTTTAGGAGGTTTCAGCTTTTGGACGGTGAAAGACTCCGTGATACAGGCGGCAATCAATCTGGAAAGAGATGCCTTAGACGCCGGCCTGCCCTGAGGATTACCGAAGGTCACAAAAAGTTGTGAAGAACCCCAAAGCTCGGAAGTCCTGTCCAGGTAGAACTTAATAGCTATTCGGACATCCAGGCAGTGTAGAACCCTTTCCGCCTCCAAGGCGGAGTTCGGAAAAAAGACCGGAAGGGAAATCGACTGATTCAGATGGAATTCGGTCACTACCTTTGGTAGGAAAGCTGGGTTTGTCCGAAAGACTACCTTGTCCTTGTGAAAGACCAAGAAAGGATGCTCCACCGACAATGCTCACTCACTCTCCTCGCTGAGTAACGGCGACCGGAAAGAACACTTTCCAGGACACGTACTTGAGGTCAACCGTAGCCATTGGCTCAAAGAGTTTATGACACAGCGCCGTCAGGACTACATTTAGGTCCCAAGGCGGGTGCGGACTACGAACCGGAGGGTAGATGCGTGTCAAGCCAGCAAAATCTCTCTTCACCACCGGGTTAAAGAGTAAGAACACCAGTCTGTAGAGAGGCAAGCGGAAATCGCTGAGGGATAAGTCCTGCAAGACAGAACATGAACCCCTGACTCTGCTAGGGAGGATACAAAGGACAGCACTGTCAATCATTGCCACCCTCGGGTCCAATTCTTTCTCCAAAGACCAACGACAGAACCTGAGCCATTTACTCTTGTATTGGGATCTGGTCAAGTGTTTCCTGGCTGCCTGGATAATGCGCATGTTATCCGCAGACAAACCCAAACGCTCTAGAGACTTGAACTCAGGCACCATGCTGCCAAGTTGAGCGATTGTGGGAAGGGGTGCCACACCTGTTCCCCTTGGTGAAGAAGATCTGGAGTTACTGGTAACCTGATCGGCAGACACACCGACAGGTATTGAAGTTCTGAAAACCAAAACCTGGCCGGCCACCACGGAGCAGTGGAAGAGAACAGTTGACAAAGCTCTTCAACTTCCAAATTGCTCGATGAACTAGGGGAAGAGGCGGGAAGGCGCAAGCTCTCATGTTGCCATGGAATCTCGAGAGCGTCCCCCAGAGAGGAGACTCCCAGCCCCCCTCTGGAGGCGTACTGAGGAAGCCTCTTGTTTACTGCCGTGGCGAAGAGGTCCACCTCCGGAGTGCCCCAACGCGAGACAATCCATGAGGGGATCTCCGCCTTCAACTCCCACTCGTAGCTGACCACTGCCCGCCGGCTGAGGGCATCCGCAGTGACATTCAGCTGGCCCGGGATGTGCACTGCAAGCAGCCAGACCCCATGAAGCAAGGCCCACTCCCAAATCTGGATGGACAGGTCCACGAGAGGGGGAGACTTCGTTCCCCCTTGCTTGTTTATGTAATACATGGACACCGCATTGTCCGTTCTTATGCGGACCACCTTGTTGACAATGAGTGGTCTGAACGCCCGACGCCAGGAACTCCGAAGAGCCATCTGGGTCCGTCTCATTTTGAGACGAGCAAGAGAAAGCCAGTACACACAAGGCCAGGAGGCCCAGAAGCCTCTGGAACCACCAGGCTGACATGCTCTCCGACTGCGCAAACATCTGACACGTGGCCAACAGATCAACCATTCTGTCCCCGGTCAGATACACTCAGCAGTCGATCGTGTTCCAACGAAAACCCAGGAAAGTCAGGTCCTGTGAGACCTTCATGGAGGATTTCCGCCAGTTCACTGACAGCCCAAGATGGAACAGGAGCTGAAGGAGAGACTGGAGGTTGCCCGCTGCTGCCAACGGACAAGGGCTGCGTAGGAACCAGTCGTCCAAATAGGGATACACATGGACACACTGGAGACGAAGATGGGCCGCAATCACCGACATCTTCGTGAAGACACGCGGCGCCGAACTGAGGCCAAAAGGAAGCACCCGAAACTGGAAGTGCTCCTCTCCCAAAGAGAAGCATAGGTATCTCCTGTGTCGATTCCAAATCAGGATATGCATGTACACATCCTGAAGATCCACCACGCTGAGCCAATCGCACATCTGCAAAGAGGAGCGAATCTGGCCGGGAGTGATCATCTTGAATTTCTCTTGGGGTAGGAAAAGATTGAACTGGGAAAGGTCTAGGACGGTGCGCAAGCCAGCCTGGTTGGGTTTGGGCACCGTAAACAGCCGGGAGTAAAAACCCTCTCCTCGCTCCCCAAGGGGAACGTGTTCCACAGCTCTGAGGTGCAGTATTTTCTGAACCTCAGCCTTGAGGGAGGGTGAGCCCGACTGCTGAAAAGGAGGGTTGAGGGGTGGGGCAGGGGATAAAGGTAAGCGGAAGCCCGCTCGAGCGACTGACGAGACCCATCTGTCTTCTGTGATGGTCTGCCACGCCTCCCAATGAGACGCAATGCGTCCTCCCATCGGGGTCTGGTGCGAGCGCGGAAAACCCTCATTTGGTAGGCTTATCGGTGGCGGTGCCACCTGAACCTGATGAGGAGGCTGAAGAGCGGGAGAAAAACCGCGAACGCTGTTGTCTACGGCGGTTATTCCCCGCAGGAGTATCCACTCTGCGAGATTTGCGGTCGAGGAAGCCCCTAAAACCAGAGGAAGGTCGACTTTGCGACAACGGTCTTTGAGACTTGAAAGGAGCTTTAACCAGAACAGACAATGATTTAGCCGCCCGAGTGCCATCTTTGGTTTTGGTGAGCTCTATCAGTAGAAGAGTGAAAAAGCTCCTTACCATCGAATGGAAGGTCCAGAACCTTGTCTTGCACTTCCTTCGAAAACTTAGTGGCATGCAGCCACGCTTGATGCGAGGTATCAACCCCAGGCATCAGGCCCCGAGGCGAGGTGTCTACGTGATGAGCCGCAGCCTCCAGGAGATCCTGGGCCAAGACCCTGGCATCGGAAAGGCCCCCTCTGAAATCTTCCAACTTCTCGACCGGAATGTGCTCCTCAAACTCCAACAGACCTCTCCAAATCCGCATGTTAGCTCCTGCCAAAATCAATTCTGCATTGGCCTGCCTGAGCTGTAAGGCCGAATTGGCAAAGATTTTCCTCCCTAGGGAGTCCAGGAGCTTGTCCTCCTTTCCCAAGACCCGAGTAGCTGTCGCAAAGGAGGATGCTGCAGGCCTGGATTGCAATGTAGCTGCAGGAGGCGGACAAGATGACAAGGCCACTTCTTCCGAAGAATGCAGCCTGTACCTCATTGACAAAAAGTCCTGAGTGTGGCTTTTCCCAAACTCATCGGACCTCGGCCAGAACGTCCTTCTGCAAGAACAGGCCGGTATGCTCCAAAGGAGACAAGGTGAACGCCCCAGAAAGCACGCCCTCCTGCGGAGCGGGTGCCTCGGGCACCGGAACATCTAAGAAACTCATGTCCAGCACCCGGTCATGCAAAGCTCTGATAGAGCGGGGAAGGTCCTTGTTGTCCTGATCGCCTTGAGGGTCATCTGACAGGTCAGGATCCTGCTGAGCCGTGTCAGGCACTGCCTTGTCCACTGGGGACAATGGTGGAAAAGGCGGAAGCGCAGGGGGAGGCACCACGGGCAAGGGAAGCGCCGGCAGGACCACCGGTGGAACGTGTGGAGCCAGAGGCGCAGGTGGACATCTCCTTGAAAAGCCCTTTGAAATATTTCCTCATGGGGTCGGTGCGCATAAGCGCTTGAAATTTACAGAAAAAGGCGTCCTAACGAGATTGTTTCGGAACCTGAGGAAGCCTCTCATGAGGTGGACAAATCCAGGGACGTAACGGGGAAGGATGCCACACCGGCCCCTCCACCGACGTATCCACATAAATCAAGGGAGCCGCCCCCGCGGGCAACAAAACATTGTGTGGAAGAGGCATCCGGGCGTTCCAATCAAACCGGCCGGTAAGGATGCGCACAAGGCACCTTAGGTTCACCCAAAGGACCGAACCCTACACCAGGGGCCGATGGCGTATTTGTAGGGGGTAGTACCTAAAATGGCCACCGTTGTCATGGCGGGAACGGCCGCCATTTTGTCCTCATCTGAGGGGGAACTGCGGCACGTGAGGAATTGAGGCAGGGGTCCCCGTCGATGGGTCAGGGGTCTTAATTTTAGCTTTAATGTAAGGAACCTCGGCAGAGCCGGTACTATGAGGCCTGGAATGTTTCTGCGACATACCAACCGCCAACTGAGCCTTCGAAGGAAGGGCCTCGGCACTGTCGGTAAAAGAAGAACTTTCTTCTTTGCCCCCCTCAACAGATCTGGTGTCACCACAAGAGCGGGAACGGAGAGCAACCGCTTTCACCGACAGGGCCTTGCCCGGCCCCTCAGAACTGTTGGTAGCCTTAACCGCTGTACAAGGGACCTCGGACCCAGGCCTGGTAGAAGCCTTATCGGCACGGGTCTCGAACATCCGTTCGGTATCCTCAAGCCCAGCCAAGACCTCAGGGCGCACCCCGGTTTTATTTTTGAGGGAAGCCGAAAGAGCGGCCTCAGAGCAAGCTCTGGTACCCCACGACTCAGTAGAACTGGGTCTACAAACAGCCCCCACAGGAGGGGCCTTGGAGCATACTCCGGTGAACACAGGCCCCTTACGGAGACCCTCGGAGAAAACTCTGGTAGAATTATTAGGCCCGACAGGCACCTCAGGGCGAACCCCGGTAACAGAGCGATCAACGCCCCTCCTGGCCCGAGATGAAACCGGAAAGGTATCCCCCGGCCGGGGTGCTCTGAAAAGTAAAGAACTTACCGGGCGTTTTTTCTTCTCGTCGATGAACGCCTGAAAATGAGAAGGAGGAGTTTGTCCGAACACCTCCTCCCACCGCTCCAACCGACGTAGAAGTGCCCAGACCGAAAAGGGAGTCACAGTAAAAACAGGAGTCCCAACGGTGTTCCGGACCCAAACACTCTAAACAGAGGATGGGGACCCGCCCTCGCGAAGCGACGGTGACACGATGAACAGTCTGGAAAATCTAGTTTAAAAGACAGACTAGTTAACGAATGCTAGCGAGAGCCAGAGAGGAAAACATGGAAAAAAGTCTTCCGAGGATGCAAGTGCATCCGGCCCCGATCGTGCGGAGAAAAGGACTGATGGGCGATGCGTGGGGCGGAGCCAAGGTGGGCGGGGATAAAGCCGCGTGCCAGGCCCCGCGCAGGAAAGAGAGGAGGGACACATTTTTGAAAAAAATGTGGATGCTTTTTACAAAGTGCTCTGGTCATGTCCCACAGGACAGAAAGATGTCCCATAAGTATGGAGGAAAGGGGACAGGACGTAGGAGTAAGAAGTACTTCAGCAGTCACTCCACACAGGCAGACTCGGCAAGTGGGGAAGCCCAACTGCATGCTGGACTACAAGTACATTGGTGGAGTAGATAAAAACGACCAAGTGCTTGAGTCATACCATGTTGAACGCAAGTCACACTTCTGGTACAAAAAGTTAGCCACACACATTGTGCATATGGCAACATACAATGCTGATGTGGTGTACCGTGCAGCTACTCCACAAAACAACCTCTCCTTTATGAACTTTGAAACAGCAATTGTTCAATCTCCGACTATGGTCCATGTACAAATTCCCTCCTTCCCAGAGGTAGATGATGTGGCCAGACTGCAAGAGCGACACTTGGCAATTATGTTCCTTCCACAGCCACGAAGACACAATCTTACAGAAAATGTAAGGTGTGTACAAAACAAGGAAAGGGTAAGGATACTCGGGTGTACTGTCCCCAATGCCCTTCCCAGCCAGCCCTCTGCTTTCAGCCTGGTTTTCTTTTTTATCATACAAAGGAAAAATATTGGAGATCGACTGATCCCCGAAAATGGCAATCATTCCTTGAAAGGGACCCTTATCCTATGAATTCGTGCATGTCTTATAAAGGAATGGCACTGCTGCTCCCTGCACTGCAGGTGTACCTTCAATGAAAATGCAACAGGAGGTCAACTCACTTCACTTGATTTAGCGTGACTTCACAAGCATTGCTAGTCCTGCTTCCTCCACTTGAGGCCTGCCTTGGAAAGGCACACCACAGCCGTATCTTTCCCTTTAGGCCTGCCTACGAAATAAACGTCAGTCTAGATTCCCCCAGCTCAAGGCGTGACTTGCAAAGGAATGCAAATCAGGCTCCTTCCATTTGAGGCATGCCTGCGAAAGAATAATCATTACGGATCCCTCCACTCGAGGCGTGCCATGCACAAGAAATGAACTCCATTGTGGGTCATTCCCCTTTGTTGCGCTTTGGCAAGCAAAGCTAGTCATGCTCCCTCCACTTGAGGCCCGCCTTGGAAAGGCACACCATCCCAGTACTTTTCACTTCAGGTCTGCCTCAGAAGGAAACATCAGTCTAGCTCCCTCTGCCCGAGGTGTGACTTGCAAAGTAACGCAATGCATGTTCCTTCCAAATCAGGCGCATCTTGGAAAGGATTGCCACTCCAGCTCCCTCCACTAGAGGCGTGCCTTGGAGACGAAACGAACACCACTGTGGTTCACTCCCCTTTGGGGCGTCTTGGCAAGGCATGCTAATGTAGTCTACTCCACTTCGGGCCTGCTGTAGAAAGGAGAACAAAAAAAAAAAGAAATCAGTGAAGCTCCCTCACTTCAGGTGTACATTGGAAAGGAACGAGATTCCGGCTACTTCACCCAAGGTTTGGCATGCAAAAAAAAAAAAAAAAAAAAAAAAAAAAAAAAAAAAAAAAAATCCCTGCTCCCTCTACTCGAGGGGTGCGTTGGAGAAGACTGGAACAACCATTCAGGTTCCATCCACTCAAGGGGTGTCTTTTGAAAAAGAACAAGCCACTTTGGCTCCCTCCCTTGAGTCCTAAGTGTCAAGAAAGTGGTACTTGGACACAATCTGTATGGCAGCAGTGTCCTGTGTACCTCGTAACACCCTGCCTTCTTTATTGTTTTACTTCAACTAAGGTTATGTGTGGTGTAAGTGACATGTCTTCTGTAGGAATTAATTGGATATGATTGGTGTGTGAATGAGGTAAAGCTACGTAGAACAGGCAGATGTCATTTCTGTGAATGCACTTTCCCAGCAGTGCAGAAATGATAGCCATGTTGCAGGGTGTGTTGTGTGGTTAAGGTTGCACATATGAATGTTTCCACATGGTGCTATGGCCATACTTGAAGTTGGTGTGAAAGACAGCGCCTGTAAGGCAGGTAGCCAAGTTAACCAATGTGCACTTGCTATCAGTATCTGGATTCGAAAGCAGAAACATGATATTTGAATGCAGACAGTGCATTTGCAATTGCTGGAAAATGGTGCACAAGATCATGGTTTGGATGCCTACTGACTGCAGACACGAAAGGGGTACGAATGGCCAGTGATACGGTGGGTGCCTTGTCGTGGCATCACTGCTCACAAGGACAATCCTTGTGCTACACAAGGACGTTCCTCCTTGTGCTAAACCCCACTTTGCCTGTCCGACTTGCTTGTGACCTGTATGTATGAGAAGTGTGAGCAAAGGTGCATGCGAATGGGCTTACTGACAGCACTTTACTCTTTACTGCGCACACTAAAGAGAAGTTACTGTACGAATGATTTGCCCATTGTCTCAGGAAGAACATCCGCGCAAACAGGGTCTGGCTCTCATTGGGACAGCTGTGGGAACGCAGGACGGTAGGCCATGTGTTGACAGCGTATTTCAGTGGGTGGCCAGAGTAAAATGTGCATAAATTGTGTTTTCCGCCAACCCCCTCCCAAATTTGAACTTTGCCGGGGGTTCTGGGTAATACATTTTAGGGCGATTAGCGCAAGTCAGACCTCTGTCTTCCCACGGGTGTCCGCTTTTGGAAAATGCATGGGGTTCCCCGTTTTCCTTGCTGGCTTCAACACCCTACGCCCAGACCCGTCAGTTGTCTCCCCAAACCCTTTGGAGTGGCTCAGCCTTTTTCCTTTTGCATCCAGGTAGGTGCACCCACACATGTGAGGTATCTTTTTCATCGGGACACCTGAAAAGTGTTTTTTTTCTACAAAGTTTGGACTTTAGCGGGTATTGTGGGTAATACATTCTGGTGCGATTCACGCAAGGCAGACCTCTGCAGATTCCCACGGGTGTCCTCTTTTGGGAAATGCATGGGGTTCCGTTTTCCTTGCTGGCTTCAACACCCTAGGCCCAAATCTGTAGGTTGCCCACAGGAACAAACTACTGTGCCGAAAGGCTTGGGGTTACCAGTGGGTTAGCCTTTTCCTTTTACGCCCAGGTAGGTGCACCCACACATGCGAGGTACCATTTTCATTGGGACACCTATGGTAATGCGGGAAGGTACGACATCTGTTGGTGACGTGTTTCGGCGAGGGGACACAAGGAAATGTCTGACATTGGCTGGAAATGAACAGAATTCTCAGACATTTTGCTCTGGCCACCAACCGAAACACGCTGCCAACACCACATGGCCTACCTTCCTGCATCCCCACACGTGTCCCAATGAACAGTGCCTCACATGTGTGGGTGCACCTACCTGGGTGCAAAGGGAAAAACCTAAAAACAAGGCTAACCGAGTCTTTTCAGACAGCTGAATTTCAGGATTTTTTTCTGATGCGCATACCAGATATGGGCCTAGGGTGTCCAGGCCATCAAGAAAAACTGGGAACCCCATGCATTTCTGAAAAGAGGACACCCGTGGGAATCCACAGAGATCTGATTTGCGCAAATCAGCCCAGAATGTATTGCCCAGAACCCAATGGCAAAGTCCAAATGGGCGATAGGGGGGGGGGGAAAAAAACACAATTTTCGGCACATTTCACTCTGCTCACCCACCAAAATAGGCCGCCAACACCACATGGCCTGCCGTCCCGCGTTCCCACAGGTGTCCCGACGGAAACTGTACCTCACATGTGCGGGTGCACCAACATGGGCGCAAAGGGGAAAGCCTAAAACACAGCTAACCCCAAGTCTATCGTGGATTCCCACGGGCGTCCTCTTTTCGGAAATGCATGGGGTTCCCGGTTTTCCTTGGTGGCTTGGACACCGTAGGCCCATATCTGTATGGTGTGCGCATCAGCAAATTTCCACAAATTCTGCTGTCCGAAAAGACTTGGGGTTAGCCACGCTGTCGGCTTTCCCCTTGGTGCCCAGGTAGCTGCACCCACACATGTGAGGTACTGTTTGTCGGGCCACACGTGGGCAGGTATGACATTTGTTGTGTTTGGGTGGTTTTCATAACGTTTCAACCCATTTGCTGCTGACCTTCGTCACTCAACCCTTTCATTTCCCAAATGTGACCTACATTTAGTCGCTGCTTTAGGCACCATACACATTTGTAACCTGCACAAGTCACCTAGCCTTGAAAAGGAATGCCTGTGCCCTTTCAGAAAATGTATGCTTGCCCTTCCTCACCACATTGGTTTTCCTGATTTACACATGCTAAGTAAGTCTGTTCAGGCCGTAAGCATAAAACTCCTGTGTACCATGGCTCAGTTTGTGGCTTGTGGTATTGCTTGTTTATGAAACACCACAAAAATGTGGGCCAATCACAAAAGAGTGCGACTTGACCAAGAGTCGGAGGAATGTAGCAGAGCATTGTTTTTCTCAAAATTCAAAGACGTATTTGCCGTACTAGACCAACCATGTGCACCACATAACTTTTTCTCCTGTCATTTTCCCGCTCCCCGCCTCCCAAACTATGGAATTTTCCCCCTACCTAGTTGTTGCCTGATCTGCACAAATCACCCCTTCCTAATCTAAACTTGGACTTTTTGTCTATGTTTCAGAAATGTATGCCTCTGTCCTCCAATTTGGCTTTCCTACCCTTTTCTTCCATTCCGTTCCGTTCACGCATGTCCAATTGGCAAAAATGGCCAAAATCGCCTACCTCACAAAACGGTTAATAACCACATCAAAATATTTATTTTTCCTTTCCACTCAACCGGTTCTTGAAAGCCAGGAAATTGGGGAATTCAGCGCAGCAAACCATTTGTCCCTAGCTATTACAAGGAAAAAACCACAAGCTTCTTTGTACATCATTTTATTGGCATTTAAAAAAAAAGTTTTTGCCCTTTTTGGTTATTCTCTCACCCCCTACAACAACCCAAGATTCCTGGGTCGCATTGCGACTGCCTACATGTGAGGGGGTGGGGGGGGGGGGCGGGGAAATTTGGCCGAGATATCTCAAGTAACAAAAAAGTTACAAGGCATTGAATGGCGACATACCGAAATCACCAAAAAAGGCCTTGGCACTGGGGGGAACCCATGGCAGTTAAAGGGTTAAGACAGGAAATAAATTACATTCTAAAAAGGTGGAATCTCCAGAATACGGAATGGGAGTGGTGTAGATATTGTAAGTCAGAAGGGACAGAAGAAACTCTGAAGCATATATTACTACAATGTCCAGCTCTCTTATAACAAAGGATTTTATATTTTGAACAATTTGTATTACATTTATATGCGGTTGACACCGAATCCTTATGGTATCAGATCAGATATAATACCTCGACTGTTTTAAAAATAAGAATATGGCATTTTTAAAATGGTTTGTGATTTATCTTAAATGATCATAATGAATTTGTTCTCCTTATTGCCAAACATTTAATACACAAACAATACTGGTTTTAATAGGTTTTTAGAATCTTAAGAAATCTTTTAATGCTTAAGTAGACTGAGTTTATATGGACTGTTCTTAATCTTGCTCTGACTACATGTTCTTTGTAATCTTGAATTGCTATGTTATCTATTCTAATGTGTTTGAAATGTTTGTCCAATTTTTTTTTTCTTCAAACATAAAAGTATGAAATGTTTTATTGTATTCCAAAATGTAATTTTATTCTTATGAACTATTTTGTAAAGGTTTTTATAAACCATAAACAAATAATAAGACAGGAAATATGGTTTTCAAATGAATCTCTGGACAAGCCCCTGCTTATCTAAAATCATCCATTTCACAATATTGCCCTCCAAGGAATCTGCGCTCTAGTGGAAAGGAGCAGATTATCTGTCCTCGTCATAGACGTACTAATGGACTTAACAGATCTTTTCCAGTGAAGGGAGCATCTTTTGGAATGCTCTCCCCATTACCTTGAAGTCGGAAGAGGCACTAGGAACTTCAGGAAATCTTTGAAAATGCACACCTCCCCCTCCCGACTGTACACTCCCCTTTTGTCCTGTTCCTTGATGGTCGTCCTGCCGTGTGAATGTTATGGGCGTCCCGATACGGGCTTTTGGCACCTTCCAAATGCATGAATAAATATAAAGAAAACAGAAGGGGGGGGGGCTAAGAGTAGAGCCTTGAATGCGCAAGCAGTTCACAGCCACAACGCTTGTATTGTACTACATTTTATTCAGGTGAGGCGCTTCAGTGGCGGCCATTTTAGGCTGATATGGTTGACACTGCAGAAAGAGATACTGGCACACAACCATGGAACGAACATAGCTTGAGAAGAATGCCAAAACTCCTGCTGACATTAAATTTAGAATAAAGAAAACCTAAGTCAAAGCCGGATGATTTGGATGCAATAGACCAGGTCAATAGATACAGTGATCAATGAGGTTGACATCAGGATGAACAGCAGCATGTCATTAGCCCAGCATGACTTGGTGGTACACATAGCTTTGGATGTAATGAACTGATTGGGGTTGAACTTGAATACATGGATAACTGCTCATTTCTACAATTTAAGGGAATGGTGAATGGCCTCTTGTCCCCAAACATTTAGATAAATCAAACAAGGATGACCTCTTTCACCATTAATGATAAACCAGAACGTTACGCATTCAGAAATGTGCATTAAAAACGCAGTTACAACTCTCCCGAACACAGTAACTGAACTAGAGAAATGTGTTTTTGTCTAGAACAGCTATACCAAATCAATTAGCAACAGTTAAGAAAAAAGATTGATATTATAAACCTTCAAACTAAACAGTACTTCCAGTGAAATTCTTTTGGGCTTAGTCTGCCATACATACAAAATCATAAAAGTAAAGTTTTGGCATCATCTTGATCTCAACTCAATCTCTTTTATAGGGAAAATGATAATGTAGTTTATTACACTGCTCAGTTAGGATACAGCTTTCATTAATTAAAAATATTCAGAAAAGAAAATACTGGTTGAATAGTTGAAAAAGATGAAGATTACTTTAACAGAGTATGATAGGGCAGCACCCAAATGCCAGGTCTCGTCTCCCAACTGCCCGGAGCCAAATTCATATTTTCACACTGGGAAATAAAATTAAAAAAGCACAAATCCCTGCCCCCTGAAACCCCCCCCCCCCCTCCAACCACCTTTCCTGCCACCAGACTTTCCTTCATGAATAAAGCCACTGCAAATCTCAGAAGGGGGTATCCAAGTGGTCAAGAATTATTTTCTCAATTGGGAGAGATTATAATAATGCCCACTATGGTAAAGGTCTGTCTCAGATGAAACGGTGGCAGCCTAGAAACAAATGAATTTGAGGATTTAAAGTAATCACAGAATTGCCACCCACTATAGGACCACCCTATTAAGTCTACTACCATAACATTCTTATGCGTGGACCTTCAGACCAAATGCGTGAAACCTTGAAACAAAAATGGGCTAAGGCACCAAACCTTTCCCCTACACAAACAAATGAAAAGGTTTTTAAACAAAATCGATCTATTTATCTATGAATCTGCTGAAGAGATCTATTAGCGTTAGAGACCTTAATTCATATACGATGGTGGTGCAGTACGATTCAAACTTTTTGAAGTAGGTGAATTCACAATTCAAGGGGAGTACCAAAATGGACCAATTTAATAACCCCCTTTTCTGAAATGCACAGGGAGGGGGGGCGGGGGACAAGGAAACCGCATATTCCTTGAATGGTTTTACATCTAGATTCGACTCATGGCAGCTAGGTCACCCATTGTGAAAGAAGAACAAGTTACTGTTAGGGAGAATTCTCTGTAATGCTAATTTCCCAAACCTAGTGAGTCCCCCAGCAGCTTTGCTGGATTTTTGGGGTTTATTTTTTTCTCTCCTGCTAAGAGTGAGATTCTTTTGCTCCCACTCTTAGACATGATTTGAGGTGTTCCTTTAACTTTCCATGTGTTTTATGGGCTATGGGGTCTTTTACTCCATAGGGTGGGTTACACAGCATCCTCCGTACCGTAAGCCTGGGGTTTCGTAGCAACATCCCCCCCCCCCCCCAACATAGACTCCATACCCTGGTACTGACTACCGTCTCCCAGGGCATGTAAAGGCACCAATTGCTTTGCTAGTCCCAAATTATGAACAGAAACCAGTACAAACCATCATATTGTGGACGTACTGACCCCGGGGGTCTGTTGTTCGAGGGGGCACATCTCCGTCCCCCCTGATCGAGTTTTGGCTGGTGGCAGTGGATACTACTTTTTATATTCGACCGCGAATATATCTCTATGGGATTTTCCCATTGTTCGAGGCTACCACCTTTAATTATTTAATTCTTGTAGCCTCGAACATACCGCCGGTTTATTTATTTGATATTAATTCGCCGGTTGGTATTTTTTGCCAGAACTCGATTCTAAAATGGCGTTTGTGTTCTCTTCTGTGACTCCAACCCAAGTCGAGCCCTTTGTTCCACTTTTTGGCGGGCTTCTCCACAGAAGCCTCCAAAAGTGGTGCCACTCTGTCTGGGTACCACAGGGGGTATGGCAGGGGGTTTAGGCACCCTGGACTGAGTCACCTTGGTAACTCAAGTTGCACTCTTGTGTGATTGGCCCAAGTGGTGAGCCGGCGGGCTCACCACTTAGCATGTTTGATTGACAGCTAGGCTGAGTGAATGGGGGTGTGCTGCATAAAAGCAGGGCTTTGGGGACTGGAACTTCAGAAGTCGCCACAGGACCCAAGAATCCGAGGAGGGAGAAGCTGAGCTGGCCTGCAACGACGACACCACCGGTGGAGCCCTGCTGAACCGTCTCACCACTTTTCCCAACGACAGAGGAGATCTCCAGCACGGAGAGTGTCTTCTTCCTTCGACTGGTGGGGCTAACCAGTCTACCTTCTTTTCGCCTTCCTGGGGCATCTCGTGGCCGCCTTGCCTGTGCCAAGCACCCCGGCAACCGGGATACCACGTTTTCACCACTACCGCGAACCGAAAGGGTAGTACCTTTCTACCGGAGAACTCCGTGGATGGTTTCTTCCCTGGCAGTGCAACGACCTTCATCTTTCCTCCACGGCGAGATCTTCTCTTCCTCTGGACGGCGCTGCGACTTGCACCCGCTGCCAGGAACTGCCGCCCCCGCTGGAGGATCTTCTCCATTTAAGGTACCGTATTCCACCTGGCTTCCCTTGCAACCGATTGAACGGGGTGTATTAAATCCTCGTCTCTCGAACCTGGGTTAGCCTGGGACACCCTAGCTAACTTTTCTGCACTGAACTAAACCTTTTTCGAACTACCTCCACAAACTTCGAAGACTCTGTGTAACCGTCTGATCTTGGGCATCTTCCGCCTGGCTCCCTTGAAAGTGGGCCTGGCGCCTAAACTTCCTTGCTCACCAGTAGACTGTGCCTTCCTAAACTTGCTGTGGTTCTTTAAAAAGTGTTTAGTGTGTATGCTTCCATAATTCTGCTTTTCCCTCCCTTTTTATTTAACTTGTTGGAGTGCCATCGAACGTTAAGCGCTCACCTCTGTCTGGAAATAAGTGGTGTTAACTAAGACTTGTCCAACAAGTAATCAGGGATGTACATATGATAATAGTGATTGTGTTTTGAACTTATCTTATCAATTTAGTGCTAGTGTGTTTAATAAGTGTGTGTTAAATAAGAGAATGCATTACTTACCGTAAAAGCATTTCTGATGATTGTATCTGCTTAGATTCACATGCTGTGCATAGGTCCGACATCCAGTGGTCACTGCGGAGTATTGCATTTTGTTTTTCGTAGTCGAAAAGGGGACGTCGACAAGGCGTGTCTGAAACACTATCCCTATAGTGACGTGCGTTGTACCCACAATCCCTCACGCGTCGAGGTCCCTCTGTTTGTATTTTTCTGCCCTGAGGGAGCCTTCTAGACGTGAGTGAGTACAGAAAAGAGAGAGATATATAAAGGAAGTCTATGTTCCTTCCATCCGAGCGGGGAGGAAGGGCGGGCGCATGTGAATCTAAGCAGATACAATCATCAGAAATGCTTTTACGGTAAGTAATGCATTCTCTTCTGATGTTTGTTAATCTGCTTAGAATCACATGCTGTGCATAGACTAGCGAGCAGTACCCGGAGTTGGCGGTGGGTTATGAGAAGGAACAGTAGAGAAAAGGTGTCGTAATACTGCCTGTCCCACCTGGGAGTCAGATCTAGAGTGTGTATCTAGACAGTAGTGTTTTGTAAAGGTGTGCACAGAACTCCAGGTAGCCGCTTTGCAGATGGACTCAAGGGGAACATTTGCAATGAATGCTATGGATGCCCCCGTGCCTCGAGTAGAGTGTGCTCTTGGCCTAAAGGGCAGTTCTCTCTTAGCAAGAGTATAGCAGAGAGTGATGCATTGAACAATCCATCTAGATATAGTGGATTTTGAAACTGCATCTCCTTCTCTTCCTGCTGCCACCGAGACGAAGAACTGATTAGTCTTCCTCAGTGGTCTGGTTCTTTCCATGTAGAACATGACCGCTCTGCGTACATCTAGTGTGTGCAGAGTCCTTTCTCCCAAATTGGAAGGATTTTGAAAGAACGTTGGTAGTTCTATAGATTGGTTTACGTGGAATTTAGAAATAAATTTCGGAGCGAACCTAGGGTGAGTGCGTAGAACCACTTTATCTTTGTGAACTGTAACGAAGGGGTCTAGAATAGAAAGAGCCTGAAGTTCACTTACTCTCCTGATGGAGGTGATAGCTATTAAAAAAGCAGTCTTAAGCGTGAGGTGTTTAAGAGATGCTTTGTGCATGGGTTCGAATGGAGAGCCCATGAGTCTGGTAAGTACCACATTAAGGTCCCATCCGGGAGCTGGGTCAGCTATCGGGGGGTGTATTCTCTTTACTCCCTCCATGAAGGCCTTTATAACAGGGATCCTCCACCACGACACTTTGAGTTGGGAAGTGGTGTATGCAGAAAGTGCAGCTAGGTGGACTTTAATGGAGTTAAACACTAGACCTGAATCCAATAGGTGGGTCAGGTATAGGACCACATGTGTGGGAGAGCAGTCAATGGGGTTGATGCTTTTGCTCCTGCACCAGATGACAAATCTTTTCCACTTGCTAGAATAGCAGTGGCGAGTGTTCGGTTTTCGGGCTTCCCTGAGGATGTCCATGCATCTTTGCGGGAGTTGTAGATGTCCGAACTCTATGATCTCAGGAGCCAAGCTGCTAAGTTCATGTTCTGGGGGCATGGATGCAGAGTCCTGCCTTTGTCCTGAGACAGCATGTTGTACGGGCAGGGGAGTTTTACTGGGGGGGATAGAGACATCTCCATCAAGTGAGCGAACCATGGTTGTCGTGCCCACATTGGGGCCACTATTATCATGGTCACTTGTTCCTGGTGCATCTTGTGCACCACTTTGTTGAGAAGTGGAGTCGGGGGAAAAGCGTAAACAAATTTCCCTGACCATTGCATCGACAGACCGTTCCCCTTGGATTGGTTCTGGGGGTACCTGGAGGCGTAACTTAGGCATTGTGAGTTTTCCAGGGTTGCGAACAGGTCTATTTCTGGGAATCCCCATTGTGTGAAGACGTCGAAGACGATGTCTTCGTGCAGGCGCCATTCGTACTCTTTGGGCAGGGGGAAATCTCTGCTGAGACTGTCTGCTAGCAGATTGAGTTCCCCGGGTACATGTAGTGATAGTAGGAACATGTCCTGTTTGAGAGCCCACTTCCATATATTTTGGGCCAGCTTGGACAGGCCTGGAGAGTGGGTGCCCCCTTGCTTGTTGATGTAGTACATGGCTGTGGTGCTGTCTGTAAGGACCATTACTGTTTTGCCTTGTAGGTGTTCCTGGAAGGCTTTTAGCGCCTTGAACACAGCTAGTAGCTCCAGTAGATTTATGTGTTTGGATGCTACGTTCGGAGTCCACACTCCGTGAGCAGTCTGATGGGATAGGTGCGCCCCCCATCCTGTGAGGGATGCGTCTGTGGTTAGAGTGGCTTCCGCCGCGGGTGTGGCAAAGGGTTTCCCTTTTTCCATGTTTTCCTTTGTCCACCACCGTAGCGAGAGAACTAAGGCCTGCGAGACCACAACTAGATCCTCTCATAGTCCGCTGGCCTGACACCACTGGCTGTTGAGCCACTCTTGCATAGGGCGCATGCGCAGGCGCGCGTGAGGTACCAAATAAATACACGACGCCATCATTCCTAGCAAGCGCATTGCTTTGCGTACCGTCACCTCTCGACCGGTTACATATTGAGGGATTTGAAACAGCATGTTTTGGACCCTCTCTCTGGAGGGGAAGACGAGGCCGTCCTTTGTTTGAATTAGAGCCCCTAGGAATTGCTTGATTTGACTGGGGTCTAAACTGGACTTCTTTTCGTTGATGGAGAAGCCCAACTGGAACAAAAGGTCTACTGTCTTTTGGGTATTGGAGAAGCATGTTTCGTAAGAATCCCCTGTTATGAGCCAGTCGTCGAGGTAAGGGTAAACTGGGATGGACAACCTGCGCAGGTGGGCCGCTGCCACTGCCAGCACCTTCGTGAATACCCTTGGTGCTGATGCTATGCCGAAGGGTAGCACTCTGAACTGGTAGTGTTTGCCCTCTATCATGAACCTGAGGTATTTTCTGTGCGCTGGCAACATTAAAATATGAAAGTATGCATCTTTCATGTCCAATGTTGTCATGTAATCTCCCTGAGAAAGCAGTGGGATTACTTCCTGTAAGGTTACCATACGAAACTTTTGGGGTTTGATAAACTTGTTCGCTGGGCGCAGATCTAATACAGGGCGCATGGTTAGATCCTTTTTGGGTACAAGGAAGTACACTGAATAAATACCTTCCGTTACCTGAGATAGAGGCACGACCTCTATGGCTCCTTTTTCCAGCAGTTGTTGTACTTCTTGGAGAAGGATGGCAAGATGTTCCGGTGTCATGCGACGTCCCCTCGGGGGTCTGAAGGATGGGGAACTGTTGAATTCGATACAGTATCCGTGGGCTACGGTGGAAAGTACCCAACGGTCTGACGTTATCTCCTCCCATGCAGGAAGAAAGGATGTTATCCGGCCCCGACCGGTGTTGCATGGGAGGGGACGCGAATCTTCGCGTCACTTGGAGTTGTTGGGGGCTTGGGAGCCTCTGGGGGTGGATCCTCGACCCCTCCCTTTGCCCCGGCGTTGGCCTCTTTGGCTGTACTGCCCACTATTGGTTTGGTAATTGGTGGCAGGGTATTGCTGATGTTGATTTTGTTGTTGGTGTTGGCGTTGGCCACGAAAAAAGCGTTTGTTGCCATAGCCGCGCCTGGTAGTGGGCTTAGAGATCTGGTCAAGAGTCTTGATAGTGTCGAACTCTTTCTTAGCCATCTCTAGGGCTTCATCTACCGCTTTTCCGAAGAGGTTAGCGTCCTGGACAGGTTTATTTATCAAAGACGCCTGTGTCTCTGGTTTAAAGCCCGAGTTGCGCAGCCATACATGGCGCTTTAGGAGTATTCCTTGTACTAAGGAACGTCCTGCTGTTTCTGCCGCGTCCAGAGAGTTTTTAACAATGCTCTGGTTCACTTGGGTTCCTTCGCCAATAGTTGACAGTAGGCGCGTACGTAAAGGCTCCGGTGCTTCCTCGGCGTCTTTTCGCAGTTTGGCCCACTGCGCGTCTGCGTAGCTTGCAAGCAAGGAATTGTTGTTGGCAATTCTTGCTGAGAAGGCAGCCGAGGAAGTAACTCTTTTTGCAAGGGCATATAGCCTCTTGCCCTCCTTGTCAGGGGGTGCCTCACTGGTGGAAAGTGGTACCCCTGCCCTCTTTCTAGTATTAGATACCACTAGGGAATCCGGAATGGAATGTCCCCTAATGTAGAGGGGGTCTGAGGGTGAAGGAGTGAAAAGTTTTTCAATCCGTGGATTGATCCCTCTGATCATTGCGGGAGTGGACAGCGAAGGTATGATCCTTCTCTTCACTGAAGCGAGGAGTGGAATGGTCTGGCTGACCGGGGGTTTTTCTTTAATCACTCTTTCTACAAAGTCCAATTCTGGAGAGAGTTCCCCGGTGTCGAGTTCGAAATGCGCTGCTGCTCTGCGCAACAGTGCATTGAACGTGGGCTGATCGTCAATTGGAGACGTGTTCCTAACTGGAGAATTGTCCGGAGGAGTTAGGTTTAGGACATCAGTGTCGGAATACACTGATGGTGATTGCCAGGGGTGTGAAGGTCCCTCTTCTGGGTTAACCCCGAAGCCTTCTTCTATAATGTCTGTTCTGTCTTCCAGACATTCCTCCTGGTTCTGTTCTTCATTGTCCATGAAATCCTCTTCCTCCTCGAAGTCTTGTTCCTCCCCAGTGAGGTCATATACATTTTGGAAGTCTGAGGCTGTGTCCTGCTGGGGATCAACTAGCCTCGGATTTTTGGCCCTGGGGTCCTCCTGAGGCCCTTCTCTGGTCCTCTTGTGAGTTTGAGAGGCCTGGGTGCTCATGAACCTTTCCATCCTCTCCATACAGAGGTGGAGTCTTTCCATTGTTTCATGGGGTACCCCAGAGCGGTCTGGCGGGGGAAACATAGGGTTATCTAACTCGAAATGGCTCGACCTCTCCCAAAGCGTCGAGGAAAGTGTCCCGTCGCCCTCCGAAAAACCTTCAGGTGAGTCGGGAGACTCCCTGACTGAAGGGGGTAGTCCCTGCTTCCCTTCGGGCTTTTTCGGCGTATCCTTTAACTGATGCGTAACGCTCGACGTAATCTTCGGCGTACGCTTTTGGGCGTCGGCTACAGCGATCCTTGTCGGCGACTCGTTTGTTGGCGGAAGCTTGAGTTTTCGACGCTATGGGTATCGAACGCTCTACGGCGGTCTGCGCTTTCTGTTGATGCGCACCGGCCGATGGTTTGGTGGCAGCGCCCTTGTTTGCCGAAAGCCCAGTCGCAGGTCGCGGCTGCGGTTGCGAGAGGGGCTTCGAACCGGAACGGTCCGAGGAGGCCGCCGGTGGAACCTGCGTCTCCTTGGGCGCCGAAGGTCTTTTCGACTTAGTCGAAGAAGAGCCGTGGGTTGTGTGTTTATGTGGATCTTTGTGTGCGTCTGTGTCGCCGGGGTGTTCATCCCCATAAGCAGGGCGTGAGCCGAGCCCGTCGGGGCCGGGGACAGACGACGAAGCGCGTAAGCGCTCCTTAGAGGGGGTTACGACTTCCGTAGCGGAGGTCGTGTTATCGCGTTCCTCGTCACCGTCGGTGGTAGCAGCGGCAGGTGAACCTTCGGCCTTCGACATCGCGTAGGCCGCCCACCTTTTAACCCTTCGGTCTTTTAGAGTTTTAGGCTTAAGAAGCCGACAAGCCGTGCACCTTTCCTCCTTGTGATCGAGGGGCAAGCAGCGGTTACACCGTGAGTGCTTGTCCTTCCAAGTGAATTTGCCTTTACAAAGTGGGCAAAACCTAAACGGTGTCCTCTCCATAGCCGAGGCAATAAATCGCGATAAACACCCCAAGGGAAAGGAAGGGGAAAGGGAAAGGCATTCTCAGAAAAGACCCAGAGATGTCCCACGACCCCACTCTCCCTACTGTATATGGCCTGCGAGGCCAGGCCACGTGTTCGGCAGCGCCGAAGGATTTCTTCCGCTCGACCCTCCGTCGAAGATTCTTTTCGGCGGAGAACAGCTTACAACTGCGTCGAGGGAGGGATTATTAATATTAGAGAAAAAACGACCAAAGGTCGAGGAGTTGCAATGTCTCTCGAGGAGCTCCGCGTGAAGGCGACCAGAAGCTGGGCGGAAAAAAACAATCTGAGGGACCTCGACGCGTGAGGGATTGTGGGTACAACGCACGTCACTATAGGGATAGTGTTTCAGACACGCCTTGTCGACGTCCCCTTTTCGACTACGAAAAACAAAATGCAATACTCCGCAGTGACCACTGGATGTCGGACCTATGCACAGCATGTGATTCTAAGCAGATTAACAAACATCAGAAATTATATTACTTTTACACCCAAGCTCTGGTCAGTGTTTGCTTGTGCTATTATATTTCTGTACCTATTTTGTATGCTCTGTATACTGCCTAACTCTTCTTGAGGGAAGTCTGACTGCTCAGCCACAGCTACCAAATGAATCTGTGTGGTACATACTGCTACCAAGTGGGTTTACTGCCAAACACCTGTAGTCTTAAATCTTTTGCAGTTGTCCCTAAGAGAACTGCACAGGTTTCTGCCTAACAGTTACTTACCCCATGGTAAAGTTCTTTAGATTGGATGTTCCGCCCACGTATTCCTCATCTTTAGATCAATAGCATTCCAGCTTCAGAATTCTTTTTTCCAACAAGGGCGCTGTGCGTCCATGCGGTCAACTCAATGTTCCAAAGGATTCCATCCCAGGGTCGACGTCATAGTTGGTGATTATAGCATGGGCAGCACCCGTTGACTTCAGTTCTGTTTGTACCAGACTGAAAGAGTGTAAAGTGTAATGCCTGGAAATTCTACAGTAGGGTAGGTTGGGAGGGGCTATGAGGAATAAGTGGAGGGACAACCAATAACCAGGTTACTCACCGTAGTGACCACCTTACTCCCAGTCCATAGTCCCCTTTCCTCCATACTTATGGGACATTCCTCCGTCCTGTGGGACGGGACCGGAGCACTTTGTAAAAAGCATCATATTTTTCAAAAATGTGTCCTTCCTCTCTTTACGCGGGGTACTGCACGCGGCCGTAACCCCGCCCTTCTTAGCTCCGTCCAGCGCCTCGCCCATCAGTCCTTTTCTATCGCCAGGTCAGAGACCTTTAAGCAATAATAGAGGAACCTTATTAGAGGGGATGGCGAGCGTATGGAGGAAAGGGGACTAGGATTAAGGTGGGCACTACGGTGAGTAACCTGTTTATACTCCTACGTCCCGTCCCCCTTCCTCCATACTTATGGGAGATTCCCAAGCACTCGTTACAGGAACTACGGCACAATGGAAATCCCCTGGTTTTTCAGCACAGCCTGGCCAAACTGAGCAGCAGATCTGTAGCTCAGGTCCTAGCAGTAATGTTTACAAAAAGCCGACGGGGAAGCCCCAAGTAGCTGCCGCTTTCGCGATGGTCTCCCAGGGGACATACTTTTGAAAGGCAAGAGCAGCTGCCTTGCCCTGTACCAGATGTGCATGAATCCTTTAGGAGGCTGGAGGCCCTGAATAGTGTAGGACTCCGTACAGGCAGCAATCCATCTAGAGATAGTCGCTTTGGAGGCCTGCTTACCTTGTGGGTTACCAAATGTCACCAATAGTTGAGAACTCCTAAGTTAAGATGGTCTGTCCAGATAGAAGAGCTCTTAAGTTCCAACATCCAGGCAATGCAAAAACCCTCCCAGCTTCAGAAGCCGGGTTTGGAAAGAAGACAGGCAACGAGATTGACGGATTTAGTTAGATTTAGATGGAAATCAGAAACCACCTTTGGTAAGAAAGATGGATTTGTCCTAAGGACAACCTTATCTTTGTGCAAGACCAAGAAGGGATGCTCCATCGACAAAGCTTGGAGCTCACTCACACGCCTTGCCCAGGTAACGGTGACCAAGCAAGACACCTTCCACGAAAGGTGCTTAAGATCTACTGTAGCCATTGGTACGAAAGGCTTATAGGCCGTAAGAACCACGTTCAGATCCCACGTCGGATGCAGTTTGCGAACAGGAGGGTAAAGACGCATTAGACCCGCAAAGTGCCGTTTAATCACTGGATTTGACAGTGAAAAAGAGCACTGGTCCGTGGATAGGTAGGCGGCCACAGCCGAAAGATCAGTACTGCATGACAGGACACGAATGCCAGACTCTGCTAGATGAGAGACAAAGGACAGCACCATGTCAATCGTAGCCTCCCTGGGGTCCAGCTGTTTGGCTAAGCACCAGTGACAGAACCAAAGCCACTTGCTTCTATACTGAGACCTTGTCGAGGGCTTCCTGGCTGCCTGAATAATACGCATGTTGTCAGCAGGCAGGTTGGGATGTTCTAAAGATCTGAACTCAGGCACCGTGCCGCCAGGCTGAACGATTGTGGGGAGGGGTGCCTCAGCTGCCGATCTCTCTGGTGAGGTAGATCGGGAACCAGCGAAAGCCTGAATGTTGCACACACCAACAGATGTTGAAGCTCTGAAAACCAGAACCTGGCCGGCCACCAGGGAGCTATGAACAGAAGAGAACAGTTCACTGTGTCCTTCAGCTTGCAAATCGTCCGATGAATCGGAGGCGGAAAAGCATAGGCCCTCATGTTGTGCATTGGAATCTCGAGAGCATCTCCCAGAGAGGAGGCTCCCAGCCCATTTCTGTAGGCATACAGAAGAAGTTTGTTTGCCGCTGTTAAGAGGTTCACTTTCGGAGTGCCCCAACAGAGGAATATCTGTAAGAGGACCTCTGCTTTCAATTCCCACTCGTAGCTGACCATTGTTGGCTGAGGGCATCTACCGTAACGTTCAGCTGGCCCCGGATGTGTACTGCCAACAGCCAGACACCATGCTGAACCGCCCATTCCCAAATCCGAATAGCAAGATACACAAGAGGAGACTTGGTGCCCCCCTGCTTGTTGATGTAAAACATGGACACCACATTGTCTGTGCGGACACAAACCACTTTGTTGGCAACGACCGGCCTGAACGCCAGGAAGATCGCCAGAAGCGCCAGATTTATATGAAGGAACTGGTCTCGGGGGCGATCAGAGGTCTGAGACCTGAAGAAGATCCAACGTCACACCCCCACCCCAGAAGGGAGGAGTCAGTCGTGATCCTCACCATCGGAGCAGGGTCTTGAAAACCCGCACCCACCGACAGGTTGCTGAGAGACTACCACCACACCAGGTTCACTCTAATGAAAGCGGAATTGATATTATCCTAGAGTACGGATCCACAGACGGACACCAAGAACTCTGAAGAGCCATATGCGTCCGCCTCATCTTGAGCCGAGGAAGAACCAATACGCACAAAGCCATGAGGCCCAGAAGCCTCTGGAACCACCAGGCCGACATGCTCTCCAACTGTGCAAAGATCTGACACGTGGCCAACAGATCCGCCATTCTGTCCCCGGTCAGGTAAACTCTGCAGTGGATCATGTTCCAACGAAAACCCAGGAAAGTCAAGTACTGAAAGACTTCCGCCAGTTCACCGACAGCCCAAGGTAAAACAGGAGCTGGAGGAGAGACTTGAGATTGATCGAGGCTTTCAGCAGACGAGGACTGCGCAACAGCCATTCGTCTAAATACGGATACACATGGATACCCTGAAGCCGGAGATATGCTGCAATAACCGACATCATCTTTGTAAAGACATGTGGTGCCGAGCTGAGGCCAAAAGGGAGCACTCGGAACTGGAAGTGCTCTTCCCCCACGGAAAACACCAGTATCTCCAGTGTGGATTCCAGATCAGAATATGCATATACACATCCTGAAGATCCACCACGCTGAGTCAATCACCCTTCTGCAAAGAGGACTTTATCTGACAAGGCGTGATCAACTTGAATTTCTCTTGGGGTAGAGAAAGATTGAACTGGGAAAGGTCTAGGATGGTGCGCAGGCCAGCCTGGTTGGGTTTGGGCACTGTAAACAGTCGGGAGTAGAAGCCCTCCCCTCACTCCGTGAGGGGAACGGGTTCCACCACTGAGATCCAGCAATTTCTGAATTTCGGCTCTGTGGGAGGACGACCATGACTGCTGGAAGGGAGGATTGATGGGTGAGCTGGGGGGGAAGGGTGGGTGGGTGAGGCGGAAGCCCGCCTGGGCGAACGACAACTCACCGGTCCTCGGTTATGATCTGCCATGCCTCCCAATGAGCTGCAATGCGTCCTCCCACCGGGGTCTCGCGCAAGCGCAGAAAATCCTCATTTAGCTGGTTTCTCTGTGGCAGCAGCACCTGAGGCGGAGGAGCGGGAAAAAAAAACCCCGACTTCGTTGCTGCCTTCATCAGGAATTTCCCAAAGGGGCGTCAACCCTGAGGATTTCCAATCTAAAAAAAACCCTGAAACCAGAGGAAGGCCGAGGGTTTGACAACTATCTGTATCCTGAAAGGAGGTTTTACCAGGACAGACAAGGACTTGGGGGTCTGAGTGCTGTCCTTAGTTTTGGTCAGCTCCAGGTCTGTTATAGAATGAAAGAGCTCCTTGCCATCAAAAGGCAGGTCCAAAACCTTATCCTGCACCTCCTTAGAGAACTTGGTGGCGTGTAGCTAAGCCTGACGAGAGGTATCCACGCCAAGCATAAGGCCCTGGGCCGAAGTAACGACATGATGCGCCGCAGCCTCCAGCAGATCTTGTGCCAGGACCCAGGCGTCCAACAATCCCGCTTTGAAATCTTCCAGATTTTCAGCAGGAATAAACTCCTCAAACTCAACAGACCTTGCCACATTTTCATATTCGCCCCTGCTAACACCATTTCTGCATTGGCTTGACGCAGCTGCAGGGCTGAGTTAGTGAAAATCTTCCTCCCAAGGGAGTCGAGAAGCTTGTCCTCTTCGGCCAGAACCTGTGTAGCCGTCGTAGAAGAGGATGACGCAGTTCTGGATTGCAAAGTGGCTGCAGCCTCTTCCATGTAGGGAGGTGTGGCGGGGGGGGGGGGGGGGGAAATAAGCAACGCTAAGGCCACCTCTTCCGAAGAATTGAGTCTGTAACGTGCGTCAATCTTCTTGTTGACAAACAGACCAGAGTGGTTTCTCCCAGACTTTACGGACCTCGGCCAAAACGTCCTTCGGCAAGAACAAGCCGGTATGCTCCAAAGGAGATAAGGTGAACACCCCCAAAAGCACACCCTCCTGTGGAGCGGGTGCCTCAGATGCTGGAACATCCAACAGACATGTCCAGCACCCGGTCCTGAAAGGCTCTGACAGAGCAGGGCTGGTCTTCGCTGTCCTGATCGCCCTGCACGTCGTCCGACAGATCCGGATCAGGCTGAGTCACATCCAGCACCACAATATCCTTGTCTGCTGGAGACAACAGAGGCAGAGGTGGAAGAGCTGGGGGAGGCCCAGCCGGTAAAGGCGGCGCCAGCAGAGCTACAGCTGGGACCATCGGCGCAGGAGGGCATATCTCCCTAAACAAGCCTCCAAAGTACTCCTTCATGGGGTCGGAACGCATTAGCTTTTGAAACTTGCCGAAAAAGGCGTCCTCCGCCGATGATTTGGGCGCGACAGGAGGAGGCCTCTCATGAGCGGAGCAATTCCAGGGGCGCAAGGGAGAGGGTTGCCAAGAGGGCCCTTGCCCACTGATGTCTACATAAATCAAGGGCGCCAATGTTGCAGGAAGCGAGACATTGTGCGGTAGGGCATCCGAGCGTTCCAGTCAAACTGGATGAAACTGATGTGCACAAGGAAACCGATGTGCACCTGAAAAACTACACCCTAAACTTAGTGTCGATGGCGTAGTTGTAAGGGATGTATCCAAAATGGCTGCTGTGCTCTTGGCGGGAACGGCTGCCATTTTGTCGGCACCTGAGGAGAACTGCGACATGTGTGGAAGTGAAGCAGGGGTCCCCAGAGGTGGGTCAGGGGTCTTCGTTTTAGCCTTAACACAAGGAACCTCAGCTGAACCGGTACTGTGTGGCCTAGTATGGTTCTGTGACATGCTAACAGCTAAACTAGCCTTCAAAGAAAGGACCTCGGCACTGCCGGTAACGGAGGGATTACGGTCCAAAACCTCACTCCGTGCCCCCTCAACAGATCTAGAGTCACTGCAAGAGCGGGAACGATGAGGAACACACCTCACCGACAAGACCTTAACAGGCCTCTCAGAACTGTGGGTCACCTTAGCCTCTAAATAACGGGCCTCGGACCAGAGTCCGGTAAAAGCCTCTTCACAACGGGCCTTGAACTTCCGTTGGATATCAACAACCTCAACCGAGGCCTCAGGGCGTACCCCAGTGTTTTTACGGGGAGACCTCTAAGCAGGCGCCGATACCCGACACCTCAGTAGAACTGGGCCCACAAATAGCCCTCATAAGAGGGGCCTCGGAATGTAAGCCGGTGTCAACAGGCCCCTTACGGAAACCCTCGGAGAACTCGCCGGTACAGTTTTTAGGCCTGGAAGGCACCTCAGGACAAGCCCCAGTAATAGAGCTTTTGACGTTTCTCCCGGACCGGAAGACCCCGGGAAAGAGTCCCCCGGCCGGGGTGCCCTAAAAACTAAAGAACTCACTGGGAGTTTATCGTTGATGAAAGTTTGAAAATGTGTGGGGGGGGGAGGGGAAGTATGTTGAAACGCCTCCTCCCACCGCTCCAAACGACATTGTAGCGCCCAGATCTAAAGGGAGTCGCAATAAAAGCACGTGTCCCACCAGTGGTCCGGACCCAAACACACTAAAGAGGATGGGGATCTGTCCTAGCGAAGCGTCGCTGACAAGAACAATTTGGAAAGTCTAGCTGAACCGGCATAGACGGACTATCACGCGACCGCTAAGCCAGGGCAAGAGGAGGAACTGGAAGGAAAAAAAAAAATCTTCTGAAGATGCAAGCGCGTCCAGTCCTGAACGAGCGGAGAAAAGGACTGACGGGCAATGCTGTTACGCTCACCTGGTTCCACGGGGGCGCCACCCAGCAGTTGGGGTTCAGATGTCCCGCCTTGCGATGCCCAGATGCGACCAGCGGAAGAGTTTTGCCTGGAATACAGGTAAACTATGTTCAGGACAGGGCAACCAGGGTAAACAGCCTCCCACCTCCCTGTAGGTCTGCGACCCTTCTGGACTTCTCACCTTGTTTTAGATGTTGGCGGGTTCTCCGTCCTGCTGTCTTGGCAGGGGCGCATCGAGCTTGGTGGGCAATGGCGATAGAGATTCTTCACTGATACCAGGCCGTTTTGAGTCTTTCAGGTAGATCTTATTGCTGTGAATATTGCTGTTCTTGCATGCCTTTTAAACAAGGTCTTTTTCTTCCTAGGTACGCGGAAGTCCAATATGTGGCGAGGCGGAATCTGTGTTTCGCCGGTAAGTATGGGCGTTTTTGGAGCGCCTTGAAGCGGTGAGTAGGCGTTATGCGCTGCGCTTATGATGCCTTGCCTTTGCTAACCTGTTATCTTTTCCTCTCCACAGGTCGCGGTGGTCGGAGTATGGAATTTCCGTCGTGATGCCGATTGAGGAGCGGCCGGCGAGGTAAGCCTTTCGTCACAGTTTAATTGTACAATGTCTAATGCCTTGTTTCTTCTCTTTTACAGGATCGTCGATCCAGGGGAGCGCTGGTTCCAGGATGATGGTCGGAAGAGCTGCTCTCACGATGTCTTCTCCTTTCCTTTGCAGGTGCTGTCCTTACGAGGTTCGTGGCTGAAGCTGAGCACAGTGAGCGTTACGTTGCAGTAATGCAAACTAACGCGAAGCGTGTCAGTCTATTCGGGTGTGGTTTAAATAGCTTCAAGAAAGAAGTCCAGGTAAAATAGTCCCCATGGTACCACACCCAAAAACACTACACTGCAAGCCTGGTTTCAAGGAGCCAGGTTATGAGGCAGCCGCCACATGACTGGCATTAATGAAAAGTAGTTCCCAAGCACAAGTCCATATTCAAACGGCGCCAGGACTGGCCCCAAGAAGGCCTATGCTGCAATTTCTTGGGTTTAGTGGGGGCAGGAATCAAGACTCTCCCTGGCCCATAGGTTGGCCAGTGGGATCTTCAGAGTGTGGGCCGTGACAGATGCACTGGGCGGAGCTAAGGGCGGGGTTACGGCCGCGTGCGGTAACCCCCATAAAAAGAGAGGAAGGACGCATTTTTGAAAAATGTTATGCTTTTTACAAAATGCTCCAGTCCCGTCCCACAGGGCGGAGGAATGTCCCATAAGTATGGAGGAAAGGGGATGGGATGTAGGAGTAAGCTTTACCAGGGGTAACTCGTTATTCGAAGGATTGTGCCCACCCAGGTATACTCTTAAAGCAGAGTTAGATTTTGTAGGAGGGAGTAAGAATTTGCAATTTAAGATTGGTCATGGATGGTCTATTGGACAGCTTTCCCAAATCATCCTTTTTGGGTAGAGGATGAATACAGTCTGTAATGCTTTGTAAATGTGTGAATAGACCAATTGGCTGCCCGAATGGGCTAGCAAATGTGGTCCTTAAGAATAATCACGATTTTTGGGTCCGCCTGCTTAAAATACATTTGATAAAGTGCTCTTAGAGGGGGAGATTGCCAGTACCTGGCAAACAGCAATTTGGATTTCAGTTTTTAGCATTCATTCTGATCCTGGTAATTGCACTGGCAAGCTTTTGCTACAGGAACTGCAGGCCTGTGTTAACAAGGAGGGTATACAGAGTGGATTCAGACATATTTTTCGACCTCCCACAATTTATTAGTTTTGGACAATCCAAGCACCAGAGCATGCTGTTCCAACAACCCTCGACTGTATGCTTCATTTGTGGACTGTGTTCACTACGGTGTGTAGGGAGCGACTTTGGACAAAGCTATATTTTATGGGCTGTCCTGCTGGGATACTAGATCATCTTAAACTGTTGCACAAGAACACTATTATTCGACAAACTTGATACGAATGGGTACCATGGCTAAATAGATCACCCAACATTTGGGGTAAAACAGGGATGTGTGACAGCACCGCTGTTATATCACCGGTTTGTGTCTGATCTCCCAGTATTTTTTGCAACAGTTAAGAATTGCCCTCCTAAAAAAAAAAAAACTAAAAAAAAAGGCAAAACCCATTGCACAGTCCTGGCTTATGCCAATGATAGTTCTACATCACACACCTTGGTGGTATACAGCAATCCGTAGCAGCACTGTGGGCATACGCTGAAGCGAATGGTCAGATCATTAATCAGGATCAAACTCTCCTGATGCTATGTGCAGGAAAAAAAAAAAAAAAGAAGATCAGATTGTGCTTACATGTGCAGGCCGTTGAACTAGCATACACCCCTACATACAAATATCTTGGTGGTGAATTTTTTTAATTTGATGCATGTGGAGGATACAGTACATGCATTCAGACGAAGGCGGCACAGTTGACGGCTTTAATATGCCAATTTACAAGAAAAAGTTACAGGTACTCGCTGTGTGGTGCTCATCAACTCTATACACAATGTCTGGTTCCAACTGATATATGGCCTGGAATCCTTGAGAATGATCGATTTACAATGGTTGCCACTAATTGAGGGTAGGTTTTGGAGAAAGATACTTGGGCTCCCCATCTGCGTTCCTATGGCTATAATCAAACTGGAAGTGGGCATCCTTTCATGAAGATCATTGCTCCTAAAAAGAAGAACACAATTATATGTGAAAATGCTCAATGTTCCAACAAATCCACTTCGGATTAGTATGGGAGATGAGGAATGTAAAAAAGCAAATAAATCTTGTTTTAGAAAGAGTATGGAAGCTCCCTTCCACGATATAGGGTGGGCTCCCAGGTGGGGAGGAGATTACCCAAGCATGGAGCTTTCTCTGGGGAAGTATGGATCTTTGGGATTGGCAAGAGAACTTTGAACATCTGGGTAAGCTGAAAGCTATGCATTTATATGAAGTGTGCTGTATATGTTCAAGAGTCCCCAAAGCTACTTTAATTTAAGACCCTCCCCTAGTTTAAGAAGATTCATTCTCCTACTGAGAATTAACCACCTACCACTCCCGTCTGTTGGTGTAGAGCATGGGATTCCATTTCTGCCAAATGACAGAAAACAGAGTTAAATAGCAGAAGCCCCAGTATGAGAATAACTTATGTAAACTATGTAGATAGATTTGTTCACCAATTGGAGACAATTAAAACGACTCATTCTGGAGGCAATGCCTCAATGCTCGCAATCGAAGTCTGCATATGTCCCAGTTCAGGATTTGGAACATATACAAACCCTGGAATGCCATTTAATCTTGAAACGATTCCACTAGGGTTCCTTAGTGTACTTCAATAACCAACGTTTGAGGTTAGGGTCTGGTAGGGCCTTGTGGACATCCAGCAATGGGACCCTAAATATATATACACACTTACTAATTGCATACATTTTTATGTATGCATAACTGGTAAGACACCCCTGTGGGGGGAGGAATCGGGGCTAAGAGCAAACGTGAAGAATATATTGTCTAGCAATAATGTGCGACTGACCCACACCTATATTCTAGGTTTGTGTACTCTGCTGCAGTGTGAACTTGAATTGTATTTAATTTAATGTTATGGCCCTAAAGCTATCACACTAAATAACCAATTTTCTGGGTAAATGAAAATCCAATAAAGGTTTAACTCAAGGACGTCCTTATGAAAAATAGTAAATGGGGGCTGTGAAAAACCTAACGTGTTTCCCTTCCCACTCCCAGGGAATCTTCCAAACAGGTGGCCAGAGGAGGGCCATCAATTTTGGATCCCAACCCTGGGGACGGACTAGCGAGGGAGGATCACCTGGGTGGAGGGTCACTTGGGATTGGGGAGGGATTACCCAAGGGCGAGACATGGTATCACCCCCCCTTTCAAATAACCCCCTACACCAATATCCCCTCAGCCTACTGTGAGCCAGGTCCCTGGTTTCCCCAGAGCACTCCGTGCTTCTCCAGTCATAACATTAAGATTGTTAGGGAGGATTCTCATTCCATAGCTAATTTCCCTTACCTATAGAGGCCCCCAGCAACTTTGCTGGATTTGAAGGGTTTGTTTTTTTTCTCCTGCTAAGAGTGAGACTTTGTCCCACTCTTAAGCATTTTTTGCTATTTGTGTTCTAGGCTATTTTTGTGTTTAATGTCTATGGGTGTTTTCTCACCCCCATAGGGACCATCTTTATACACATGTGTTACTCAGCACCCTCCGTGCAGTGACACAGGGGTGTCATAGCGACCCCCAGACATAGTCCCAGGGTATGGAGTTTGATTACTGTCTCCCAGGGCATGTAAAGTCCCCATTGACCTTACTAGTCAATGTTTATGAAGTAAACCAGTGCAACCCATCTTACTATGGAGGTACTGGTAAGGGTTAATAGTTTGTCCCTTAGGTTCTTTTTCGAGAGGGTACCGTACAGTCCCTCTCTCAAAAGTTTCTGGCTGGTGGCAGTGGTTACTACTGTAAATATTCGACCGCAAATATTTTCCTTTGGGATTTTCCCATTGTTCGAGGCTACCACATTTTCGGACAGCCTCTAACATACCACCTGTGTATTTTAATATTAACTTTACTCCGGTAGGTTTTAATTGCCAGAACTTTAATATAACTTCTTTCTTGTGTCCTTCTCTAAACTCCTAACCCAGGTCGGGGATCCTTTGTTCGTCCTTTTGGCGGGCTTCTGCCAAGAAGCCCTTCTTTCGGCACCACGGAGTCTGGGGTGTGTCCATTGTGTGGGAGAGGGGGGTAGGACCCCTGGACAGGGTTGCCTCAGCAACCCATGTCGCACTCTATCCCGATAGGCTGGAGGGTCTTCCGCCAAGGTGACCACTCCACTGTGTGAGCGACAGCTGGGCTGTATGAATGGGGATCTTTTTGCATAAAAGCAGGGTCCTGAGGACTGGAAGAGCAAGACGTTGCCACTGGAACTAAGAAGCTGAAGAGGAGAGAATGCAAAGACGACTGAACCACCAGTGAAGCCCTGCTGCAGTGTCTCACCACGTTTCTCCACACGATGAGACGATCTACATCTGCAAGAGCCTTCTTCCCTTGAGCTGGTGGGGCCAACCAGTTTGCCAATCGCCTTCCCGGACCTGCCTTGGTCGAATCGCCAGTACCCTCTACTCAGAGGATGGATAGCCAGGCACCAGTCCACCCGGACCACAATTTAAATGTGTACCGTTATTCGTCGGGCAGCACCGCGGCTCGTTTCATCCCTGGGTAGTGCAGTAACTGGAACCTTCCTCCACGACGAGAGCCTCTCTCCCACTGCAGGAACTACCAGGAACAACCACCACCGCAGGAGCCACTTCTTCATTTTAAAGGTACATTGTTCCGCCAGGCTGCCCTTTCTGCGTGGTAGAACTAAAGGTGTTTGAAATACTTTACCTGTTGGGTTGGCCACCCCCCTTTTAACATTGTCTTTCACCTTCTGCATCCGCCTTTTTGAATCGTTAACCAAAGACTTGACTGCAGCTACAAGATCATTTTGCTCCTGGGCCCTTGCCCTGTAACACTGACTCTGGCACAGGCCTATTGACTCTGGCTATATTTTTAGAACTGGCTTCTCTAGATTGCTTCTCAACTAGAACTGTGTTGGTGCACCTACGTCTTATAACCACCTCTTCCTTCCCACTTTTATAACCTGTGAAGTGCCATTTTGCTGGGTTTTCATTTAAGTATTCTTTATGCTAAAGTACTGCCTTGCCTAAACTGATGTTGCTAGGGTGTGTGAGAAGATATTTCTGTATAACTTGTGCTTTCCCTCCCTTGTGAAAAATTGCTAGAGTGCCATTTGTGTTTGGATTTCACTGTGCCGCTTTGCTCAGTTTTCACTCTTGCTCAAACTGGTCTACAATTTAACTAGGAGTTGTGTATACTTTCTTTGGCTGAATTTAACTTGCTTAATAACTGATAAATGTCGTTAACTAGAAGTGTGTAAAATATATATTATTTTTAAATACAAAGCTTTGGTCAGTGTTTCCTTGTACCATAGTGCTGAAGGCCTATTGTGTAAACCCTGAATACTGCTTATCTCCCTCTTGAGATAAATCGGACTGCTTAGCCACAGCTACCAACTAGATCTTTGTGGTACAGACTGATACCAAAGGGGATTTATTGCTCATACCTGTAGTCTTAATCTTCTGTAGTGCTCCCTAAGGGAACTGCACAGGATTCTCCCCAACGACAGAACACCTACACTTAAAGGACTTCTTTTTCCTCATTAGAGAGACATTCATAGACAGGCGAAGTCAGGCACTTTACAAACACCTGAATCCAACTGAGAACCAAACTAAGCATAAAATGTGCAACCCAGATTCACAAAGAGCACGGAAAGCCAGGAAGGCAAAAGAGTTTGCGAAGGAGAGCAGCCAAGATGGCGAACAGCTGAGCATTAGCCAGTGAGAATCAGGCTTGAAATAACAGGATGCCAGGACATTACAAAGCTGCAGGTTGAAGCGGGAGAGCATGGCAAGGGAGCCATATCTTCAAAAAGCCGAAAAGGTTCCTCAAAGGAAGCCGAGAAGCTGGTTAATCTCGCCAAACCTTGTGCCAAGAGATTGCTTTTCCCCGGGGACAGCAAAGCCGCCCAGGAATGTCTGATGAGCAGGACGGGAGAGACCCTAACCTCGGATAAAAGAACAGCCAGTGAGTTCGAAGTGATGAGAGCCCTGGTTTGTAACACTAAATGATTAACAAGTTGCAAGCAAGATTACGCATGAGAAGCGAGATGCGTTGAAATAAATCTCCGATTGTAACTGATGAAACAAATTGAATACCACATTGTCGAAAGTCTCTGTGAAATGTGAAAGTTAAACAAAGTATTGCAGAGGTGAAAAGAGTTGAATAAAGTGAAAGTCAATGGGAAAGGCTACGTAAAAGAAGATTGAGTGAAGCAAGATCCAGATGGGTTGTGGATAAAACATACCCGAGTGATTAAATTAATTGACAAGAAAGTGGAACTTGTCTGGGTGCTAAGGAGCACGTTTTAGACAAGGAAGTAGAACTGGTTGTAGTGCTAGAAGGCACGCTTCAGGAAGACTAACAAAGGAATACGATTGCCAGAATGCAAGTGGCGGAGTGATCAGGCATGGGAATAAGTAAAGCTGTGCCATTTCGAAAGTCATCATAAATCTCATGAGGAAAGCAGAAGGATTGGGGAAGAGAACCCTGTGTATCAAGATAATGAAATATTTGTAATGTAAAATACTGACAGTCACTCACCGTACTAGTCCATAGTCCCCTTTCCTCCATACTTGTGGGACATTCTGTCCATCAGGACTGGACCAGAGCACTTTTAAAGCATCAAAAAAAAGAAAAAAAACAAAAAATGAACTTGCTTTAATTTTTACGCGGGGCCACCGCACATGACCTCAGCCCAGTCTTCCTGAGCTCTGCATCATCCTTCAGTACTTTTCTATCACCAGGACCATTAAGCAACAATAGAGGATACTTATTAGAGGGGAGGGCGTATGGAGGAAAAGAGACAATGAACTAGGAGTAAGGTAGTCACGGTCATACTCCTACATCCCCGTCCCCTTTCAGCCATACTTGTGGGAGATTCCAAAGCACTGATCAAAGGAACAACGGAAGGATGGAAATTTCCCTTATTGGAAAATAACTGCCTGGGAGCTCAGGTCAAGACAATGTCTGCAAAAAAGCCAAAGGGGAAGCCCACGTAGAAGTCATGGCTATAGACTCCCAAGGGACGCATTTGGAAGGCAATAGCAGCTGCTTTGCCACGGACCAAAACGTGCATGAAAGCCCTTTTTAGGTCACCAAGCGTAACAAAGTTGTGAAGAACTTCCAGGTTCTCTTGTTCCATCAAGGTAAAACTTCAGTGCTTGTACGACGCCTAGGTTGAGTAAAACTCTATTGTCATCAGAGACCAGGTTCGGAAAGAAAACCAGTAACGATATTGACAAAGTTACTCACCGTAGGGACTACCTTACTCCTAGTCCATAGTCCCCTTTCCTCCATACTTGTGGGACATTCCGTCCTTCGGGACGGAACTGGAGCACTTTAAGCATCAAAAATGAAAATGGTACTTATTTTTACGCAGGGCCACCGTCCAGTGCATCACCCTTCAGTCCTTTCCCATCGCCAGGTCCGTTTAGCCACAATAGAGGATACTTATTAGCAGGGGACTGGCGTATGGAAGAAAGGGGGACTATGGACTAGGAGTAAGGCGGTCACTACGGTGAGTGACTGTCATACTCATACATCCCGTTCCCTTTCCTCCATACTTGATCTCCCACAGGTATTACATGTATAGCAATGTGCAGTAATGTTTGCAGAAAGCAGATGGGAGGTCCAAGTAGCCGCCTTGGAAATTGACTCCCAAGGGACATACTTTTGGATGGTAACAGCTGCTTTGACCCAGACCAGATGTGAACGAATGCCCTTTGTTGGTTAAAGCCTTGAATCTTGCCTCAGAAACACATGAAGCTACCCAGTGGGAGATGGATGCTTTTGAGGCTGGATTCCTTTTTGGGTCACCAAATGTAACAAAGTCATGAAGAACTTCTGAGTTCACTGGTCCCATCACGTTAGAACGTCGGAGCACATCTGACATCTAAGTTGTGCAGGACCCCCTCAGCATCAGAGACCGGGTTCGGGAAGAAGACCAGTAAAGATATTGAGTGGTTCAGATGAAATTCATACACCACTTTAGGTAGGAAGGCAGGGTGAGTGCGAAGCACAACCCTAAATTTCCATAAGGATTAAGAACGGATGTTCCACAGAAAGAGCCTGAAGCACACGTATACGTTGTGCAAATGTTACCGCAATCAAAAAGGCAACTTTCCAAGACAGGTACTTCGAGTTTGGTAGTGGCCATGGGTTCAAAAGGCTTGTGACATAACGCAGTGATGACCACATTCAGATCCCATTTGGGATGAGGGGCCCGAACCGGCCCTAAAAGAAGACCTGCAAAAGGACTCTTGAGAAACTGGTTTGCCAGTGAAAAAGAGCATCTGTCTGGACAGATAAGCCGCAATGGCGACTAGGTATGTCCTGCATGATAAGACATTGATGCCAGAGACTGCAAGCTCCGATACAAAAGACGAGAAAGTCAACAGAAGCCTGTCGGGAATCAAGCTGTATAGCTAGACACGAATGACATAAAACAGAGCCATTTGCTCCTGTACTGAGCCCTCATAGAAGGCTTATGTGCCGCTTGAATTATGCACATGTTATCCTCAGAGGTAGAAATGCGCCATTGATCGGCACTCGGGTACCAGGCCTCCAAGCTGAAGGATTGTGGGCAGGGGTGCCACAACCGTGGATTGCTCTGGTGGAGAAGGTCGGGAATCTGCAGCAACCTGATTGCGGAGAACACCGACAGGTGCTGCAGCTCCGAAAACCAGAACCTGGCTGGCACCAAGGAGCTATGAAGAGGAGAGTGCAGTTCAACGCACTCCTGAGTTTCCAAAGTGATAGATTGCTGAAATATCTTGGTAAGAACATTGTGTTAATCTCCCACTCTTCACTCGCTGTAGATTGGGAGTCGGTCTGCAGCCACATTGATGTGACCCGGAATGAGCACCAACAGTGTTGGAAAGCACAATTCCAAATTTGGATAGCAAGGTCCATCAAGAGGAGAGACAAGGTGCCCCCTGTTTTTTTTAACCACGCTACAGAATTGTCTGTGCCAATTCGAACCACACCGTTTGTGATAAATAGCGGGTTGAGGTGATGGTGTGGGGGCGGAGGGGGGCTGACTTGAGCGTCAGAAAAACTGCTGGGAGCTCCAGGTAATTGATATGTAACCGCCTGTCCTGAGGCGTCCACAAACCGCACACCTCGATGTGAAGCAGTGTTGTGCCCACCCCAAACATGAGGAGTCTGTAGGAACCATTACTTGTGGGCAGTGTTCCTGGAAGGAGGTCCCCACTGAAAGGTTGCTGGCCAACAAACACCATTGAAGATCTGCTGTCATGCAGAATGGGACTGGAATCATCTTGGAATCTCGTTCCGTAGCTTGGGACCAGCTGCTCCGAAGAGCAAGCTGAGAGCGCCTCATTTTCAGGCATGCAAGAGGTAGAGCTAACGCGCAAGCGGGAACCCGCCCAGGCAACGGACAAAGACCCATCAGTCTTCTGTGATTGTCTGCCACACCTCGTCCTCCCACCGGTGTCTCGTGCGAGCAATGGAAAAAATCATTTAGATGGATTATCAGTGGGGAGACCACCCTTTGCTGAAGAGGCTGCTGACCAAGAAAAAACAGCCACCTTGCCTTTGCAACAGGGGGCGCCAGCAGGAGCATCTGCACAGCGGTCCTGGAAGCATCTGCAACCAAGCAGGATCTCGTTTGAGACCCTGACCTGCGAGTATAAGCCGCCTTAACTGGGTTTTGGCAAAGACCGACAAAGACTTAGGTTGCGTGATTGCCTTAGTTTTGGCAAGGTCCTCATCAGTGGAGGAGTGGAATGAAGAACACGTACTTCATCCTGAATCTCCTGCGAGAACTTCATAGCATGCAGCCACGCTTGGCAGAAGAGGTGTACTCTAACCAGAAGGCTCCGAGCAGAAGTATCAACATGAAGGGCCGTGGCCTCCAGCAAGTCCTGCGCCAGAACTTTGGCATCGGATAAGCCGCCTTTAAAGTCTTCGAGCTGGTCAGGAGGAATACATTCCTGAAACTCGGCAAACTCCTTCCGCAGACCAATATTAGCAGCTGCCAGGATGACAGTAATATTAGCCTGATGCAGCTGGAGGGCGGAATTGACACCCCCCACCCCACCCAACCCCCCACCACCACCACCACCACCACCACCCAACCCCGCAATGGTGTCAAGAAGCTGGTCCTCCTTGGAAAGGACTTCGGAGGCTGCAGTGGAGGATGTAGAGGACGGATTGGACTTGAGCGTATCTGCTACCGCCACCGATGAGGGGCGTGGACATGCAGTATTTCTGCGACGCATGCAGCTTGTAGTGAGCATCAATTTCCTTGTTTAGGTGCTGCCCGGAATGCATTTTCCCCCCAGACCTTGCTGGCATCGGCCAAAACATTGTCCACACATGAGCGCACACCAACCTATTCCTTCAAAGCAGAGTAAAAGGCCCCCAAAAGTATGCCTACTTGTGGAGGTGGAGGCTCAGGTATTGGAATGTCTAGCACCTCAGACCCCATGGGCAGAATGTATTGCGCAACAGAGCCTTTAACACGGGTGAAAGTGGAAGCGGCACACATGAAAGTGGAGTAGGTGGCACTACCGGGAACTGTGGAGGACTAAATGGAGCAAGTCGCGGTTCAGGTGGCTTAGGATACATTTTCTTGAAAAGCGCCTTAAAGTACGCCTTCTTTGGATCAGACTGCATAAGCGTCTTGCCAAAACTTGCCAAAAAAAAACATATCGTCAGACGAAGGCCTAGTCAATGGAGTGGGTAGAGGCAGCTCGGAAGGGGCATACCCCCAGGATTGCAAAGGGGATGACTGCCAGGAAGGCCCTCCGCCAACTGATCCATGTAAACCAAGGGAATGGATGTAGGCAGCAGGAGCAAGATTGGCAGCAGAAAACAAGCACCCCAATCAATCAGAAGGCAGAATGGAGTCCTATCCTCCACATTACATAGAAAGTGCGGCTCCAACCCAAAAACGGGCCCCTCAAAACCAGCCGTTGAGAACGTTGGTGAGAGGGTAGTCAAAATGGCCCCAGTAGACCGCAGGGGTCAAACCGCCATTTTGTTACTGCATAAGGTGAACTGCGACACAGGAGTCAGTGAGGCTGTTGTCACCGCAGGGGCATCAGGGTACTTCTGTTCCATTTTAGCCCTGTGACAGGACACCTCAGCAGAGCCGGTGCTAGTAGATGTAGAGCGCTTCTGCGACCCCTTAGAATCTGCTGGAGAATGAACCCTTAGTGAGGGAACCTCAGCAATGCCAGTACTTGAAGACTGTTAAACACCCCAGCAGTCTTCTTGGCCCCCTTAGCAGAATCGGTTTGACCACAGGCTTGTGTGGGGCAAGGCTTAGGGTAGCCAGAGCCTTCGGAGGAGGCCCCCCTCGATCATGCCTGGCTTAGATTATAGCTCCAAGTCAGAGATCCTCAGGGTTAACCCTCGGTGCGTTTAGTCAACTTAACAGGAACCTCAAGACGAGTATCGCTGCACTTCGTTCCAGATTGGGAAACCTCGGGAGCTACCCTAGTGAAAAACAGCCCCACAAGTTCTAGGGTTAACCTTTTCCCTAAATGAGGAACCTCGGATGAAGAGCCGGTCCTGGGAGCTCCTTACAGGGAACCCCGGAGGAAACTCCAGAGTCCAGGTTCGATCCCTTTCGGGTCACCTAAGGGAGAACCCTGGTACCAGAGCCACTTGGGCCCCTCACAGCACCAGTAGACCCAATGAAGGGATTCCCCTGTCCGTGGGTGCTCTGAAAAGGAAGGGACTTACCACCCGCTTCCTTTTCTCTTCAATGAACTAATGTAAACGTGGCGGAGGCATCTGCTGGAACACCTCCTCCCACCCAAAAGGTCGACGCTGGAGTGCCCGGACGGAGAGGGAGTCGCAGTAGAAGCAAGAGTCCCGCCGGTGTTCCGGACCCAAGCACTCCATACAGAGTGGGGATCCGACCTCACGAAACAGCATTCGCAAGAAAAACAGGACACAAATCTCATACGCTCCGGCATAGACTAAAGATATAAAAAAAAAAATAGAAAACTGTGGAACCGGAGCAGGAATATGAAGGACAAGGGAACAAAAAGAAAAACATTCCCCAAGATGCAAGGGTGTCTGACCCCGTGGAGAAAAGGACTCAAGGGCGATGCAGAGCTCATCAAGGTGGGGCTGCAGAGACAGGTGGTGGCCATGCGTAAAATTAAAAAGGATAATAAAGTTATACTTTAAAAGTGGTTCGATCCCGTCCCAATAGACGGAATGTGCCACAAGTATGGAGGAAAGGGGACAGGACGTAGAAGTATAAAGAGTGGAAAGTAACGAGTAAAGAAGGTCTAAGAGGGGTGACAAAAGCAGGAAATATCCACTTAGGAACATGGTTAAAGATGAACTGTGTTATGGTAGAAAGCATTGCATCAGGCAAGGGAAGCCCGAGAGAAGTACATGAACTGTGCCGAAATAAGAAACTACGGAATTGCCTTTTTTGTGAACTGTTTGTAACAAACTAAAGATGGAGATCCCGAGTGACTTGTGCTTGGAGATGGGAGTTGAGCAGAAACTCCAGGACCATCCTGATATTCGAGATATATATATATATATATATATATATATATATATATATATATATATATATATATATATATATACACACATACCCTACACATAAGTTGAAACGTGAGGGCAAGTATAGGTTTTTGACAGATTTACTTTTGTGATACATTCTTTCTTCTGTATTTTAATGGTTGAGACGACTCATTTAGAAATGAGTTAAGTTAAGCATTCTTCAAACCCGATATTTATAAATAAGGTTTTCGAAACTTGTATCCTTGTGTCTGGGTCTACCTTTGAGCACTATGCCTTTCTCACAAGGCTTAGTAGAGGAGGCCTGCAACTCAGAACCGTCTTAAAGGTTAGTAACCTTAAGGGGAATTCATGGAGTAGCTCAAAGGGAGAGCACATTAGAAATTGTAACACAAGATTGAGATCCCAAACAGACACTAAGGTGTAGGAGGGAACACGTCAGCCCTTTAAGGAATTGAATGATTAACAGCATCTTGAAATAAGATACCTCTTCAGATGTGCGCTTGAAGATTGCAAGCGCTGCCAAATAACCTTTTATTTTCCAATCTGGAGCTCCAGATTTGCCAAGTGTAACCAAAAAAAAAAAAAAAAACAACACACACACACACACCACCGTAGGTGTAGTGCACTGAAAATGATCCACATTCTGCTCCCTGCACCTGCAACAGTATTTGTCCAAACGGCAGCGGAACAAGGACTTTGTTGCTGGGCTTCTGGCTACGAGCATGTCTCCTAGAGCTCCTCTTGGGGGAAATTCCCTGGAGCAGAACAGTTTGCACTTCAGTTACACTGGTCACAAACAGATCCACTTGAGGGGTTTCCCCAAAGGGTGAAGATCTCTTCCTGAGCTAGTCCCCACTCGTGGGAGACTGCTCTGCCTGCTCAGCGAGTCCACCACCATGTTCTCTGGCTAGGTGAAATGCTGATAGGAAAATTCCTTCTTGAATTGCCAGATCCAGAGCTGCATCATCTGCACAGTGGTAGTGAACCTATGCCTCCTCTTTTGTTGAGATAGTACATGACCACTGGGTTATCCATCATGATCAGGAAAGGTTTCCCCCATACAGATGACAGAAAGGCCTTCAGCACAAGTCTGATCACCCTCTGCTCTAAAAGATTAAGGTGTAGTTTGTACTCCGATGGAGACCAATGACTGCGGATTGTCAGACTGTTGGCGTGGGCTCCCCACTCAGTGAGTGGGGCGTCCGTAACTACCGTCATCTCTGGCCATGGTTGCCAAAATGTTTCTACCTCAGAAGATTGTTCTCGCAGGCGCACCATAGGAGACCCTGTGCAATCTGGTTAGGAAACTGTGGTCTCAATTCCCGGGAAAGGTGTCAGACCGTCAAGTTTCTGAGAGCTTATTGAAAGGATGTCATTCACAGGCGGGGAGTGGGTGAGGCTTGGCGGGGGATTCCCCTCTCCCCCCTCAGGATGAATCCAGGAACACTCTGATTAATTGGATTCTTTGAGATGGTATCATGTGGGACTTCTTGTAACTGAGGGAGAAGCCCAGTCTGTGGAGAGAACGACAGGTTATGCAGAGATGTTCCAGGGCCCTGATCAGACAATCGTCCAAGTAGGGGTAGACGTGAATCCCTCCTCTCCAGAGAGATTTGCTGGCCCCACCGCCATTAACTTGGTGAAAACCCTCAGGGCAGAGGTCAGCACAAATGGCCCAACTCAAAAATAATGCGAGCCACCAACAGCGAACCTCAGGTACTTTCTGAGCTTGGAATGGATAGGCACATGAAATAAAGCATCCTGGTCCAATTACAATCCAATCCTGGAGCTGGAGGGCCTGAAGGATCGGGGGGTGGTGGGGGGGGGGGGGTCAATGACCATTTTGAACTCCTGAGGAACTTCAAGTATCTCAAGTCCAAGATGGTTCTCAATCCTCTGACCTTCTTGGGGAGTGAACTACCCTTGGTTACTCTCCGTCACAGGTACCAGTTCTATAGCACCTTTCTCTAGCAGGCTCAACATTTCCTGCAAAGGGAACGGATCCAGAACTTTGGACAAGTGGCTCTCTGATGAATGATCCGAGGCCTTTTTAAAAAGGGAAAGCAGTAACCCTGGGCTACTGTATCTAACGCCCACGCATCTGAAGTAATACCTCGCCATTCTTTCAGATGCTGTGAGAGTCTGCCTCCCACAGGGGTCTTGTGGGCTAAGGACTCAGAGGTTTTGAGGCAGCTGATAAGGTAGGTGTTGCTCGAGCGGATTTTGCACCTCTCCCATCACGAGGGAATCTTCTTTGGCCCCTTTGACATACAAGTCCAAAAGGACCTAACCCCACCCCCCCCAGATGGTCCACTGGGGTGAGATGCTGTGGCTGTCTGATCGCGGCACCAAAGGATTCGGCTGCCGCCTTAAAGGTCTGCAGCTTCTACAGGCTTTCGTCAGCCTTGCTGCCGAACAGCTGAATGTCACCAAAGGGCATGTCGAGTAGCCTAGCCAGCACATCCGATGCTGCAAATCTGCAGAGTAGTGCTTGCCACCATGGCTCTGCTGATGCTGAGTCCAGTCCTGATTTCTTCCCCTTTGGGAAGAGAATCAGCCGCCGTTAAAACAGTTCCACAGGGCGAACGTAAACTTTACTAGGGCGTAAGTGGTGTTTGCAAACTTGAGAGCCATGCTTCCTGAAGAAAATTATTTTGTAGCCCAGCGTTGAAACACTCATCCCAGTGTGATGGGATGGTTGGCTATGCAACCTGCTTAGAATTAGACGCTGTTTGAAACACCATGCTCTCTGGTGTTGGGTGCTTAGATAAGTAGCTACGATTGTGTTAGGCAGAAACTTGTGCAGTTCCCTTAGGGACCACTGCAAAAAGTTTAAGACCACAGGTGTTAGCAGTAAACCCAATTGGTAGCAGTCCAAACCCCCAGATTTACCTGGTAGCTGTGGCTGAGCAGTCAGACTTCTCTCAAGAAGAGTTAGGCAGTATATAGAGTATACACAATAGGGCTAAAAATACAGTAGCACAAGCAAACACTGACCAGAGCTTGGTATAAAAGTATATAATTATTTAAAAACACACTTTTAAAAATACACTGGCACTAATATGTCAAGCAAGTTCAAACAGTCACTAGAAATTTATAGACCTCCCTAATTATTTGACAAGTCTAGGTTAAGACACCACTTATTTAGCAAAACAGAGGTGAGCGCGTAACCCTAGATGGCACTCCAATAATTTGTTTAAAAAAAAGGGAGAGAACAGGTAGAATAGGAAAATCACACAGTACCAATACTTTTAAGAACCCACAGCAAGTCAAGAAAGGCAGGGTCTACTGTAGAGCAAAAAGTTCATAGGCCAGGCCCACTCTTGGAGAGAGCAAGGCAGAATGTGCCCAAGATCACAGTGGAAATGCACGCAAAGTCTTTGCAGGAAAGTCAAAAAGAGGTTGGATCAAGTTAGAAAGGTAATGTTAACAGGTCCGAGGTCACCCCAGGATAGAGAGTCAAGGATTTATGGGACACCTTGGACAGTCTGTTGCAAGGGAGACCAGGCGGGACACAGTACCTGAAATGGTGAGAAAGCTCCAGCAGGGGCAATTGTTACTGGCAGCGGGTGCAAGTCGGGGCTTCGTCCAGGGTAAGAGAAGATCTAAACGTGGAGGAAAGCTGGAGGTCATTGTACCGCCAGGGAAGAAACCAGCCGCGGAGTTTCCCGGTTAAAAGGTACTACCCTTTTATTCGCGGTAGTGGTGAAGCGTGGCTATCCGGCCGCCGGGGTGCTTGGCACGGGCGATCGACCACGAGACGATCCAGGAGGCGAAAAAAGGCAAACTGGTTGGTCCCACCAGCTCAAAGGGAAGAAGACTCTCCTGGAAGAACATCTTCTCTGTCGTCGGGAAAGTGGCGAGTTTCGTACAGCAGGGCTCCACCGGTGGTGCCGTTGTTGTAGATGGCTCAGCTTCTCCCCTCTTTGGATTCACTGGGCCAATCACACAAGAGTGCAACTTGAGTTGCCAAGGCAACTCAGTCCAGGGTGCCTATTCCCCCTCCCACACATCCTGTAGACCCAGACAGAGTGGCACCACTTTGAGGCTTCTGTGCAGAAGCCCGCCAAAAGTGGAACAAAGGGCTCGACTTGGGTTAGGGTTTCAGAGGCGAACACAAACACCATTTTAAAACCGAGTCCTGGCAAAGAGACCCAACCGGGGAATAAATATTAAATAAATAACCCAGCGGTATCTTTAACATTGCACCAAAAAGTGGTGCGTTTAAAATTAATGGGAAAATCCTATAGGAAATATTCCGGTGGAATATTTCGCGTGGTATCCACTCCCACCAGCCAGAAACTCGACAAGGGGGGGGGGGGGGAACTGGACAGTGCCCTCTTGGAAAATAGACCCAGGGGCAATCGAATTACCCCTAGCAGTACTTCCACAATATGATGGTTTGTACTGGTTCTGTTCACATTTAAGACTAGTAAAGGCAATGGTGACTTTACATGCCCTGGGAGACAGTCAGTCCCAGGGTATGGAGTCTATGTTTGGGGGTCACTATGACACCCCTGTGTTACTGCACTGAGGGTGCTGTGTAACACTTACCAAAAACCACATGAAGCCCTATGGAGTAAAAGGCCCCATAGCCTATAAAACACATTACATAGTCAAAGGACATTCTCAAATCATGCGTAAGTGGGAGAAAGTCTCACTCTTAGCAGAAAAAAAAAACCAAAAATCCAGCAAAGCTGCTGGCGGACTTACTAGGTTTAGGAAATTAGCCTTTACAGAGAATTCTCCCTAACAGATTGCAGATTTTTTTGTTAGGTTCTTTTTAACCGCTGGACTAGATTCTGGAACCCTTCTTTTGGAGGGCAACATGAAAAGTAAGAGATCCTTTTGTGGACCTTTGTCAAGAATGTCCGTTATGTTGCAGGTCTGCCCCATCCCAGGAATTCAATAAGCTTAGATATAAACTGCCTATAAGAAGCATCAGCATGGTCTGCCGGGTCTGGCTTGCCAAACTCAAGCTCAGGTGATGTGTCAATCCCACTAAAGATTTTCATATAAATATCCTTTAGCCTAGACTCCGAGATAAGAGCATCTGGAGAGCCAAACTCCAAACCAAAAGGAGTGTCCTGGTTCAACGGCTTGTGTTCCTCATAAATAAAAGGTTAAGGATTTGAAATAAGGAAAAAGGTGTCTATGATTTTTCTACTTCCTTATCAATTATTGGTGTTTGAGGTCTCGATGCTAATGGAATCGATGACAGCAACGATTTATGCGTTGATTTAGGTGTAAACGGAACCCTCAAATCAATAAGGAGTCTTCGACAGTTTTTCATTGTGTTGAGACCTCACCAGTTAAAGGCTTCTCCGGCCTATGTCTCGGGCTTGAGGGCATGCAGGATTTTGCCTTCGCTAATTCTGTCGGCTTTTGTTGGGTCAACAGGAGCATGGCCTTTTTCCTTTGTTTTTAGGGGGGGGGGGGTGTCGGTGTCTCCATATTAAGCATCTCCGGTCTTATTTCCTATCAAATTGCTGGAGTGGAGGATTTGGATTCCGGAGCGTGAAGGTTTCTGCAATCTTTTCCGTTGAGGAGGGACGTCTCGCGACTCATCAGACTATCATTTCGACAGTCTAGGGGGATTTAGTTGGGGACTACCCAATGCTAATTTCCCTTTACGCTCATGGACCGACGGGCCTTACAGTCCGCCGTCCTATTCTCCACACCAAGGCACCACAGACAATCAGTGAGGATCCATGAGGGACATCTTGGCACCGGAATCAGTCTTTTTTATCCTAGTTTTCGCAGTTGATTTTGAGACAAAGGCATCGTACTCCAGACAAGAGTACCATATTTCTCGAAGCGTTCCCTCTGGTGGGAAAAAGAAACTGAAGCCAACAGACACTGCATGTGGTAATAAAAAAAATATATAAATATGTAAAAGCATTTCTGATGGTTGTATCTGCTTAGATTCACATGCTGTACATAGTCTGACATCCAGTGGTCACTGCAGAGTATTGCATTTTGTTTTTCGTAGTCCAAAAGGGGACGTCGACAAGGCGGGTCTGTAACCCTATCCCTATAGTGACATGCAGTGTACCCACAATCCCTCACGCGTCGAGGTCCCCCGATATTTTTTCTGCCCTGAGGGAGCCTTCTAGACTTGAGTGAGTACAGAAAAGAGATATAAAAAGATGTCCATGTTCCTTCCATCCGAGCGGGGAGGAAGGGTGGGCGCATGTGAATCTAAGCAGATACAACCATCAGAAATGCTTTTACAGTAAGTAATGCATTGTCTGATGTTTGTTAATCTGCTTAGAATCACATGCTGTGCATAGACTAGCGAGCAGTACCCGGAGTTGGAGGTGGGTTTGGAGAAGGAACAGTAGAGAAAAGATGTCTTAATACTGCTTGTCCCACCTGGGAATCAGATCTAGAGTGGGCATCTAGACAGTAGTGTTTTGTAAAGGTGTGTACAGAACTCCAGGTTGCCGCTTTGCAAATGGACTCAAGAGGAACATTTGCAATGAATGCTATGGATGCCCCAGTGCCTCGAGTAGAGTGTGCTCTTGGCTTGAAGGGTAGTTCTCTCTTAGCAAGAGTGTAAGAGCGTGATGCACTGAACAATCCATCTAGATATAGTGGACTTTGAGACTGCATCTCCTTCTCTTCCTGCTGCCACCGACACAAAGAACTGATTAGTCTCTCTCAGTGGTCTAGTTCTTTCCATATAAAACATGACAGCTCTGCGCACATCAAGTGTATGCAGGCTTTTTTTCTCCCAAATTTGAAGGGTTTTGAAAGAACGTTGGTAGTTCTATTGACTGGTTGACATGGAATTTCGAGATGAATTTCAGTGCAAACCTTGGGTGTGTGCGTAGAACCACCTTATCTTTGTGAACCGTTACAAAGGGGTCTAGAACAGAAAGAGCCTGTAGTACACTTCCTCTCCTAATGGAGGTGATAGCTATTAGGAAGGCGGTCTTAAGAGTGAGGTCTTTAAGAGTTGCCTTGTTCATGGGTTCAAAGGGTGAGCCCATGAGCCTGGTAAGTACCACATTTAGGTCCCAGCCGGGAGCTGGGTTTGCTATCGGAGGGTGTATTCTCTTTACCCCCTCCATAAAGTCTTTAATAACTGGGACTTTCCACCATGACACTAAGTTGGGAAGTGGTGTATGCAGAAAGTGCCGCTAGGTGGACTTTAATAGAATTGAATACTAGACCTGAGTCCAGTAAATGGGTCAGGTACAGAACAATGTGTGGGAGCGCAGTCAACAGGGTTGATGGTTCTTCCTCTACACCAGATGACAATTTTCCATTTGCTAGGCTAACAGTGACGAGTGTTAGGCTTTCTAGCCTCCCTGCGGGAGTTGTAAATGTCCAAATTCTATGATCTCAGGGGCCAGGCTGCTAAGTTCATGGTCTGAGGGCATGGATGCAGTGTCCTACCCTTGTCCTGTGACAGCATGTTGTACGGGCAGGGAAATTTCACTGGAGGAGATAGCGACATCTCCATCAGGTGAGCAAACCATGGCTGCCGGGGCCACTAATCTCATGGTAACTTGTTCCTGGTGCATCTTGTGAACAATCTTGTTGAGAAGGGGAGTCGGGGGGGGGGGGAAGCGTAAACAAATTTCCCTGACCATGGAAGCGATAGACCGTTCCCCCTTGGATTGGTTCTGGGGGTACCTGGAGGCGTAATCTTGGCATTGTGAGTTTTCCAGAGTTGCGAACAGGTCTATTTCTGGGAATCCCCATTGTGTGAAAACTCCATTCGTACTCTGAGGGCAGAGGGAAGTCTCTGCTTAGTTTGTCTGCTAGCAGATTGAGTTCCCCTGGAACATGTGTCTGAGAGCCCACTTCCAGTTGTTCTGGGACAGCTTGGACAGTCCTGGAGAGTGAGTGCCCCCTTGTTTTTTGAGGTAGTACATGGCTGTGGTGCTGTCCGTGAGGACCATCACTGTCTTCCCTTGTATGTGTGCCTGGAAGGCTTTTAGTGCCTTGAACACAGCCAGTAGCTCCAGTAAGTTTATGTGCTTGGATGCTACGCTCGGAGTCCAAACTCCGTGAGCAGTCTGATGGGATAGGTGAGGCCCCCCCCCCCATCCTGTGAGGGATGCGTCTGTGGTTAGAGCGGCTTCCACTGCGGGGGTGGCGAATGGTTTTCCTATTACCAGGTTTTCCTTCGACCACCACCGTAGCAAGAGAACCAAGGACTGCGAGACAACCACTAGATCGTCCCATTGTCCGCTGGCCTGACACCACTGGCTGTTGAGCCACTCTTGCATTGGGCGCATGCGCAGGCACGAGTGGGGTACCAAATAAATACATGACGCCATCATTCCTAGCAAGCGCATTGCTTTGCGTACCGTCACCCCTCGACCTGCTACATATTGAGGGATCTGAAACAGCATATTTTGGACCCTCTCTTTGGAGGGGAAGACAAGGCCGTCCTTTGTTCGAATTAGAGCCCCTAGGAATTGTTCGACTTGGCTGGGGTCTAGGCTGGACTTCTTCTCGTTGATGGAGAAGCCCAGTTGGAACAAAAGGTCTACAGTCTTTTGGGTATTTGAGAAGCATGTTTCGTAAGAATCCCCTGTTATGAGCCAATTGTCGAGGTAAGGGTATACTGGGATGGACAACCTGCACAGGTGGGCTGTTGCCACTGCCAGTACTTTCGTGAATACCTTCGGTGCTGATGCTATCCCGAAGGGTAGCACTCTGAACTGGTAGTGTTTGCCCTCCATCATGAACCTGAGGTATTTTCTGTGCGCTGGCAACATTAAAATATGAAAGTATGCATCTTTCATGTCCAGTGTTGTCATGTAATCTCCTTGTGATAGGAGGGGGATCACTTCCTGTAAGGTCACCATACGAAACTTTTGAGGTTTGCCAAATTTGTTTGCTGGGCGCAGATCTAATATAGGGCACATGGTTAAGTCCTTTTTGGGTACAAGGAAGTACACTGAATAAATACCTTCCGTTACCTGAAATAGAGGCATGACCTTTATAGCTCCTTTTTCCAGTAGCTCGTCCACTTCTTGTAGAAGAATGGCGAAGTGTTCTGGTGTCATGCGTCGTCCCATTGGGGAACTGTTGAATTCTATACAGTAGCCGCGGGCTATGTACCCAGCGGCCTGATGTTATTCCCTCCCATGCTGGAAGAGAGGATGTTAACCGGCCCCCGACCGGCGATGCATGGGAGGGGACCCCGAATCTTTGAGTCATTTGGTGTTGGTGGCTTGGGAACCTCTAGGGGTGGAACCCCGACCTCTCCTTTTGCCACGGCGTTGTCCTCTCTGGTTGTATTGCCCACTGGTGGCTTGGTTAGAGGACCAGTTGTTTGCAGAGTATTGCTGCTGCCGATTTTGCTGCTGGCGTTGGCCTCGAAAAAAGCGCCTATTGCCATAGCCACGTTTGTTAGGAGGCCTAGAAATCTGGTCTAGGGTTTTGAAGGTGTCAAAACTTTCTTTGCCGTTTCTAGTGCCTCATCAACCGCCTTTCCATAGAGGTTGGCATCTTCTATAGGCTTGTTGATTAGAGATGCTTGTGTTTCAGGTTTAAACCCCGAATTACGCAGCCAGACATGGCGTTTGAGGAGTATTCCTTGGACTAGGGAACGGCCAGCCGTTTCTGCAGCATCCAGAGTGTTTTTCACGATGCTTTGGTTGACTATGGTCCCTTCAGTAATCGTGGCCAGAAGCCGTGTACGTAGGGGTTCTGGTACCTCCTCGGCGTCCCTGCGTAGCTTGCTCCATTGTGCATCTGCATAACTTGCTAGCAAGGAGTTGTTGTTTGCAATCCTTGCGGAACAAGCAGCGGAGGCTGTGATCCTCTTCCCCAGGGCATACAATTTTTTACCCGCTTTATCTGGTGGTGCTTTGCTGGTAGAGAGCGGGACCCCTGCTCTTTTCCTTGTATTTGTCACCACTAGGGAGTCTGGTACAGAGTGGCCCCTGATGTACAACGGGTCTGAAGGAGAGGGACGGAATAGTTTTTCTACCCTCGGGTTGACCCCTCTGACCAACGCGGGTGTAGATAGTGAAGGGATAATTAGTCTACTTACTGAGGCAAGGAGGGTAATGGTTTGGCTGACAGGGGGTTTCTCCTGGATTACCTTCTCCACAAAGTCAATGTCAGGAGAAATCGCCCCAGTGTCTATTTCGAAATGCGCTGCTGCCTTGCGTAGTAGTGCATTAAATGTAGGTTGATCGTCTATAGGTGACGTGTTCCTATTAGGTGAGTCCTCGGGAGGGGACAGGTTTAGTGCATCAGGGTCCGAAAACGCTGATGGGACTGCCAGGGCTGTGAAGCACCTTCCTCTGGGTCTTCTCCAAAGCCCCCCGACCTATATCTGGATTATCTTCAAAACCCTCCTCCTCTAGGTTTAGTTCCTCTTCGTTGCCTAAAAATTCGTCCTCCTGAAAGTGGGGGGGTCCTCTTCAGTGAAGTCATAAATCTACATCCACTTGGGAGGGATTAAAGCCTAGGGAATTTAGCCCTGGGGTCCACCTGAGGTCCTCTTGCCCTTTTGGGTGGTGGTAGGTTTTGAGTCTCCATAAACCTCTCCATCCAGAACTTGAGTCTCTCTAGGGTCTCATGAGGTACCCCCGAACGGTCTGGGGGAGGGGGGAAATACGTTTTTTGGCCTGAAGACGCTTTGACCTCTCCCATAACGTCGAAGAAAGGTCTCCGTCGCCATCTGAAAAACCTTCTGGCAGGCTAGGAGTCCATTTAGATGAAGGGGGCAGTTCCTGCCTTCCTTCCGGCCTTTTTTGGCGTTTCTCTAGCCTTCTGAGCGGTATTTGGCGTATCTTTCGCCGTCCTCTTCTGGCTATCGGCGGAAACGATCCTCGCCAGGCTCTCGATGACTAATCTGTCTGTGGAGGGCTCTGGTATTGACGTTACGGGCGTTGCATGTTCTACGGCGACGGGCGCTCTGACGGAGCGCTTTGTATGGCGGTTTGGGGGTAACGCCCTTATCTGGGGGAAGCCCAGTCGCTGGTCGCGTCTGCCGTTGCGAGGGGGGCTTAAGACTTACAGTCTGAGGAGGACGCCGGTGGAACCTGCGTCTCCGTTGGCGCTGATGGTTTCTTCGTCTTTGACGAAGAAGAGCCGTGGGTTATGTGTTTATGGGAGTTTTTATTGTGTCCGTCAGTGTCGCCGGGGTGTTAATCCCCATAAGCAGGGCTTGAGCCGAGCTTGTCGGGGCCAGGGACAGACGAGGAGCCCGAGCGCTCCTTAGAGAGGTCTTCGACTTCCGAAACGGATGTCCGGTTATCACATTCCTCGTCACTTTCTGCGGCGGCGGGTGAGGAATTGGACCTCGACATGGCGTAGGCCGCCCACCTTTTGACCCTGCGGTCCTTTAAAGTCTTAGGCTTAAGAAGCTGACAAGCCGCGCAGCCGTCTTCCTTGTGGTCGAGGGGCAAGCAACGGTTACACAGTTTATGCCGGTCTTTCCAGGTGAACTTGCCCTTGCAAAGCGGGCAAAACCTAAAGGGTGTCCTCTCCATAGCTGAGGAAATATTTCACTGATAACCCCGAGGGAAAGGGAGGGGGGAAAAGGAAAGGCATTCTCAGAGAGAATGAAGAAATGTCCCACGACCCACTCTCCCTACCGTCTTTTGGCCGGCGAGGCCAGGCCACATGTTCGGCAGCGCCGAAGGAGCTCCTCCGTCTCGTCCCTGCCGTCGAAGTTCTTACTCGGAGGAACGGCTTCGCAGCTACGTCGAGGGAGGGATCTTATGTAAATAGATATTAATAAATAACGACCAAAGGTCGAGTAAATGAATTTGCAATGTCTCTCGAGGAGCTCTGCGTAAAGGCGACCAATATCTGGGTGGGAAAAAACAATCTGAGGGACCTCGACGCGTGAGGGATTGTGGGTACACCGCACGTCATTATAGGGATAGTGTTACAGACACGCCTTGTCGACGTCCCCTTTTCGACTACGAAAAACAAAATGCAATACTCCACAGTGACCACTGGATGTTGGACTATGCACAGCATGCAATTCTAAGCAGACTAACAAACATCAGAAACATATATATACATATACACACACACACACACACACACCAGACCCTGGGATGAAGCCCTCGAAGGACATTGAACCGATGCACAGCTCCCTCTGCCAAAAAGTAATTGCTTAAGCTGAATATGAGAGAGGACAATGCATTTGAATGGTAATTAGCACAACCCCCATTGACAAGCTACCACCCTTTTTGGTAGTCATCAACTTAAGATATTTGAAGATAACTGCAAGAGACCATAGAATGTTTGGTATGTACAACTGCCATTAAAACATCACGTTTAACAGGGCCACGATTGAATTAGCGCAACTTAATGCTGCAGCTACTGCCACGCGAGGTCCTGCAGGATGAGGACTCATTTCGCTTGCTTAAACACGGCAAAGCACAGGGGGGTCAAGAGTGTAACATTTCAGAATCCACAAGTCTGAGGAGAGAACTGGGGAAGTTACACACATGCCATCAGCAAGAGGCTAGCTTTCTCTTTTCAGACCGTTCTCAAAACCATGTCAGTTTGTGCCATACTTTTTAAAAACCACCCTTGTGTCAACTACTCTACCAATCGAAAATAAAGGGCTCCTGGTTATACATAAGTTTATATATTTTGTTTTAGTGAAAAAAAAAAATGTACTATCTGCTTATCAAATATCTTAATACAAGTAAGTACAAGTTCACTATTTTAAACTGTAACCATCATGTACCAAAATGTATATAGCAAGTATGACAAAGTTGAGAAGATGAAGCAAAATATCAATACAACACAAAGGGTTCAAAAACAAGACAAGACACAACGAGAGGGAGGGAGGGAGGGGGGGAAAAGGGTAAGGCCAACAATAGTCAATTATACATATGCATTGAGATATTCCATGAAAACATTCCTTTTGTTATCAATTTATGTAAACAATTGAAAGTAACAGCATGACTTTTTTCCAAGCGATGCATAGAACAAAGAATACCAAATATTAAGTGATAAATTGGTAGTATTCTTCCAATTATAAGTAATGTTTTGGAAAGCAATATTAATCAACAGGTTAAATAAACTTGAAGTAATCTGTCTAATAACTATGACAGTGCCAGTCATAAGGTTGGCCAAAGATAATGGTTCTGTTATATACGAGACCAAAACTGTCCAAAAAGCATGAGCAAATTTACAATTAAATATTAGGTGAATAAAATCTGCATTAGGTTCACAACAAGACCAGCATTTATTCGAATATCTAACAAAGTTTTTGGCAATGCACACAGGAGTTAGGCAGGCCCGATTGAAGGATGAAAAAGTAAGTTTGTGTAAGGTTGGCAGCAGGAGAGGTGGATTGGCAAATCTTCCAGATTTTTGACCATTGATCGAAGGAAATCTGTTGAACCAAGTCCAGTTCCCATTGAGTTTTGAAGGTTTGGACGTCGAGAATTCATTTATAAATATATACAATTTAGCAGATGAGTTTAATAAATCAAGGAGCGGACCAGGGGATTTCTGATGTTTCAACTAATGTTTTGATTAAAGAAGTGTAAAATGGGACATCAGAAATGGGGATGCAGATGTCAGAGAAAGGGACAAAAGATGAGTTATGGATTGTTTGACATACCCGAAGAATACCATCCATGAATAGTGGAACGATTGAGTTTGGTTACATTTTGCTTATTGACCCAAAAGAAAGATATTCCCGGGCTCAGTTTTAAAAAAGGAGTTATCAGGAAGTTTGTTCCAAATAATTTTAAAGAAATGGAGAGAAGGAAGAGAGGAGCCATTAGGTCAGGAAGATGTACTTAAGTGAGACATGGAAAGGGGATGTGTATGTGCAGATTCCACTTTTATCTAAAAGGGGCATTAATAGGATGAAGTTCATATTGTTTGAATAAGATTAATTGTTTTAGGATAAAGGGTTTGTGGTAGGTTTGGAAGGTAGGGAATTCAACACCCATTTTTTTAAATGGCTATACGTTGTGGGATATTTATACCCATGCTGATGTGCCCCACTTTACCAATGTGGAAAGAAACAACCAAAAATGGATGCGCTAACCCCTGTGCGCACAAAAACCTACAAAACTGCTTGTGGGTCACAATCACAAAATCCTGCACATCCCTGCCACCCACAGTCAAAGTAGGGGTGAAAACAGAACTCCCTGCAGGAGTATGCCAGTGGGTGCTGTTAATTTTAACTTGAAGCAAGGCCACAGACCTGGGCTAAAAGTCGAAAATGCCTTTTAAAATGTAGCTTTGCAACCTTCAAAGTACTGTTTTGGTGCTGGATCCATTATTTTCCAGTGAACCATTGAAATTAAAGGGGTACAGATCACCCAGTGTGGCCAGAGAAACCAGGCAACATTGACAGCAGCTAAGAAATGCATCTAATGAAAAAGGCAGCCCAGAAACAATTCTTTTCAGTTCCACAGGAAAAATGCAGCTAAAAATGGCAAAACACGTAACAATTTCAGCTATGCAGTGAAAACTCCAAGCAAAGGCTGGATACTTACTTCCAGACGGCAAACAAATCTCAACACTTGAGAAAAGAACTGGTGCTGAATAAAATGTGTGCTGCAGAGAAAACTGATGTAAAGGATTCAGATTAAATGTGCTTTTTCCATGAAGTGCAAAATCGCCCGTTTAAAAGCATGTTTTTGTGAAAGGCCTAATTTGCATATGTTTTAAATGAAAGATTTGGGTGGATCTTAAAGTCAAAAACCAGTTTAATTCTGGCTTGACAGAGCCCAGCCTGAGAAAGATTGACACTTCAGGTTGACACTCCACTGCTAGCAGGAAGGCTTAATTGCTGCAGGAGGTTCTCGCATACTGAGAACAAAGAACCCATTAGACATTAGTCTGGGGCCCAGCCAAGGGCAATGGCAGGCTGAACACTGATCCCTTCAGAGGAGAGGCAGGAAACTTCCCTCTGGACCCCCACCCTGATCAAAGGAATTTGACAGCTGTTGCCAGTTGAAAGGAAAGAAAAAACTGCTAAAAAGACATTTGTTGTTTAAAATGCCCATTTGTGATTAAGTTTTGAAAACCTCTAACTTTACCACATGAAGGAGGACAAATCTAAAAAGGGGTAGTTGTAAATCTAATTGTATACTCTTTCTGTGAAGACATGAGTGAACCCTGTACTACATAGGAACACAAAAAGAATAATGGTGGCAAGACTATTGATTCTGCAAATATATTGTATGCCCGTGTTCTCGGGGTGATTGCCCAGATATGTACTGAATTAGGAATGGTTAGGCCAAACCGGTATGATTAAAATTGATGAAATTCCACAGAATGACAAAGCCAGCTCCCACTGTCCGATTCTATTATAGGAGAATATTTATAGAAATGTGTATTTGTGGGAAAGTTAAATTGTGGTCCAAATCAATGTGGGAGTTCCCAAATCACATAAAATATGACATCTCTTTCTGACTTCCAACCAGAAAAAGGCAAGTGCCTTTGACCCATCACAGCCGTGGTGGTGTGGTTTGAAATTCTGCCCCTACCATAAAGTTAGTGATTGTCACTTGGCATGATAAATATAGTAACTTCACCACACACAACCTGATTCCTGACTACATCCCGATTTCCGCGTGACGCCCTGTTCCAGAATTCTTTGCAAAACTAAGGCCATCAGCAGTTGCTTAACTTCTTTTCAGCTTTTCAGCTTTCAAATCCTGAAGCCATCCAAAAAAACTCCAGGGAAATAATTCTGATCCAGTTTGGCTTGCTACCATTCATGCTTGCCAGCTAAAACTCACCATACCGCTAATCTACAGTGTCCAGTGACCAGAAGGGCCTGGTCAATCAGGCCTGAGGTGCAGTCCAATTGACCAGAACCACCCAGCTGATCCAGTTCCACCAGAGGTACCCTGCTGCCTGTAGACTGATCCGTGATGACCAGAACCTGACGGTCCAATCTTAATTTACATTGGACTGTAAGTATCAATAGGAATCCAAGTAACCCATAGTATATTTGCCTTGTCATATCCCAATCTGTAACCCAACCTCTTTAACTTAAGAACCTCTAATATTGTCAGAACCATTTTTGCAAACCTGTATGTAATTCCTAGTGTTAGCGCTGATTTTCTCTCAGTTTTACAAGACCATAAGCCATTAGTGATTTGGATTAAATAAAGTAATTCCCATCCCGAAAAACAGAGTATCCCTCATGTGAAGGGTTACAATCGGCCATGCGTAACTGGAGATTCACGGGTGGCATTCTCTTTTTCTTAGTCATTAATATAGTTTAAATAAGACCAATCTGTCATTTTTAAAACTGAATTTCTGCTTTTCTGTTCTTTTTTTTCAAAAACACCTCTCATTAAAACTTACATAATATCTTCAATGATATAGCTAGAGACTTAATTTCAACTCTGTTAAACCTGCTGCGAAACAGTGTATTTGACCAGTTTTTATAAAAAAAAAATAATAATTTCGCATAGTGAAATTTAAGCGAGAATTTGCATTTTGCAAAGGTATTACACAGGTCTTTTTCCATTCAAAGTTTTTCTTAAACTCCCATTCTAATTCAAAGTGTGTATTGTTGCTCTTATTGTAGCTTATGTTTGTTAGAACCTGTTCAGGGTTGCTCCCATAGGAATTTATGAATTTAAGGATTTTTGAACACTTTTCATTGTTTCGCAAAGCCATTTTCAACTGTTAGTTAAAAAAGTGTAAATTTCCCAAAAATGCTTCTCTTGTCTGGGGAGGGAAGATTATATTCAAACACTGTACTCTGTTCTTATAAATGAATACCAGCTGCTTACTTACCTCTGTGTAGAATTGCTCAGTTGTGAATTAAGAACTTTGCAGGGGGAAACCCTAACCTAAGTGCTATCTTTTCACAAGCCAAAACTGTTTTTCCCCCTGGGTTTTAACTTCTGTGCTGCTCAACAGCAAATTCAATTGCTTACCTATCTGATTTGTATTGTCACCACATTGGTGATTGCTGCTGCTATGATATATATATATATATATATATATATATATATATATATATATATATGATACATTACTCACCGTAATCGTATTTGATGCTTGTATCTGCTTAGATTCACATGCTGTGCATAGGCCGACATCTAGTGGAAGCTGCGGAGTATTACAGTTTGTTTTTCGAAACTCGAAAATGGGCGTCGACACAGGCGTGCCAGTAATACTATCCCTAGTGTGACGTCCACTGTACCCAAGATCCCTCACGCGTCTAGGATCCTCAGATTGTATTTTTTCTGACATGAGGAAGCATGAGGAGTAGCGCGAGTACAGATAATCCAAGCAGATAGACAGAAAGGTAAGACTACAAGCAATCATGCGCCTTCTCTCGGAGGGGAGGAAGGGTGGGTCGCATGTGAATCTAAGCAGATACAAGCATCAGAAATACGATTACGGTGAGTAATGTATCCCTTCTGAGGCTTGTGGAATCTGCTTAGATCACATGCTGTGCATAGATTAGCGAGCAGTACCAGAATGAGGTGGGCTGTGAGAAGGGTCATGAGCAAACAGGTGTCTTAGAACCGCTTGTCCCACTTGTGTATCTGTCTTGGAATGAGTGTCAATGCAGTAATGCTGAGTAAAAGTGTGAATAGAGCTCCAAGTAGCTGCTTTGCAAATGGTGTCGAGGGGAACATTTGCAATGAAAGCCAGAGTGGCCCCAATGCCTCTAGTAGAATGGGCCCTTGGCGTAAAAGGCAGAGTCTTTTCAGAAAGAGAGTAACACAGCTGTATACAGTTGATAATCCACTTCGAGATCGCGCCTTTAGAGACGCGATCCCCCTCTCTGCCTGTAGCTACTGAGACAAACAGTTGATCTGTTTTCCTTAGCGGTCTGGTTTTATTTACATAGTAGAGGACCGCCCTACGGACATCCAGGGTGTGGAGTTTCACCTCAGCTGAGCTTTGCGGGTTCTGGAAGAAAGCCGGAAGCTCGATGGACTGGTTTACATGGAACTTAGATATAAATTTAGGTGAGAACCTAGGGTGTGTGCGTAAAACCAGTTTGTCTTTGTGGATAGTAAAGAAAGGACCCTGCACTGACAGAGCCTGAATTTCACTGACCCTTCTTATAGAGGTAATGGCTACTAAGAAGGCCGTTTTATAAGTCAGGTGTTTGAGACTACTTTTATGCATGGGTTCGAAAGGGGGGCCCATGAGCTTAGCTAGCACCACATTGAGGTCCCATCCTGGCGGTGGGTTCGAAATAGGAGGGTGAAGTCTCTTTACTCCTTCCATGAAGGCTTTAACTACTGGTACTTTCCACCACGATACCTTGTTATGGGATGCGGTGTAAGCCGAGAGGGCTGCCAGGTGTACTTTCAGAGAGTTAAAAACCAAACCTGCGTCCAGCAGGTGGAGCATGTATGTTACAACGTTGGAAGGAGTGCAATCAACTGGGTTGATTTGTTTATTCTGGCACCAAATAACGAATCTCTTCCACTTGTTAAAGTAACAGTGCCTTGTGTTTGGTTTCCTGGATTCTTTTAGGATGTCCATACACCTTTGTGGTAAATTGAGATGCCCAAACTCTATGACCTCAGGAGCCATGCTGCCAGGTTCATTGAGTTGGGTTCCTGGTGCACTGTTTGACCTTGTTGCTGGGACAGTAGGTTGTACCAGGTTGGGAGTTTGATGGGCTCGCACACCGCCATCCTGCGTAGGTGTGGAAACCATGGTTGTCTCGCCTACATGGGAGCAACTAGGATGAGCGTCATTGATTCCTTGTTCATCTTGTACACCACCTTCCTGGAGAGGAGTTGGTGGAAAAGCGTACGCAAACATCCCTGACCAGTTCATCCACAGGGCGTTCCCTTGGGAGTCTGGCTGGGGGAAACCTGGATGCAAATCCTGGGCATTGTTTGTTTTCGCTTGTGGCGAATAGGTCTATAGTGGGGAAACCCCACTGAGAGAAGAGGTCTTCTACGATATCTCTGTGAAAGACCCATTCGTGTTCTTTTGGGAGGGAGTCTCCATGGCGTTCCAATTTTGCAGTTTTCAGAATCAGTGCTTAAATGAGTTTCCTGAAGTCAAATGATGTCTGGTTTCTGTTTGGCAAGTTGCATAATAAGTTTAATACACTTAATTGGGTGGCTCATACCTTTAACTTTCCAAGTAAAATGTTTTACCGCCATCCGAGTATACGAGATGGAATGCTAACAAAAGAATGTGGCAAAAAAGAGAGAGAGAACTCTTGCAAGCAGCCAAAAATACATTTCATAAAAACTGACAACCTCAGTGCAGTTTGAATATCTCAATTTAACATTAAACTTGGGAAGTGCAGGGAAGACAACAATAGAGAAAGAGAGAAGTAATGTAGTATTTAAAGGAATAAGTATTAGTAAGTGTTGATTGAAAGGTACAAAGATGAGTTTTTAAAAATATAAGCAAGCAGAGAAAGAAAAAATAAATAAAGATACCAAAGTACGGAGATGTAGTAGGCACAGGCAAAGGGGTACAAGAGCCGGAAAATAAAAAGACAAATAAGATTAAAGCATCATGGACTAAGAATAAAGTCACTAAGAGTACTCAGAGTGGAGAGAAAGCTTTAAGTATGCAAGAGAAGGTGAATGCATCTCTAGAATAGCATAAGTAATTACATCATTTAGGTGCTTTGTCAAGTTTGCGGATTAGATAGAGTAAAATCATTAGCTTTGATAGGAGATCTTGATTGGTCTCTTAGATGCGTTGAAGTGGACGGAATTTCAAGTGGAATGGATGAAGTAGATCTGCTGCGTTTGGGAGTAGTTTCTGGCTAGTCTGTGTGAAAGCAGAATGCAAGGGATATCCGCTTTTGGATTGCCAACTGTATGGCTTGGCGTGGACACGTCCATCTGTAAAAGTTAAAGCTCGAAGTCAATTTTGAAGCTCATTGGGTCAAAAAATTAATTGGTAGGGCCATCTGGAATGGTAACAATCATCCTTGCTGGTTCTAGCACGCCATATCTTATGTTGAGGGATGTCTAAGAATCTCTTCCTTTTTGCTTGAGTATTTTTACAAAAATCTGGAGATATGAAAATCTTGCTATTCTGGCAGATTAAAGGGAAATTCTGCTTAGCAGCATTTAGAGTTTGTCGAGCTTGTTGATGACGTAGAAAGCAAGCAATGAAAGGTCTTGGGGAGTTAAGACCACCGAGGGCGGATCCTATGCCCCGTTGCAATTCTAAAGGGGGTGTAAAAGTTATTCCTAGTACTGAGGGGATCCAGTTTGTAAGAAAGTCAAGCGGGTCATCTATCTTTTCTGGAATACTGTAGAAGCTAATATTGTCTCTTCTGTTTCGATCCTCTAATTCTGAGACTTCATTTTCTAAGCACAAGTTTTACTTGCAAGTTTTCCAAGCCTTCAACTCTATCATCCACAAATCATATTTCTTCCGCATCATCTAGTCTGCTCGAAAAAGATTTAATATCATTTTTGAAGCCCTTGGTCTCTTGTATGGATGAATAGCGAGAGTCAAGCTAGGAAATAGAGCGAATATTTCCTAATTCTTCCAAGAATTCTTTCCAAGCGCATTGAGTTGAGGATTGTCAGATATGGTGATCTTTGTTACATCCGCCAAAGTAACAAAGAGCTAAAACCTAGTAATGTGAAGCTACTATTAGTAGCAGTAATAAATCTAAGCAACTGGAAAGACACCCTTCATCTAGGTAGACTAAAAGTACCTCCAATAATTAAAATACTTCAAACAATCTAAATATTCATCTGTTTTCATTAACAGGTACATGTGGCACGCAACAATTGATTGCCAGCCATTGCTTTAGGACGGTTTTCCAGTCCAGATGCCATAGAGCAACGCTGTGGCTCAGTTTAAACACAGTAAGACCATGTTTTGAGCTCCTCTAGCAACAGCAGGATTTTTGCTCATATAAAAATCAAGAAACGCATGAATTGCCTTCCAAAATCGCATAGAAATACTTTTCAGAGCCCTGCTCACACGTCTAACATAATCTCCGTCAATTTTTTGACAAAACGAACAGGACCCTCCCACCACAATTTCTCGCCCTGATAAGGCCTACAAAAGAGCAGGTACACAGTGTAGCTAGAAATGGCCAAAACAGTCGTGTTGACTTTTTGTTCGTGTCCAACACACACAAACACAGTAAAAGCGGTATAACTAAAAACACCTTACTGAATTCTCACATTTGTCCCCATGTCTTGCACCGTGATCCAAGTTTATCTTCTTGGGTGAACACTAATGTATGATGTGTAGATACTGTTTTTGTGAATTGATGAATGTTCTGTAAATATGTCTTAATTGAAATATAAACTATGTTCTATATTACATTATTAACAAATTAACAAAATGAAATAAATCTAGTCCAGTGTGTGAAAATTAGTGTATTCACTGGGTTCAGTGACCCTGTTCATTTGCTTTTTGTCCATTAGCTACTCTACCAAGACAGGAAATATACTAAACAGAACATTTGAAATCCAATCTTGCCCGACTAACTTTAAAGCATCACGTTTAGATGCATGCAAAGGTCACACCTAAGAGAGAAAGGGGAACATGTGATCAAATAACACTTAAGAATGAACATCTAAATGTTAAAACACAAGCCAGACCACAAGGCGTGGGGGAGGGGTGGGGGGAGGGGGTGGAGGGGGGGGGGGGAAGGTTCCGCCGTCTTGCCAGGCCAGCTCAAGAACAACATTGAAATGAGGTGTGCTGGGGAGAGTGAGAAGGGGAAAGCAGGATGCAACTTACCAGAGTGCTCAGAGGAAGCCTTTTAATTTTGAGGCGGTTTTGATTCTTTCCAACACGAGTACAATGGGCTTGGTCGCTGCATGTGAAGAGTGGGCATGTAGTTTAGGAGAAATGTTTTGTGCATTTAAACTAAACATAACTTGTTCCACTATTTTGAATATTCACCATGTTCCTTGCTTACATGATGATTTTGCTGATAGGATTATTAGGTCGACCTTCATGCTTTATATCAGCCCTTAGGCGATGAGGGATATTAAACTGCAACAGATAACTCATTGTCAATCCTTGCACATGGAGTCAAATATGTCAACTTTAAGTGGGTCACAAATTTTTCCTGACCGTTTGATCATGCTGAAAACTGGGCCCGGATATGCATAAAGTACTGGGATGATTATGATGAGCAACTGTCATAAGGGTACCAGCTGCAGACTCGACTGAATAGTGTTCAGACTCTTGGTCATGGTTACCTTCTCCTGCCCTACTTTTTCCTTCTTGGACAGCTAACCTAGTTCCCTCTTCATCCAGGTACTGCGACTATGAAGAAGATAAATGATGGCAGCCTGAATACAAACCGCTGCTTCTTGCAAGCAGACTTTGTTTATTCGCCTGCCGAGTATTACAATAGGAGACGTTATGGTAAAGTCTCTCATTGGGGGTCCCCAGACCCGGGATATTCGCTGCCCCTCTGCCACCACCTCTTCAGGTCACTGGAGCCCATCAACCCACTCGCTTACCTGGTCTGCTTTGCGAGTGCATCCGCTCCGTTTGTTGCTCCGCGTAGCAACCTCAGGACACATGGTGCTGTGCTGATCGGTTATGTCTGGTCGGCTCCACTAGGCCATTCTTCTTCCTCATCCTAGTACTATGTAAATGGTTAGATGGGTTTACCTTACACAGGTACATGGGTTGATCGGGTACTACAGGTATCTGAAGGGTAGGAGGTTCATGACGGTTGGACATTACTACGATTATACAGCGTCTCTGTGGGTGTCGTCCCACATCCCACAGGGGATATCCCTACACATGAGAAGGGACAACATCCTGATACCACCTGGGTATCCGAGAAAACCTAGTAAAGGGGCAGATTTACTTTAAAAAGACCCACAGTTCCCTAGTTTTTGTTGTAGCATTTTTACCACTGACCGTGGTGCTAGGGGGTGGGTATAGTTAGCACATGATGGAACAGGGGTCCTCGTATCAGTTTCTTTTTGTTTTTCTCTTAATATTTCCAAGTTTTTGATCAAAAACAAAAACAGAGGCCAATGGAACCAACAGTGGCAGAACCAGTCCTCCAGAGTCATGCAGAGCAAGGGATAAGGAACATCAATACCGCCCTAGGGGAAAAAGAAGAAAACAGTGACATGGGCAATCTCAGAAATAACATCCATAACCGAACCCACAACTGATAGTACCAACAACATCTGCACCCCTGAACCCAACCAATCATTAGACTTTGAGCGAAGAACAATGGATAATTTGAAAACCTTTCTAGTAATGAACTTTCAATATACTCCGAGTACGGACCAACATATACTATTAGAAAAGGGTTTAATTTTTTTCCTACAACACGCCACAATCCCTTTAAAACACGTATAGAGGTGGCACAACTGGTCAGAAAAGTAAGTCTAAAAACAGACCGCAAAGGGAGGAAGAAAAATCTGCAACTAATTTAAGAAATAAATCAACTTTTTATCCACCATCTAATGAGATCTCTCTGGAATCCATCATTTTTTGGAAAAAGCCCTCATAAGAAAAATTGAGGAGTTTGAGAAGGAAGAAAAATATACATTTAATAACTTCTCAAAAAAAGATCACCTAGCCCTAAAGACCCTTATGGAAAAATAATGACATTACAATAAAATCTGCGGATAAGTGAGGTGCAATAGTGATTCAAAACAGTGGACTAGAACGAGACAGTACTGACGCACCTGAACAACCACATCAGTTATAGACAACTGGGAAAAGACCCCACAGAGGATATACGCAAATGTATCCTACCCATTTTAGAGGAAGCCATGGTGGAAGGCCACATCAGCCCCAAGGAATACGAGCCTCAACCCAAAAACGCCTAGGAAACCAGCATTTTATGCACTTCCTAAAGTGCACAAAGGTATGACACCAGTACCTGGAAGACTAACTGTATCTAGTATTTTCTAGAGCCCTGATCAGACTTTTTCCTAAGATCCATGATAGGTGAAATGAAAACACATCTGAAAGACACTACTGCAGTCTTAAAACTACTGAAAGAGCGTCCATTTGATCCAGAACACATACTAGTGACAATGGATATTGAGGCTTTATACACGAAAATTCCCCAGATGGCGACCTTGCAAGTTGTGGAAAAGGTACTGAGAAATGCTCAACCACCAATTGAAACCCCATCACTTTAATTATGCAACTGGCGGAGATAGCACTCACGAAAAACGTTTTCCTTTTTGAAAAAACATTCTACAAACAAATTTCTGGTACTGCAATGGGGGCTACCTTCGCCCCAAGTTTGGCAAACCTGTATGTAGCAGAATTTGAGGAACAAAAGATCTATACACCAACAAACCCATGGCTAGGCAAAATAGACCTGGGGAAAAAGGTACATTGATATCAATGATTTTTAGAGGAACAGATTAAGACCTTACAGCTTTCCTCATATGGCTAAACCAACAGAACCCATACTTGACCTTTACTGAGACACAGCCAAATAGCCCTACACTTTTTGGACCTTAGACTTGAAATACGGAACAATGCTATTTCCACCCTTCTATTCAATAAACCCACGGATAGAATTCTTTGCTGCAATTCTCCAGTTTCCATCCGGCTAGCCTAATGAAAAAAAAAACCTACCTTTTGGACAATTTTTAAGATTCCGCAGAAACCGTACACATGTAACAGACTACAAAACACAAGCGGACCAACTAAGCCAGAAACTAAGAAAGAGGGGATATCCCAGGCGGGTCATAAAACAAGCAAGGAAGAGAGCGAGAAACATCCAAAGGGACGGGACTTTGGAACACACGAAACTGAAAAGCCCCTCCGATAACAATATTACAGCCATCCTCACTTACTCCCATCTAACAAACAAGATCAAAAAAGAAGTATTAAAACTCTGGCCTATTTTGAATGTAGGTGAATCCCAAATACAAACACCAAGGTTTGCAATCAAGAGAGGAAACAAACTTGAAAGATTCCTTAATTCATACATACAAGGAACCTGTGAACCAGACACAAGAAACGCTATGGAATCAAGTAAAACCAAGAGGGCTTGGCCCCAGTGGCACATGTAGCTCATGTGCAAGCACCACAAGAACAAAACAAATTGACATTGGCCTGAAATACCCCTGACACAAAAGGGATTTAACCAATTGCAATACTAAGAATGTGATTTACACAATAACCTGCCCATGTGATCTCCGCTATATAGGAATGACAACACACCCGATCAGAACCAGGTTGGCAGAACATCAATCATGTATCCAGACAATAAAAAAACAAAACTAACAGCACCGATGGTTGAACACTTTATCAGCAAGAACCATGCACCAGAGGACCTCACTTGGTCCACCATTGAAAAAGTAAACATTCCATCAAAGAGGTAATCTCCATGATTTATTGTACCAGCGTGAACAGCAATGGATATTCAGACTTAACAGACATCAGTGGTCTGAATGAACCAACATCCTGGCAAACCCTGGCAACCTTATAAGGACTATGTGTACATTAACTGTATCCTAATCACTAACCCTCATGTTCATGAGGATTTACTTGACGTTTTACTAAATTAAGATGCGCACGTCTTAAAATGTGACCTATATGGTGCCATTGTTGGAGCATTCTACCCAGAATTGCAAATTTGGAGTATGTGTGATAAGTTTCACCACCACAGATTAATGCTACCACCTGGGGCTAGTCCATTGCAATACAAAACACCAGTATAACTGTCAGCTTGATCTACTGCATGTTGCTTAACCTGTTAATCCAAATGTTTATCGCTGGCCTGATATAATGCTCAGCTGCAACCAGTTACGTATGCGCTGTATGTTCCACCAACTAAGATGTGTACCGCCTGTCTAAATCCGCTTTAATTGCTCTATATGGGACCCATGTTCTGGCACTATATCTAGATTGATATTCTTTACTGAGTTGCCTTCATCTAGGGTTACACTTTTGTAACACACTACCAGTATATGAATCAGTTTGACTTTGTGTATTATATTGTATAACCAGTTCAGGGGTCCCAGTACACCAGGTAATGGTTGCTAGACTTTAAGCAGGCATAACGCTGCATTTTAGAACATCCATGCCCCTCCTTGACAAAATTAGGCGTTTAAAATTTCAAATTTAAACAATATAAACCGACACCCCTCATACTGGCAGACAGTGCGCAATTGCAATCAAACACACTTATAATTCCAATATGTTTGGCACCTTTCTCAGATATATTCAGATATATCCCACTAAAACTACATTTCCCATGATTCCTAGCTCCTGCGAAAACATGCCGTTGAGAATTTTAGAACTGGCGGAATTTAACATACTCCATGTCAGTCTAGAGGATCCATTTTGTCATCCTATTTCATGTACACATGGGTAAACTCACCATTGAGGAAAACTACCCCCCCCACCCACGGACACCACCGACCCCCCCCCCCCAATCACCCACCCCCCCCAATCACCCACCCCCCCCTAATCCCCCTACCCACATTAAGAAATTAGTGTTCCTTAAAAGTTTTCATAGAAATAGGTACCTAGACTCACTTAAACCATATATGGTCTATATCTAGGTGATTTTGCACAAGGCTGAACATGGTCAGCACCTGCAGTGGGACTGAAGCTCTACAGTCACACTAGGACCACCATGACAAGAGAAGACACGTGTCTAGGGTAAGATTTCCCCCATAAAGGCATATTAGGGACATACTCTGTATCCCTAATCTTTCATGTATGTGCCTCCTCTCTCCTCCTCCTTCCCCTTCCTGTCCCCATCCCACTCTATATCCCATACAGGCAGGTCCTATTGGCTAAAACAAGCTAGATTCAGCTTCTCTTCAACCACAACAGCGCTACTAACCATCAGCTGTCTCAGCCCTGATGAAAGTGGTCCTTACCAATGAAACCGGGTGGCTCATCATAACACTATACCTGTGCAGTCAAATCGAATGAAATATACCAGACTAGTTTGATCTTTCCACAAAGTGAATAATAGGACTGATCAAGGACTTTCACTGTGTATCCATGACACAGGGATCAAAAACTTGGAACTATTAATATTAAAAGAAAAACAAAAAAGAACAAAAAGAAACAGATACGAGGACCCCTGGTCCATCATGTAGTAAATACACCCACCCCCTTGCACCACGGTCACAGTGGTAAAAATGCTACAACAAAAACTAGGGAACTGTGGGTGTTTTTAAAGTAATCTGCCCCCTATGGAAACCAAATCAAGTTAAAAAAAAACGTCACCTAGAGGACAGTCTTTTTTTATGACACGCAACAGTTTTCCTAAAAATTATTTTTTTATAAATCATTAAAATAAAATACCCAAATCCTATCATAGCCAAGGGAAGATTTGGGTACTAGACCGCCCTTTAAGTCCAGTACATGGATACCCATCAGAAAACCTAGGACAGCTGCAAGCTGCCTATCCACAAGTTGAACCTCAACAAAGACACAGGGCTCTAGCTATGTTTCTTCCCTCTGTCTGTACACCCTCATTAGCAAGCTGTGTGTCACAGCTTTAACAATATTGGAAGACATGGGAACGCAGTGTGCTGCGGCAGCAATGAACTTAGGCTTGTCTATAGCATCAAATAATCACCAAATGGTTGAGAGAATAGTTCTACCTTTATTGAAGGGAGAGCCTGCAAGATAAGTTAATAGAAAGCTGTCCCTATTAAATGAAGAAAAACAGGAGCAATTTGGTTACATCCACTCAGTCACTAGGCAGAAATCACGTAGGCAGGAGATCCACAGAAAAAGGCCAACAAGTACAGAAATGCTAAAACAAAAAGGTGGCGTCTCACGAGAAAACCCTACCAATTAATTAATCCTAAAGTAGGACAAAAAACATTAATCTACTGGAGCCTGAAAAAGGAATCATTGATTATTCAAGGCCGAGATAATATTTAATTGTACTTTTTTAGTCAAAAGGAACCGTTTTCGAAGTAAAAAAGACAAAACACAATGAATAGGACAATATATTACATTAATGAACGTGGGGCAAGAAGTAACAAGAGTATGGATGGTAGGCACCCTGCCAATGCAATCACCATACAAAATGTAAATTCATTAATAACAAACAAATATTAGACTTGTGCAAACAAGGCTTACAAGAACAGAGCAAATTGAGGACATCTCTATGTCAATAGTTATGAATGGGCACAACTGTTAGTACTGCTTGCACACGCTTTCTATCAGTACAGAGAACTCTTATAAAAATGGTCTACTAGAGGGGTGGTTAGCCGTGTACTTAATTGTTCCCAATGTCATAGCCTTCCCCGAGTAGTCGACAGAACAATCATAACACACAAAAGTGAATTGATGTCAGTCTACTTCAGGACCTATACCTACTAGCCCTGGTTTCTTTCACCGGGGATATATGCCTTTCAAACATTGGATATTCCCAAAACTGGCTCTAACAAAACAACAAAAACATAAAACAAATGCACTTCAAAATGTATTTCCTCTCAACCTTCACTCCTAGAATATAAGTGAGGAAGCCATTTAATTACCTATAATTTATGTTACAATCTGGACCACGGCCATTGGCATGCTACGTATAGTGTGTAAGGTAGACTTTCCTGCAGAACAGGACAAGCAACCCAAGTAATTGTCCTCTAGTTGCCATTCAAAGCAATAACATTTAAAGTTCATATGACTTCAATAGAATGAGGAGTGGAACAGATATACTTTAAACATAACGCAGTTCTCATGTGATGGTAGCAAAATGTTAAATAAGTGCCAGATGGCATGCCCATATGTGCGCAAATTCATAGGCACCTAAAGAATGTACATACACCAGGTTTAATCAAATGTCCTATTTTGGTGTGAAGCTGCCAACGCTGGGAAGATCAGATGCATCTACAATCGAATCCCTGCTGGCTTTAGGCATCACTGCACTTACAGCATATGGAACATGAAAGCCTCGTTTAGAGGAAACCGTGAGACTCAATCAGCATCCGATGAAGGGCAAATGGCAGATACATTGCGCACCTAATTACAGTAGTGATCATCATGTTGAAAGACTGGCCGGCCCTTTGCAAGGATGGCTAAGTACAACCAATTTTGCAACGTACCACATCTAAACTATACTAGCCAAATATATAGTGTTAATTGAAACTAGGACTATCAACCTCTTCAGTACATTGAAAAGGGCTACAAAATTGCAATGACGGTTAAAGCAGCAAATAAGATCTCAATGAGCTTCTTACAACTCGGCTGATTACACTTCACGATTACCCAAACCACTGATATTAACTGGGTGGGATACATCCACCATTGTTCACGTTGGGCTCGTCTACCAGAAGTGCTCTGGCCATCATTGCCAAATACTATTATCCACCATTTCAAGTCATCTGGGCCATGAAGCTCTGACACAAAATGTGTCACTAAGGGTGATGTTAAATTCTGGGCACTAATTAGAGACCTGTGTTTTGTAATCGTAGGTCTCACAGGCCTAGAGGTTTTGCCAATATAGGTTTTTAGAAAGGCACATAACATTGTGTAAATAACATTGTCACATGTAATGTGACTAAAGAGTAACAAAGTTACTCACCGTAGTGACTACCTTACTCCTAGTCCATAGTCGCCTTTCCTCCAAACATTTGGGACGGGAACGGAGCACTTTTGAAGCATCAAAAAAATAAGGGAACGGAGCACTTTTGAAGCATCAAAAAAATAACTTCTCTTTCATGCAGGTCCACCATGACTGCAGCCATGCCTTCCTGAGCTCCGCTTCACCCCACGCATTGCCCTTCAGTCAAGTACCATTTAGCAAATAGAGGATATTTATTAGAGGGGGCGGCAGGTAGGCGTATTGAGGAAAAGACTGAACTAGGAGTAAGGTAGTCAATACTGTAAGTAATTGTTAGACTTACATCCCCTCCCTTTCCTCCATACTTTTGGGAGACTCACAAGCACTGACCAAAGAATGGGAGGATGGACATCTCCCTTATTGGGACAGGTTCTTAAGAAATGCCTAGTCGTGCCAAGCTGAAATGGGAATCAGCCCGGGAGCTCAAGACAAGGTCTGCAAAACACCAGAGGAAACCCACGTAGCAGCTTTGGCTATGGACTCCCAAGGGACATTTCTGGAAGGCAACAGCAGCTGCTTTGCTACAGACCAAATGTTCATGAACGCCCTTTGGGGGCTGAAGACCTTGAATTGTGTAAGCCTTGGAGATGCATGAAGCAATCCAGCATGAGGACACTTTCAAAGCAAGTTTCCCTTTTGGGTCACCAAAAGGAACAGAGTTGTTAAGCACTTCTAAGTTTGCTTGTTCTGGCGAGGGAAAACTCAGCGCTAGTCCGACGTCTAGGTTGTGTAGAACCCTCTCTGCATCCAAGACGGGGATCGTGAAGAAAACCGGTAAGGATATGGATTGGTTTATGTGGAACTCAGTCAAGTTTTGGAAAGAAGGACGAGTGCGAAACACACCCTTATCCTTGAAGAATAGTAGGAAAGGATGTTCGACAGAGCTTGTAGCTCACTTGTTACCGCTTTAAAGAAGGCCACTTTCCAAGAAAGGTACTTGAGCTCGGTAGTGGTCATAGGTTCAACTGGCTTATGACAAAGCAGGGAGGGCCACATTCAGATCCCGTTTTGGATGAGGCCTGACCGGAAGAAAAAGATGAAGACTACCTGCAAAGTGATTCTACTGGATTTGCAAGTGAAAAGGGACAACTGGCTGTAAACAGATAAGCCCCAATGGCAGATAGGTACGTCCTGCAAGTGGTACGTGGATGCCAGAGGCTGCAAGGTCTGATCTAAAAGACAAGACAATAGAAGCCTGTCGAGGATAAAGCCGTTTAGCTAGACACCAATGACAGAAACGAAGCAGTTTGCTTTCATACAGAGCCCTCGTAGAAGGCTTACATGCCGGCTGATTTATGCACATATCCTCTGAACAGTTACACTGCGCCAAGGACCTCAAGCTGAAGGATTATGGGGAGGGGTGCCACAACTGGAGATTGCTCTTGTGGAGAAGGTCAGGAATATGAGGCAACCTGATCGGGTTGCATATGGATAGGTGCTGCAGCTCCAAAAACCAGAACCTGGCTGGCTACCAAGGAGCTATGAATAGGAGAGTGCAGTTGGAAGCGCTAACGAGTTTCCAGAGCACCTGATGAATCGGCGGGAAGGCGTAAGCATTCAGGTTATCCCAAAGAATCTCAAGAGTGTCCCCCAAGGAAGGCTCTGAGACCGTTCCTAGAAGCATACAGAGGAAGTTTCCTATTCGGTGAGGTTGCAAAGAGGTCCACTGCTGGAGAAGCCCATTGCTGGAAGATCTTGGTAAGAACATGGGTGTTCATCTCCCACTCGTAACTCACCAGTCTGGAAACTCAATCTACTTCAACATGGATATGACCTGGAATGTGCACGACCTGTAGCCAGACATTGTGCTGGACCGCCCAATTCCAAATCTGGATAGCTAGATCCACCAGAATGGGACCCTACCGCCCCCTGCTTGCTGTAGAACATTGCTAAGAAATTATCCGTGCAAAATAAAAAATGTTCGAGGGCTGAAAAGCTTTCAATGCTAGAATAAAATGCAAGAAGCTCTGGGTAATTGATATAGGACAGTCTGTCCAGGGGCGTTCACAGATCGTACACCTCAAGGTGACATAGCGTCGCACCCCACCTTAGAAGAAAGGAGTCTGTAGTAAACATGACTTGTGGGCAGGGCTCCTAGAAGGAAGTTCCCACTGAAAGGTTGCCGGCGGATGACCACCATTGAAGATCTGCCGTCATGGAGGATGGAACCGGAATCATTTGAGTCCGGGTCCACAGCTTGAGGCCAGCAGTTCTGAAGAGCAAGCTGTGTACGCCTCATTTTCAGTCTTCCAAGAGGTAGGGCTAACACGCAAGAAGACATAAGGCCCAGGAATCTCTGGAACCACCAAGCCGACATGTGGGAAGACTGAAGTAAAAGCTGGCACATGGCTGAAATTATGTCCTCTGTCAGGAACACTGGCACTGACAGTTTCCCAACGGAAAACTAGAAAAATCCGATCTGGAGCAATCAGACGATTTGAGCCAGTTCACCGACAGCCCCAGTTGGAACAGGAGCTGGAGGAGAGTGAACATTGGCAAAGACTCAAAAGCCAATCGTCCAAATATGGATATACATGAATTCCCTGCAGTCTGAGGAACGCTGCAATGACCCCCATCTTCGTATAGACATGCAGTGCCTTGCTGAGACCAAACGGCAGCACTCGATACTGGAAGTGTTCCGTTCCCACAGAAAACCGCAGGTATTTCCGATGTGGGCCCCAGATCAGAATATACATGCAAGCGTCATGAATATCTACCACACTGAGCCAATTGCACTTCCGGAGAGAGTACCTTACCTGGCTGGATGTAATCTCAAATTTATTTTTGGGTAGGAACCAATTGAAGTTTGAGAGGTAATAGTCCTCCCCTAGGGAACGGATTCACTGCACTGAGGTCTAGAACTTTATGTACATCGGCTCTGAGGGAGGGTGACCCAGTCTGCTGAAGAGGAGTGTGCGATATGAGGGAGGGGCATGCAGAAGCGCGCTCAGGTGACAGACAAAATCCATCGGTCTTCTGTGATGTCTGCCAAGCCTCGAGATGAGAATATATTCTTCCTCCCACCGGAGTCTCACGAGACCGATGGAAAATCATTTAGCTTGTTTATCAGCAGCGAGACCAACTGTTGCCGAAGACAAGGTTGATGACCGAGAGACAACAATTGCCACCTTGCATTTGTTGCTTGCCGCGAGGACCACCAGAGGGACCATCTGCCCAGCACTCCTGGAACCCTCTGAAACCCGAGAAGGCCCTCGTTTGGGTCCCCGACCTATGTGTATAGGCCGCTTTAGCTGGTGTTTTGGCAAGGACTGACAAAGATTTAGCAGTTTGTGTGCTTGTCTTTGTTTTACTGAGTTCCTCATCGGTGGAGGAGTGAAACAGTTCTTTACCTTTGAAGGGAAGAAAAAGTACTTTGTCCTGAACCTCCTTCGAGAACTTTGTAGAATGCAGCCACGCCTGGCGGGTCCTGAGCCATCGGATAAGCCTTCTTTAAAATAGGAGACTGTCCAGAGGGATACATTCCTAAAACTCAGCAAGCTCCTTTCACAGCTTGAGATTCGCCACTGCCAGGATAAGGTATTCGCCTGTCGCAGCTGAAAAGCAGAATTGGAAAATGCTCCCCCACCCCCAGAGTTACTCGTCATGCCTACCTTGCACACTATACTGGTCCACGTTGCAACATAAATATGGGGTAATTAAATAGCCTTCCTTACATATATATTTTAGGAGCGGAATTTGGAAAGAATTGAAGAGCGTAAGGAAAAAAAAATAAGCGCAATTGTTTTATGTTTTTGTTGCGTTTTGCTAGAGCCAGTTTAAGAATATCCACAATTTTCCTGGTGAAGGAAGCAAAAAGGCTGCCACGTACAAGTACTGAGGAAGACCGACATCGATTCACTTGTGTTCGATGATTTTTCTGTCAAAACTAGGCTAAGGGAAGACTTATACCATGACATTGGGAAGGAGAATGCTTAAAGCTGGGTCACCCCAACCATCCCCTAGTAGACCATTGTTATAGAGATGTTCTGTGCACCGATATGACTTTACACAACTTGTTAGTACTGCTTGTACATGCGTTATAACTATTGACAAACGTGCTGTGAATTGATGTGAATTTGCACTATTCTTGTAAGCATTATTTGCACAATGCGTTTGTGTTAATTAATTTACATGTTGATTTGTATGGCGATTGCATTGCCTGGGTGCCTACCATCCATTCTCTTCTTGCCCCATGTTTGTTCAAGCAATACACATTGTCCTACACATTTGTCTTTTTATAAATTGACGGATACAAATATTTTCACAATTAAATATTAAACCTTGGCCATGACTAATCAATGATTCCACTTTCATGCTCCAGTAGATGAATGATTTTTGCAATTCTAAATTAAAAGGAATTTGGTAGGCTTGTCTCGTGACACCTCTTTTGTATTAGATTATCGACTTCAGGTGTCTACGATGGAAGGGATTTTACCCAACCATAGTTTACAAACAAGGATAGTAAGCCAGAATATGACACCAGCAAGCAAGACCCTCAAGGAGGGAGGGGATCCTTTGGAGAAGGGCCATCAACTTCCTCAGAGAGAGGACGAAAATTCCCCAAAGTATGAACCAAAGCATCAGCAAGCTGCAGGGGAATCTGAATGTTCCTCAGTGGAAGTTACTCACATGGGTAGAAGACCTTGGCGTTAAACCTAGGGGCCAGCCCCAGTTCAGACCAACAGACTACGATTTCAGAGATAGAAAAACAGTCACAGAAATATGGTACTGACGAGGGCTCATCTCATCCCCCACAGTCAAAGACATAAGACTGTTAGGGGAACGATGTGGACGTTGAAAGGAAGCACATTGCAGCCCACCAAGTTAAACATGCAGAGTCCATGCACTCATTGAATAATTCCCAAGACAAATCAGAACACTGACTGGATAGAAGTACTTTTAGATTGTGGTCTGACATTTTTTATATTGCAGCCAGGTATTTTTGGAGCATGCAAAGGCACAAAGAAATGTGAAAATAACTACACCCACTAGGCAAACATTAGCAAATAACGGAGTGTATTTTGTAACCATTCAACTGGAAGGTGAAAATTCCAAAGAGAGTGAAGCACCGTTTTGGACACAGTTACATATCCAATATAAAATGACTTTTAGCACTTCAGAATTGGCCTCCACTGCATGGGATACAAGCACCTAGATGCAAAGAAATAGGGATACCTGCCTTTTCAAATGAAGGGTTTGGGGACCTAGAACAAAAATATGCACAAGCATAGGCAGCACTGGGAGCAGTGCAATTTTTTAAAAGCCATGTAGGACGGATCTGGAATGTCCAGCACATGTAATCCCCGTGTTGAAACCACCTGCACCCCAAAGACAATACCCCATTTAGCCACAAGCAATGGCACACGTACCAACCACAGTAGACCGATTAGGCGCACCCCCTCATCTCTGTCTCCCCTGACACGCCCAACACTTGCCCTTCCGGGCTCCCTCCCCCTGTACCAGCATTGTGGGGCCTGCAGACCTACTGAGCCCAGTCCTCACACTTAGCATTTAGACCTTTTTTCCCTGCATTCCCGTCGTCCTCCTGTTACTGCACTTGTACGATCTAAATGACAAGGAAGATTTCTTTATTCTCATCCCAGTTCGTCCCCTTTTTTGGCTTGTAGCACCTTGAAACACCATTTACTGTATGGGTGTTTTATAAATACCCAATAAATAAATGCACCAAAGGGTGCAAGCCCACAAAATACTCCGTTGCTGCCAATTTTGGAAACTGGATGGTACTTTTGTTTTAGATTATAGAATTTTGAATGCACACTGTAAAACAGGCAGGCCAGAATCACAACTCCGGACTCCTAGCCAACTTGCATAGATGCAAATACAAACAAACCTTGATCTCGGTAATGGATATTTTACATAACCATCGAGTGTGGAAAGCCAGAAACATACTGCATTTACTTTTCGGGCTATTGTGAGGAACCTGAAAATGTCCTCACTACTTTTCCGCCTGGCTCCTCCTCTCAGGTGGCCAGGTAAAGGCCATTGCTTTCGGATCCTCGCCCTGGGGGTGGATATGCGAGGGAGGATCACCTGGGTGGAGGAGAAGGCATCCTCAGCAGAGACATGGTATCCTCCCCAGCACCCCCCCGCCATCCGCATCCCCCCCCCCCCCATTTCCCTTTCACCACAAACCCTCCATCCCTCATAACCTAATAGGTTGTCAGCCTTTTCCAAGTGTCTCTCCCCAAAACATACCAAAATGCTACTGGGACGAATAAGAGGACCACTATAACACCACATATTCACTTTGTGCACAAGCCCAGCCAATTAGTGGGACGGGAAGGACGACAACAAGAGCAAAGCAGGAACACTGCTTTGATCGCGAGCGGTCTAGTCCTTTCTGTAAGGAGAATGACGGCAGGCGCTTTAAAAGCTGGAGGCCCAGAAGAAATGGAGTCAGCTGTGTGAGAGCAGTCAGCTGTGGGAGAACGCCCATGTACTGCTCGGTCAGACGGACCCCTTTGGTGTGGCAGCGTGGCCCGAGAAGCGCTGGAGACACATGAGAAGTGCATTGTGTATGCAGCGGGAAGCAAAAAGGCACAAGATGCTGGAGGCCGATGACAAGCCGTAAGGAGGCAGCCAGCGGGACCGAGGGGAACGATCATGCACGTTCTGCTTCCCAGAGAAAGCACTGCCCGGTGTGTGCGAGCCACAGATGACTGCTGAGAGGAACTGCACAGAGAAAGACCTGTGGCGTCCGACCTTGTGAGGAGCCGCAAGACTGACTGAGTGCAACCAGAAAGGGGGAACACAAGGCAGGCGGTGACAGAAATAATGTTATGGAAATTAAAATAAGCATTTTGAATGCCCAACTAAATGAAAGCGAGGCATTTTGAATATCAAACTAAAAGAAAGCAAGTAGAGAAAACACTTGTATCTTGAGGAGTGAAAGAAAGATTGTAAATCGTTCTGAAAGGAGGTTTTTAAACTGCATTGAAACATTGAATGGCCTAAACTGAAACCAAGTGCTAGCAAAGCCAAGAGAGCACAAAACGATGTATGCCGGATATGACAAAACCAGCATTTTGCCTCAGCGAAGAAAGAGCAGAGAACCAGAATTAGCAAGAGCCAAAAGGAATCTACAAAAGGGTAACAAGTGCATGATGGCAAACTAAGCTACCCTACAGTGTCAAGAGATTGGCACATGTGACTGAGGCAAGCCTCACTGCTGAGAAGCAGTGGAGTGGCGTTAATGGAAAAGCAGTCAAGGAGGGGCACCAGTTGCGTGACCTGTAAGGGGCAGACCGTGTGGCCCGACAACTGCACCTAGACCGGAGCCCCCTGAATACATCAATAAACAAAGCTTGTGTTTTGTTTGAAAGCTGGAAGATTTGAACTCTTGAGGAAGGGAAACCCTGGTGTTTGATGAACTAATTTGAACTTGGGGAAGGGAAGATGATAACAAGCCAGAGAGCCAGAAGAAGCTCCTTAACACCATTCCTTTTAGATGCCAACATCCCTACACATTGTATGCAGTTAGCTGGAAGGGCAAATATAGGTTTTTTTGGACACAGCGCGTTACTTTTGACTTCCTGACAGACTATCCTTAGTTTACTTTAGGTCAGGAAATCCCACTTAGGGCAAGTTAAGCATTCCTCTATCCTGTCTTTTAGAATAAAACTTGGTTAAATAACTTGAACCAGTTGTCTAGGTCTTACTCATGATGCCTTCACAGTAAGCATTTTCAATTCACCAGAATAATGCAGGTATATAAAAATTCACCCAGCACATTCTCAAGAAGAATACAGAGTTTTTTGGCAGACATTCCTGACTGCTGGCAATGTGCAGATGACCTCTACATCACCCATGAAGATTTGAATGAATGAAATATTGATTTCCTGATGAGCCATCTTCTGTACTCACTAACCTCTTATTTTAAAAAAGATTTTTAGAAAAAAGAAGTTGCCGGGTCCTTTTGTCGTGACTGGGACATGAGGTTGTTTAACTATTAGTAATGTTATGATCCTCTCAAAGACGTCCCATCTGTACCGGTGCCACCTGGCAGAATTGCCTGTGGTTAAGCTTGATTCCTGCCCCTTCACTCCACCTCAGTTGAGTCTAGAGAAAGGGGACATGGAATCAGAAGTCATGTTTTATGATAAAACACAGCCCAGGAGGTGACCTAGCACTTGGCACAGCCTGCCTGAGTGTTTGTGCTCATTAGCATAATACAGCCAGGAAATTTGTGAAGTTCTTTTGGACTTCGACACCATTCTGAAGCATTACTCAAAAATATGCAATCGACAATGAGGATAGTAGGATCATATATTTTTAATATCACCTCTATCTTCTACACGTTCCAAGTTGCATTGCACAGGTTATAACAAAAGCAATTGCGACATAGCACATTACCGTACATATGAAAAGGACTGCTATGCAAACGAAGAGCATGGTTTACATTTATCTAGAAAAGGAAAAGTGATCATTTTAGTTTAGCAGCTTGAGTGTCCTGTGATTTATACTATGTTCAGCTATGCTATGGAATGGTGCAACATACCAAACGCCTTTAGTCTCAAAATGCATACAGCACAATCACATTCAACTCAAGCTTTAGGTCAAGATGTGCTGACCACGGCTTCCTAGCTCTCTCACCTCTGCTCGGGGACCTGCAACGGATCTCTTCCCAGCCCCCAGGACTTGAATCAGCAGATTGCTGCACAAAAAAACGTAATCTCCCTTTCCCCAGTCAGCTTGTGCTTTATATCTAAGGCAGGACTTGGTCGGTCTAACATGTGTGCGTCATTTCCGCTACCTGGAAGTTTAAAACCCAACGCTTAAGAGTGTTCCTTTGCTTGAACATACAACATTCCTATGTGCAAACTTGGGAGACATGCGTTGCCTGTGTCCACTGTCTCCACTATAGTAAATGGGCTTCCAGTCAGAGAACGGGTAAAGTGTTTTACTTGCTTCCACACCACTACAAACTCCATTATATTAACTGGGCTACTGAAGCAGTAATGCATGTCTATTGGTGCTTCCTGTCCTTTGACTGCTTATCAGATCTAAGTGGTGTCAAAAGCATCTCTTGACCATGCTAGGTGCCATTTTTTGAGACAGGAAGTTGCCACTTGTGGTTAGGTTTCTCTGCTGAAAGGGGAAGCTACGATTTCCTAATTATTTCCTTTTGCTAAAGCTAAGCAGCAAGTGTATGCGCATGGTCTTTGCTAAAAACATGTGCGTCATTTACTCAAGGAACTATATTATCTGAAGCAAGTGTGCTTTGGTCCCTTGTCAGAGCCCTTGCATTATGTGGAAATGTGTGCTTTGTATTCAACAAACATACGTAGCCTCTTGCTATTGACCATTTCATCTGTAAAGTCGCCTGATGCGACCAACTGTCTTACCAGGCCTGCGGTGCATTACCCATAATCCACAGCACTAGGTCTTTTACATTGTCAGATCTTGCGTGTTCAGTTTTGCTGAACTAGTGAAACTCTTGTAAGCTTTGATCCAAACTTCAAAGCAGTTCATTGGTTGCCAGAGCACTCTCACATTTTGCACCATGTGTATTCACTGAGGGCTCAAATATCGGTCCTTTGCAAGGCAAACACAGACAAGGATCTAGATATAAATCTGTTGGTGGGAGATCATGCTTTCACACATACTGTTTGTAATTTAGGGGAGAGTAAACCTACTGCTTGTAAGTCACGTATATTCTACTCCTGAAATGAGATTTACACCAGAGGAGAAAATCCTCTGCAATTCAGAAAGAACATGACAGTGGCCAAAAGAACTAGTATATATACACACACACACACCTTTAGTTCAACTAGAGGCTGCCACACGAGCCAGTGTGCCCAATGCATTACACACTAGATGGATTCAATGGTCCACATCTCAACGTACTCCACATGTAAAATATCATTAGAAAGCAGAATGCAAAGAATGAGTAGTTTGAAATGGACAATGGCTAAAGAGCCAGACACCCCATTGCCCGATATTTCATTGTTTGATTTGTGATAGATATGCAATTCCAGCTGTTGCATACATTCCAAATATGCAGCTCTGTGTGCCGCCATCACTGGACACTTTACACATGACAATTGTATACATACCGATGTTGGAAAAAAAGCACATGGGGGACATGTCGGCTCAGACTGCCGAGCATAGGCTGCTCCTTGCATTGCACCATGTGAGATGTCTTAACCCACTTTTGTTCTGCCTTGCGGGCATCACTGTGTTCTGATGGTGCCAGAAACATAAAAATGGCTACAAAACCCTTAAGCGCGCCAAAACCTTTGAAAATTGCACTTTGCAAAGCACAAAAAGATGGCTGCCCAATCTGCCATGCATGTGGTCAGTGGTGGAACAGAGATCTCACTCCTGAAACATGTCAATGGGCTCCACAACATGTGAAGATGGAGTACAGAAGGAAAAGCAGCGCTTTGCTAGATGAAACCCAAAATCTTGCTTCAAATCACTTTTTCTTTGTTGCTGAAACTGCAGAATGCCGGTACAAAACACCCAGAATTCTTACGGGTGCTACAATTCACTTAGTGCAAGAAACCATAAAACTTTTAACATGTATAAACTAAAATCAAATGTTTGCAAGCTAAGAGGCCTGTTATTGAGAGTAACCCATCTTGTAATTGTTTTGATTCCATGGTTTAAAATCTTGAAGTATTTAGCTGTGATTTGATCCTACAAGTTTGTTGTATGCCAAGGGAAAATTCAACAGAATTAACATTTAAATTTAAGCCTGGCTAAAGCAACCAAACTGGAATAACAGCTTTCCTAACAGAGGCAAGGCTTCCCCCTCCAGCTCCCTCCACCAGGAAATCGCACCCAAGTGATAATTATAGGGTGGGGGGGGGGGGGGAGAACCTGGTCTGTGGTGGGGAAGGAAACTATGAACAGCTGCAAAGCAGGAAAGGCTAAGTGTGATGACCGTCGCAAAATGGCCTCTGTCAAGCGAACAGGGAGGATGTTCCTGTACTGAAGGGAGAAAAGAGGCAGAGAAACAACCATCTGTGGCTAAAAATTCACAAAGAACATTTTGTTTAAATACCTATAACTTGCCACTTCAAATTGTCAAAAACACAAAAATAACAATTGTAAATCTAATTTCTGGCTGCACATTTCAAAGGGCGGCAAAATCGTTCGACATAATTTATAATTTGGAGAGAAACAGCAGAAAATGGGATTTTACACCAAAAGTATTTTTGCTAGAAGTATAAAACTTTATACATGTATGCCCACCTTATACGCGCACACTTTTAGAAATTTGCTGATAAATGGGACATTGCGTTCCTGATGAAAAGGGTGAAATTTTGGAAAAGCTGACAAGATCCCACAGCTACGGCATTTGGAGGAGTAGCTGCTGTACAAAATATGTAATCTATATATGTGGTTGTTATAATAGAGGTTGCAAATGTGGAAATATGTAGTGTCAAAAGTAGATTTGGTGTTCAAGCGGCTAGGGGTGGACTTTTAGCCTCAAACCCACATCCTAAAGAGGACACCGTTTTTCTCCTCCTATCAAGGTAGAGGAGATTCTGACCAATCCCTGTCAAAGGAGCGAGTTTAGGCTAGACCAGCACACACACTCTTCAGCATAGCATAACTAGAGATAGCAGAGGGCAGAAAAAGGCAGATTCCCACACTATCCGAATGCTGGCGGAGCACCCTGCTGCAGAACTTTCCATCTTCCTTGCTCCAGACTCCAGAAACTTGGCAATGCAGAACACATTGCATAGCTGAACCACTTTCAGCTAGGCCTCAATTTCCAGAACCAGCACCAACCCAACCCTACAAACTTAAGGGGAACTAAAATACAGCTGGGCTGCGCTGTACTGCTTGCCTGCTGAAATAATTATCAGAACCAAAAAGGGCAGATCCAATCCAGTCTGGTGCGGTGTCCAGAGCGCCTTGACGCTGCCCAAATCCGATGTGCCCAGCTGTCTGTCCTGACCAGAATCCTGACGGTTCCATTTGAAACATATCTAGTGAGCATCTATAGATACAACTGTCACTAGCATATGTACCTGACTTCGTCCAATCCCCATCTTAAATCCATCCCATCTTGTCTTCAGAACCTGCATTGTTAGGAGTACTCTTGAATTGCCTGAACTCTCTATCCAATCCCTCCCATCTTCCTCCTGTGCTAGTTTTGTTAAAACTATCTCTGCGCTAATCTTTTCTCATCTGAAGAAGGCGGGACCACTGCAGGCAGTCACCCTGATCAAGTGCTGTGTTCTTGTGTGGTATTAGTTTATTCATAGTCATCCTCTAGTGTAAAAAATCCTTTGTCATTTTAAAAAGCACATTGCCGCTTCCCATTCTCGAAAAAACGACCTCCACTAAAACGTCCATAACTTCCTCCGTTTTTGTGCTAGAAACAACTTGTGCTTGTAGCTAACATCCACAGCTTTAATCCGCATATAAAACTGCATTCTAAATCCCTACGGTTCTCCCGTTATCTCAATGATCGCGCAATGAAAAGTTTGCCGCAAATTTCGTTTTAGGGAAATTCTTACACGTGTACAACAGTTTAGGATTGCTCCCGACCTTAATTTTAAAATTTCAAATTGTTTCTTGGTATTAAATCATTGCTAGTGGTTGTGTGCAACTATCCAAAGCGGCTCCCATAGGAATTATAACAATTTCAGCAATTTAAACCATATTAAGTGACTTTGCCCAAACCATTTAAAAAGGTAACTTTAAAAGCCAGACAGCTTGACCGTTAATTCTTTTTTCTCTTGTGTTTGCTGGGGGAAAGTGGGATTGTTATTTTGTTTGAATTCTGCCATTCCTGAATACCTGCTCTCTCCTCTTATCTCTGTACAATACCTATTGGGGGGTTGAGGGGTGTGCAGGGGGAACCGTTAACCACAGTGCTATTTGATCTGCACACACACAAAAGTATTATTTCTGTGCCAAATTGTTTTGTTCATTACTCATTGTGTATTAAAGAGATTGTTTACTGTTACATCACCCCATTGGTGATTGTGTACCCATAAAAACAGTGTGATTAAATTGTAAATACATAATAAATATTTTAACTTTGCAAACCAGCCCAATTCCTGGTTCAGTGTGACCAGCGGGAAGGTCGGGGGGGGGGGGGGTGGGGGGGGGGTACGGTTCCAGGTGACGGCCGTGATAGGAGTGGTACATCGTTCAGAATAAAGAACTTTTAGACAAAAATAAAAAAGGATTTCAGTTGTGCATTACACGCTAGGCATTGCCTTGGGTGTGTGCCGGATCACTTCCAACCAAGCAGATTCACAAAAGCCCACATTAATAGTCAGATTAAATTGTCAGGGCTTATAACACAGATTTGCATTGGTGGAGTCAAAATTTCAGAGACAGGCATAAAAATGTTTCTTCCAGATAGCTCTAGCAACAAGATTGTGACCATAAACAGACTCACCCGTTGGTATTTGCATCACCCAAAACAAAAGGGCACATTAATTCACAGAATTGGCAATGCATTTGTAGACAAATATGCCAAAGGGCACACAGTGAGAAAAAGTGGCAGCCAGAACTCACTCAGCGATTGTAATGGCTGAAGCAGGAAATAAATAATGGAAAAAATAATAATAAACTTGGTTGAGTATTCTACCCGGGCACCACAAGGTTTCCCCACGTAATGATATAAATGGCTTTGGGAACAACAAAGTAGTAGTTACAATTCCAATGGAAAAAAATAATAATCCTAATCAGTTATTAATCCAATGAAGCAGACACTCATGCTGGACATGAATCTAACCATTTTGGGGTGCCTGCAACCACACAGCTGCTTCTTGATTGGTATTGGTGGCCAGGGTTTAAGACAACAGGTTCAGGTATACATAGCAAACACGTCCAAAGGCTACTGTGGATCACAGTTAAAAAAAAAATAACACGGCTCCTTTAAGAAAGGCAAACTCTCCTTTTAGGATTCAATATTTTATCACATTGGCACACCACCAGCAATAACTAAGTACAAATATATTGTAGTGATAGTGGACTCTGCACAACAGTCACTTGGATGATTCAGAGGAGAGAAAACTTCAAATCAGTCATCCGGGCACTGTGTAGTAGCCATGACAGCAACTCAAGCATTCCATGCTGATAATGGTCCAGCTTTCACAGGCATTGAGGCTTGGGGAATCAGAGCTGCATTTTTCTAATCTGTTCTGTCCCGAGATCAACGATGTAGCAGAAGGGGCCAATTACCCCATTAAGTTGGGGGAAGGGTATCTGGGTGGACCATGTGCCGCTAATAATGAAGTTTAAATAATGTACCACACCAGCCTTTATACAACGTTAAGACTCCATTTGAACTCATGTTTGCAGATTAGGCACACATTTCTCACTCTTTCGGCTGCCAACAACGCTGTTGGAAAAGTCCCTCCCGGTGGATGCTGGCGCGGCCAGTCCCGACGCCACCCTCAAGGCGGGAGACTGGGTCCTGGAGATGATCCATGGCAAGACTCAATTTGGCCCTTCCTACAAACCTGCAGTACAAGTAATCAGACTGAAGCTTTCCAGAACCGCTGTACAGCCCACCCAACAGCGGCACCAGACAAGTTTGTGGATAACCTGAAACCTGCTCCAAATGGTTACAGTGATGTTTCCATGCCATCATCCTCTTCCAGTTGAGTAGCCTGAAGAAATGGAGACCCAACAGAGGTTTCTAAATCTATGAATATGCGACAGACTTTCCGAAACAATTCAACATAATGCAGGCAGTATACTCCATTCCGCTCTGGTCAAGTCACTATTTTTCATCTCACTGACTTCTGGGCACTTTGAGCATGGCTTCCACTCCACCTGCAAGCAAAGAAATGGTTTTAAAGCCTTCAAGTTCTCCACACATGGTAGAGAAGAGCGCTTCAAGAGCCAGGAACTCCAGCCTTGATGCAAATATTTGCTCTAAACTTGGGTCACGTGTGGATGCAATCGTTTAAAACCATCAATGGCCCAAGCAGCTGCAAGTTCACACTTCTGTGATTAATTAGAATTAACACGTTTAATACTAGAGCTTGGTTTGTAAGCGTGGTATCGGGATCCAAACCTGTGTTGCACTGCGTTGTCCTGCTTCCAATACAAACGCGTTGCCACCATGCTATCCCAAGGAATCTTGTGTCCAGAACAGAGAACTGGGCTCCAGACATTTGCCCAAAATGCTCGTTTTCATTCTCTTGATGTTTAAGATCTCCATGATATGGGTCCCATGTGCGTTTTGAGATATTACAATGCCTTTTTTGCCAAGCGCGAGTCCATCCTGTAGCCCAAATACACCTTCTGGGAACACTGCAGTACCATTCCAAACTGAGAAGTCCCGATTCCAAGCACAGTTACCATATATTTCACTACAGCCTTACCAAGCAGGGGATTACATGTTTGAAAGTCAGTATAGGTTCCCTTCAGAGCCAGAGAATGCACAGCACATGTTTTTGACTTCTTTTGAAACATGGCAGGAAACTGTCCCTCTTTGGTCTAATTGGGGTTTGCAATAATGGCAAACCTCAAGAGTTAACAAGGAAATCGGATGTAGATTCCCACATTTGATGCATTTCTTAAATTATATGCAGTTATGCAGTTGGACTACTTGCAGTAATAATAACTTTGAGCTTCTACCCAGAGTGGAAGAGGAAAGATGGAGAGTTCTGGAGGTTGTCACATAGGGAAGAAAAGGAACACCAAGCATGTTATCTATGCGTCAAGGCAACCTGTGCTGTGGGCTGTTCAAGCGAATGAATGTGATAAGGAAAGCAGGGACCAATTTGGGCCCATATTGTGCTTGCAACTCCCACAACACTTCAATGACTCAATTCCCTGGCACAGTTTACTTATTGATATGGATCATTCACAATCTTACCTGAAAGAGGTGATACAATCCCTGAATATGTTTTAAAAAAGAAAAGGATGGCCATCATGCAGACAGCTGTTGCTCCGAGACGCACAGAGTGGGCATCTCAGGAGATCAGTTAACTGCACTGCTGCTGACCCTAGAACACCTTGTGAAGAGGTGCATGCGTCCATAACAAGTAAAACCTACACTTGGTCACAAGCAACAATGCAAATCCTGCAGCCAAAGCAAGGTAGTGCAGCAGGTCTTCCATGCACATTCGAATGATCAAGCGCTAGAGCAGGGCTTCTATGCGCCAAGGGATGTCATTACAGATGTAGTGGGTCTTGGTTCAGAATTACTGGTCTATTATTAGACGCATCCAAGAAGCAGCAGTAAGTCTTATAATTTTATAGTGCTTCAAAGCGGGAGGGAGCAAGTAAATACAGTAATCATTCTTAGGCCTTAGTTTCCGAATGATCCAACAGAAGAAAAAAATCTAGCATACTAGGCCCGACGGCATTTCTCCTAATGCAACTGCATGCAATGTTACAGCCGCAACCAAGCTAAAGGGGGGCGGGGGCAGGACAAAAACAAACTAGTTCTAGTGCATTCAGGTTGTGCATGCGTACAGACAGAGGTGGGAGGGATCTTTGTTATAAGACTTTCTGGACACTCTGAGAAGGAGTCCCAAATTTGAATGGATTGCAGCTAAATGCACTCAACTTGTACAGGGTTGCAATACACTAGGCAATGTCAGGCTCTAGTTTCTTGTTTCTCAGTGATCTTACAAGAGGTTTTGGGGCGTCATCTGCCTGGGTACTTTAAGTTTCTACTTGGATTTTGCAGTGTTTTAAATTAAACCCCTTTAAATTAAACCCCTTCAAACTACTCCTTCTATGGTTGGTCAGGAACTACATTTTTGGGGAAATGTGCACTTAGTAACACTTGGATTAGGGAAGACTAGGTTACGCCTTATTCACATGCATGGGTTTCACCTGCAAGTCCTGAATAAACACTGTACTCATTACGTAAAGGTTCTATTTGCATAGTTTGTGTGCATGTTATACAAGTGAATTCCTGTGAGAACCACACTGAAAGCAAGCTACAGTTATTGCCAAAGTTCCTATATTTTACAGTTCAATGCATCATGTTGCCATATTGAAGTTGGCCATCACCCCTTTTCACACAGAGTACACAAGTTTAATGTTGTGGGTTTATTTTGAATCCACCCATGCAAATGAAATTCCGACCCTGGTCAAGCCTCAATTTAAGACCTTTACAATTTCCAAAATTGAGCATGTTCACAGAACATTTGCATATAACTGAATAGCAGCGAGGAATCTTCTCAAAGCACACTCCAAGGCGCTCAAAAAGATTGCCCCTCTCCTCTCCTAGCCGGTCAGGACACATCCAACAGGCCATACACTCCTTGATTGACAGCTCACGGTTAAGACACAACTTCTGCTTTTTCTGCAGTCACAAAGTTTGCAACCAAAATCCTGACACAGGGCATGAAAGCGCAGGTGCTCACAACATCCAGCACCTTGACGCTGCCAGTTTGCGTTTCTCAGCTGTGCAGACGCCTTAGTTAAAAGCAGTGGTCTCAATTACAAAAACATTTTTCAACGATTAGGGAAGAAAAAGGGAGAAAAAAAAAACGGTTAGAGCCATTTACAAATGTGTGCTATGTTACAAGGAGTTCCTTCTCGCCAGAAACTTGGGAGTAGTGTCTCACAAGACACTTCTTGGCAGGGTCGACTCTCTAAAACAGTCGGAGCACAGAGATGGGTGTGGGATCCAAAGATTCTCTGAGTGTTCTATGGAGACTTCATCAAAGTCACGCCAGCCACCAAGCCTTGTCGTGGGAATGTGTCTGTGAAAGGCAAATCGCCCACGGGACGAAAACGAATGTCTCAATTACTCACATGGGACCAAAGCCAAGTGGAACAGATGACTAAGTCGCAAAGCCTGAATCAAGCCAAACACAGGTTGACACTCATTTCCTCACTGACCCTTTGCCCCAGGAAGCAGACTGTCGATGCAGATGGATCCTTCTGGTTTCAGGAATACATGGTGTTAGCCACTGATTGCTGCCCCATCGAAAGCAGAAGAAGTGGCAACAGGTATCCCATTTCCTTGCAGAAATCTGGAATGCAAGTCCTGTTTCAATCAAAATTGTTTCCTGCAACACAGTAAGAGAAGGTTGCTAGCTAATCCGGAATTCTGAGAGCCTGCAATATTTTTGAATCCGCCACTATTGGGGCCACAATCTGCCTCCAATTAACTGAAATTGTACCACATTCTACCTGAAGGCCCAAGTTCTAAAGCACAAGTCATAAGCATACATTAGAAGATCTGCACCTACAAATGACTGCATGAAAGACAGGAACTCATGTACTAGTCTACCTCAAAGATCATCAATTCAAACTTTAATCTTAAGAGTCAAAAGTGCATTGATGAGGCAATCTGGGGCAAATTTGTGCTGGATGTGGATTAGAAATGGGTTCTCAAAGACCCAGCCTTCATATATTGAGGCCATGACCAGTGGTAGTTATTAATCTGAACGCTTCATACGAAAAGCATTCATTTTTTTTAGCACCTAACATACTGCTCATGTAGCGATATCAACAATGCTGCAAAAATACATGCTTTATTTTTTGCCAACAATATTCGCAGCTTGCTTGCAAAATATGGCTCCTACAGTGGAGTTTTCAAAGAGTTACATACCCATGATCTATGACGGCTGTCCAGGGGGGGGGGGGGGGGGGTAGGGCCTGGGCCTGGGCCCGCGACATGCCACCGGCCCTTTTTGGTCGTCATCAACTCAAGCACAAATGGTATGTACAATTGCCATTAAAAGCTCACGATTAACAGCCATGAATTGATTTAATGCAGCGTTGCAGCTCCTACCGTGTGAGGTCCTGCAGAGTGATGGCTCATTTCACTTGCTTAAACATTCAAGTGTGTAACATTTCAGAATCCAAACTCAAAATTATAGGTCCACCTGCTAAGAGGACAGGGGAAGTTACACAAAGCTTCAGGAAAGGAAAGGCAGCAAGAGTCTAGCTTCCTATTTTGAGACACTACTCAAACCACAAGTGTCAGAAGGAGTCATCCTTTTTTAACAACCCTTGTGTTAGCTACTCTACTAAACATTTTAAACTCCAATCTTGTCAGACTGTATGCAGCTAAAAGCGATCATTTAAAGTTACAAAGATCGTACCACAGAGAGAACATGGGACCAAATAACTCTTAAGAACAAACATCCAAATGTTAAAAATGACAGCAGCCATTTTACTGCCAGCTGGAAAAGTTCAGCGGTCTTGCCTGACCAGCGCGAGAGCAGCACTGAAGGAAGGTGGGCTGGGGAGACGAAGCGACGAGAAAGCAGGAGGAAGCTGACCAGAGCGCTCAGGAGGAAGCTTTGATGCAGTTTTGTTTCTTTCCAACGTGAGTACAATGGGCTATATCGCTACATGTTATGACAGGGCATGTAGTTAAGGAGAATGTTTGTGCATTCAATTATTTTGAATGTTCACAATTTTCCTTGCTTACATGATGATTTTGCAGATAGGGTTAAAGATGTTATTTTATATCTGCCGTCATACTAGCATGCTTACCAAATATATCAGTACTTAGGAGATCAGGGATATTAAACTGCATTAACAAGACAACTCATTGTCAATCATGTACCGTACTGATGCCATTAGATCAGCTTATCCCAACAGGCTTCCTATGTTCCTAGACACCTCTCAACCAACCCTTACAGTTAGAAATGCCAGATTAGGCAGGAGGTACTCTAGGTCCGAACCCCACTGCCAGCCCACTTCAATCAGAAATGCCTACTTAGGCCTGAGATCATGACTTGGTCTTAGGGTTTGCATCCAGAGTCTCTCAAAACACATGGTTAGTAGCCCACCAGCACCCAAACACCACCATGCCAAGTCAAAGAGGGTCTTCAATAACGATCCCAAACAGTATGAGCTGAATCCCACAAATAACTCAAGTAGCCCGAAGAACGAAACCATGCAAAAAGGTAACCACACTGCCCTCTCTAGACCTAGAGACACCCTCCGACAGGGAAAACTAAACCTCCCCTCAAGTTACTACCACCAAGGACCCCAGCCCACAACATCCCTCCTCAAATGTGCCTTATCAACGTCAGGTCGCTCTCGGCCCTTGCCTTACACGATTGGATCACTACACAAGACCTCGACTTAGTAGCTATAACCGAGACATTGCTACATCAAGCCTCTGGTCCATTGCCATCATTAGCACTCCCCGAAGGTTTTGCCATCCTCCTCGCTGGCCTTTTGTAGGAGGTGTCACGTTGATGTACAGAGACGCCCTTAACATTAGAAAGGCAAACCTCACTATGGACAGTCATTGAACTCCTCATAGTCTAACTTACCACCACCCTGGCAGACTCAATCACCATACACATCTTATAGCAACCACCAGGCCAAATCACCTCCTTTGAGGAAACACTTGTTCACACGGTAGGTAAAAACCTGAAACAGACCACTAGAACCCTTATACCTGGGGACTTCAATTTTGGCCTGAATGATCCCTCTAACATTGCTGCCTTGATAGTCGCAAAATCCCTCACTGACCTAGGTTTTAATCATCGCGTCTCAGCCCCGACTCACAAGGGGAGAACCCTGAACTGGGTAGTTTGATCTAAATAACCAGATCGCCATCACATCTATTCTACCCTGCCCATTGTCAGACTACTACACTGTAATTTTAACCTCGATTTGCTAAAACAGTAGTTTCATACCCCCACAGCCTTGCCATCTACCCACTCACAGAGCACTCGTAACATTTCTAAAGATTACATTTCGCCTCATTTTACCCCTCTCCTACCAGAGAACCTTGTCTTGATAGACCCAATTACTCTAGCAGAGTTGTACTCTAGCACCATGACCAATGCCATAAATATGGTGTCCCCTCTAGTTCCTAGGACAGCAAACTGGCCAGACAAACTCTTGGTTTACCTCCGATCTATAGGCTTAACGCATGGGAAGAAAATAAATGTTTAAAAAAACACAAATAAAAATTTTAAAAAAGAAAGAAAACAAGCCCAAATAGCTTGGAGAAAGGTCCCAACCCTCCAATTAAGAGCCTCCTTCAACTCCATTACCCAAGAATATAAAAGTGCAAGTCTCACAGCCAGAGCGATGATCTTCAACACTAGAATAACGAATGCCAGCTCAAATTCTCAGGAGAGCTTTTAAATCCTCAGAGGGCTAGAAACTCTGGCCAATCACGCCAACTTCTCCAGGGAAGCCACGACTTGGGTAGCATCCAGGAAAGTCTTCTTGGAGATGGTTTGCACCCCTCAAATGCCAATTGTGTGTGGAGTGCCACAAGGGTCCTGCATCTCCCCCTCCCTCACCTTTACACCATTTTCACCTTTTCCCTCCCCCTTCTGGACTCCACCGGCATTACATACACAAACTATGCCAATGGCGCCCAAATCATCCTCCCACTTACCGGCATCTACGACACGGACTCACTCCTGATTAGCAGAATATACTAAACTATCCAAGCCTAGGTGGCCACAAACCACCTCTGCCTGAACGATTAGACTGACATCTTGTTGGGGGCGTGGCCAGCTACAATGAATAATGTAGTCAGACTGCTACACAATGGGTCGGAAGGGGGGCATGAAGTGTCCGGGCTATATCAGGGACTACTGTAGGCTAAACTGAAGGATTATAACCAGAGGGAAGAGCACGTGGGAAACCGGTGTGGGAAGGGAATTGACAGGAGGGAAATGGAACAAGGCACTGCTATACCCCCCAAAAAGGTCTCAAGAAATGCTAGATTAGAATTGACCGAATTTGACATTACACAGAGCATACATGACAACACTGTTTATCACATTTCCCAGGCTTGGAGGACAGGGGATGTCCATGATGTAGAGAGGGCGAGGCAGGAATGATACATATGTTCTGGAGCAGTCCAGTAACACAAGAGTTTTGGCAAGGTATGGTACTTAGCCTGAGAAGGGGGACATAAATGGATGCACATGGACATCAGAGGCTTGCCTTCTTGGTACATTTGAACACTAAACCAAAACAGACTAGTAGACCCTGGCCTGGGTACTGGCAAAGAGGAGGATGGCAATGGGGTAGAAATCACAAGATGGTCCATGTATTAATAGGTGGTGGGAAGATCCAAGGAGATGTTGATAGCAGATAGAAACATCAGTGTGGTATGGGGCAAACCATATTGGGAGGAGGGAAAGCTTTGATGACAGTGACCTGGAATGCTTTGGTACAAGCGTTATTCAGCTCACCTGATGACAAGTCATAGTGAAGTTAAGTAAATAAGAAGAGTAACCAAGCAAAGGATAGCAGATAAGGAAGAAAGTCAGACAGGTACAACTGCGAACATACACTAGGTAGTCTAGCAAGGCAAGCAGAGCACAGACTGTGGTTAAAGTTCAAGCTCAGTAGGGGTTAGGGAGGAAGTGGGAAAAGTGTTGAAGTGTATGATGTTTATGAAACATCGTATAAAGGAGATTGTCAAAGAAAGAAAACCCAAACAACACTTAGAAATAGACTGGGATCTGGTTAGTTGGGTTTCCAGCCATGCTCAAAACACCAACAATACTCAGCATTTACGATAGATAGCACCCACATTCCGGTCTCGGAAAAAACGCTGGGCGTCTACCTGGATGCTTCCCTCTCCAGACAAGTGAATGAGAGTGCGACTTCCGCCACCTATACAGTCGGACAATTCCTCACGCAGCCTAGCTGCCTCTTCATTGCAAGAGCCATCAAAGGCGCAAGACTATTACTGTAATGCACTTCGCAGGGACCTCAAAACATTAACACCCTGCGCCAGCACCGACCTTACCAAAAAAAAAAAAAAAAAAAAAAGCAGACATCAGCAGCAAGAAAAGTGGTACACTGGCTCACAATCAGAATAATTTCCAAAACTCCCCATTACACACAAATGCTTGGCAAACACGACCCCCGAATACTTCTCCCAGAAATGTGTGCAATCCAAATCCATCCGACCTGTTAGAGCCCTCCACTCTCACCACATTGTGCCACCAACATTCAAGAAATAAAAGGAGGATGCTCAAGTTTCCCCAACAATGGCAGTGCAACACTGGAATACTTTATACCGCCCCCACCCCCTCGACTGGCCTTTCCATAAAGCACTAATACACTGATACACTGATTTGGAGTAGGGTTTTTTGGCTGGGGAATAGGAGGTATATCTCGGGTACAATATGGAAGTGAAAGTAAGTCTCTAGCTGGCAAAATTAATGAGTTATGCAAGATACAAAAAATGTGCGATTTGAGTAAAATGAAGCTGTGAAAATAGAAAAGGAAATCAGTTGTGACAAAAACGGACACAGGGTTGATTCGCGAGTTCAACCCCATCACCCAAGCGCCAAACCTTTGCAAAAACCAGTCCGATGACTCAAAATAGGACTAATGGTTTAGGATTACACAAGACAAAATTACTAAAGAGGTGGCGCTAGCACTAGAATCAAGGGCAGGGTTGCAAGAATGCGTCCAACAGTTTCAACAAGTTACCAGGATAAGGATAGTATGACTTAGAGAGTGGGATAAGGACAAAGACAAGATAAGGAGGTACTCCTACTGCAGGAGACGCACGCTCTGAAACACCCGACATCAAACCTGGCACAGTCCTGGGGCCCCAACAGATTCTATACTCAATACTCCACTCAATCCAGGGGAGTACTGACCCTGATCCACAAATCAGTAAAATTTACACTTCACACGTCCCACATTGACACGGAGGGCAGATATGTGGTCCTTCACTGCACGTTGGCCAATGAGGAATGCTTGCTCGTAAACTCGTATGGCCGAACACCGACTCCCTCATGAGGGGGACATGAACCTCATACTAGACACTGTCCTTGATAGAACAACCACTACCCACAGAGCCATGTCTCGCGCCGCCAACGATTCCATAAACATATGGGGTCCCTAAATTTATACGACGTGAGGACACTCCACCCCCCCCCCCCCCCCCCAGGGAGAGATTATACTTTTTACTAATCAGTACATGATAGCTCTTCAAGAATAGATATGTTTCTGGTGTCAGGTTGCTGGGTGGGAAGGGTAGCAGATGTCAAGATTCTGCGCTCTCAGATCACTCCCCGGTGATGATGCAGATACAAATGGGACCTGCCCCGCCCAGCCGCTCTGCCTGGCGTTTTAAGTGACATTGTCTTTAAAGCTGAGATCCTATCAGATATAAACACTTTTTTGAGAACAAAAAAAAACAAGATACATCCGAGGGGCCCGCTGGGATGCATTTAAACTATTCATTAGAGGGATGTGCATCTCAGGGGAGGCGGGGGTGCTAAAAGCCATAAGACAAGCCCTACACAACTCTGAAACTAAGCTTAAAACACTATAACACGCCTCCTCACCTGCCCCGGCAACCCTGGCGAAGATTAGAGCTGAACTAGAATTATATTACTCTCACGCCCTCAGCAAGGTGCGGTACTATGCTCAACCCGTTGGTGCGCAAAGGTATGGTGAGGGGGGAACAGACCTGGAAGAACCCTGGCCAGATTGGTACGTGCGGAGGGAGGTAAAACCCGAATTGATAGCATTATAGAAGGACAAAACACACAGCACTTGTCCGACCAGGCCATAATTGACACCTTTGTAGACTTTTACGCCAATCTGTATGGCCCCAGCAACACACTGCCCATGACCTGGACAACCTATTTGAAGGTATCCCTATGACCCCCCATCTCCCAAAACACCAGAGAACTAGATACCCCGTTCACCTTGGAAGATATGGTCCACGTAATCTCAGATCTTCCAAAGAGCAAAGCCCCTGGCCCTGATGGACTCGCATCAGAGTTCTAACAGAAGCACGTAGCTATCTTGGCTCCCATACTGTACAGCGTCTGGACCGAATCACTCAGGCTAGCCACCCTCCCTCGCTCCGTAAGGGAAGCCCTGATAACTGTCCTTCCCAAGCCAGGAAAGCCCCCAGACGAATGCGGTTCCTATAGGCCATTATCGCTTATAAATACGGACATGAAAATCTTCGCTAAAATAATAGCCAACAGGTTCCTCCCAATCATGCCCCATGTGGTCCACGCGGACCAAAGTGTATTTGTCCTTGGCTGCTCAACTGTACTTAACATCCGCCGACTTTTCAATGTAATGTCCAGAATTGACCCGATGGCTGATGTAGTGGCGGTCACACTAGACGCCCAGAAGACATTTCACATGGTCTCCTGGCAATACATGTGGGCTGTGCTGGAGAAAATGGGAGTGGGACCGAATATGATCTCTTACATAAAACTGCTATATACAGAACCAATGGCCAAGGTCCTAGTAAACTCCCCGACATCTTCCCCCTTTGCACTACATAGGGGCACCCGTTAGGGTTGTCTGTTCTCCCCTATCCTATTCACGCTCGACAATGAACCCATGGTGGACTACGTCAGGGATCGGCACTCCCGGAAAGGCATTCGCCTAAAGGACAAGTCGGAAATCATCTCATACACTGATGATGTACTCTACCCTGCCACACACCTAGACCCGTTCATCCGCGACATAACCAAGATTGGCACGTATTCGGGCTTCACCATTAACTACTCCAAATCGGAAATAGTTCCGCTCACTGCGGCAACCCAGCAACAGTCATGTGAATTCCCCCCACGCTGGTCCCCAGGTAGCATTAAGTACCTCGGGGTTCAAGTATCACTAACCAAACCCTCCCTGCTGGCAGACGACTACGAAACAACGGCACAGCTCATAGAATCCAAAATGCTTAGATGGCGCAACCTCCCACTATCCCTTGCGGGCACACCATCCCTAATAAAAATGATGCGCTCCCCAAGCTCCTCTATATCTTTGCCAACGTCCCAGTATGGCCCGGGAAGCAATATTTCAAGAGGCTCCATTCGGCGTGCGCTCAATTCCTCTGGCACTCCGTGGCTGTTCGCAAGTAGTGGCAACATATGACTCTACCCTAATAAAAAGGGGGCTTCGCAGACCCAGACCTGACAGTACTGGTTTGCGGCACAGGCCCAACATGCCACACACTGGTACGAACATTTTAACCCGCCCCCACACGTCAAACTAGAGAAACTGGCAGGAGAGGGAACCAACATCATGACGACAATACTACATCGCACACTTCAAACGGACGTCCCGGCGGAACCTGTGGCCGCTACGATTAGGGCGTGGAACAGCATGTTGCACTCGCAACCGGAGCATTGCCCATACTACAAGTGGCTCCCCATCTGGCAATTCCCGGGTCTCTCCCCCACACACGATAGACATATCCTACGACATTGGGCAGATCTATACCCAGATAGTAAATTCATCACCCCTCAGACGTGGCGGTCCAAGCACACTGGCTCGGCGCTAGAGCTGTTACAATACCTTAGGCTAAAAGCGGCAGTCCGTGAAATGTGGCCTTCCTATCCAGACGAGCCCCCAGACTCACCTGAGATCCAATACATAGCAAACTCTGCTGGCAGCAGGGGTATAATATCCTCTGTAGAGAATGCGGCTGGGGAAAATCAGTGGATGCACCCCTCAAACCACGGGAGAAATGGGCAAGAGAGTTGGAACTGGAAATTACTGATGGGATGTGGAACAAAATGTGTGCACACGCGCGCAAAGTATCCCTTAACGCTAGATTCCGGTGCATACAATATACTCAACAGAATGTACTATACACCACACAAAGTAGCGAAATTCACACATACCCCGACTCACATATGCCCGAAACGCAAATCTGAAGAGGCAGATCATGTACATATGCTTTGGTCTTGCAAAGCGCTGTGTGCATTTTGGAGGGATGTGTTCAAAGCGCTCAGAGATAATTGGGTCCCCAGTGGACCTTGACCCACTTGCTCTGCTGTTCGGAATATGGTCTGGGGACGAGGCAAAAAGAATTTCTACATTTTTGAATGTAAGCGCCATAGTGGCAAAAAAAATGTATATTGCAATGTTGGAAGCGCCGTTCCCCTCCCACCTTTGTATGTGGCTGAAATCCCTCACTTGGACATAAACGTGCGAAGAGGAATACATTGACTCTCCCCATGACATCTCACCCCCAAAATGTATGGACTGAGTTCTGCAGCTATCTGAATAACAAGGACGATGTCGGGTGGAGCTCCGCCCCCCCCCTTCTGGGCCTGCCTGATGCACCCATTGTCCTGAACACTGCGTGCTCCATCGAGCTGGTAGCTCCCCCCTTATGTGCTGCTCCAACAACTGTATGATATAGTTGTCAATGGGAATACTCTGACCCCTGTATATCACTATGAAATGCATGTTTTACCTGTCGTAACTTTCTGCCAATAAATAAAGTAAAAAAAAATAATATATATATATATATATATATATATATATATAGTATAATATGGGTTTATAAGGGGTGGTGATTTGTACCCACAGTCCACTTTTAGTTTTGTTGGACCGTCAACGGTTCTGGTCGCTACACGGCAGGGTGCCTGGCAAACAGCTGGGCAGTTCTGGTCACCGGATGGCACTGGACTGGAATGGCAATTCTGTTCACTGGATACCAATGGTCTATTGGATGGCAGCGAGCATGCAGTTAGTGGTATCAGGATGCTTCCTAAAAACACCACAGCTTTCCCCTTTTGTTATTTGGGGATTTTAGTGGGTTTTCACAATTGAGGCCTTTCTTGGAATAGGATCAGCACTGCTTGGGTTTTGCAGTGGGCCCTGGAGTAGGGTCAGCAATGCGTTGGCCTTGTAGTTGGGATCTGGATGGATGGAACATCAGGAAGTGTGTGTGTGCGTGTGTCTCGAGTCTTGTCAGGGACTCTTATTTATAATGCATAGTGACATTATCAAAGTATATGACTGGGGCAAGCTTAACTAAACACGCCTCAACAACAGGATTGGACAGGGGCGATAGTCTCTGCCTCGCTCTCAGCTGGTTGGATTTCAGGAAAATGTCAGATTTATTTTCACAACGTCCAAAAACCTCCCACAGTTAATTTAACTAAAATCCGATTTTGCCACAAACAAACATTTATACAATTGCAATCTCTTAGCAAATTATATACACAAGTTACATATTTTGTGCCGTACATAGCAGTCCAATCCTCCAGTCCGTGAGACCTTGGTCCGCCCTTCTGCCAGTTTTCCACGCCTGTCAATGGGATTTAGATTTCTCTAAATTCTATAACTTTATAAATGGGTGTGGATTATCATAAGGGATGTATGTGCAAACATTCACATTTGCAACATGGATGCTTTTCTTGTAATCCGCCGTACTTTGCCATTTCTGTCCCCAAGGAGTCAGTGAATTCTACCATGTCTTAAAAGAAAGCCCAAAAACTCACTCCACTGCGAAAATTCTACATTTTTACAAATTCTTGCTGCAGAGATAAAAGTCTTTAAATTTTATTTATGAAATAGTCTTCGGAAACAAATGGCAGTCCTTGGTCACTGGATCATTCCCCCCTCCTTTCCTTTAACTGCTACCAACTGTCATTTCCTTCAAAGCAAGGTGGGGGTTGCTCATCTTGATTGAAAGTTTATTGCCCCTTCACACTTTAACTTCTTGCCCTGGGAGTCCATGGTCAGTGGGTTCAGCCCAGCCTAGATTCTTTCCCACCCTGTAATTATCAGGGGGGAGTTAGTCTCTGCTGAGTGTATATGGTGTGGCTCCCTTCCTAGGAGGAAGTTTCAGGGCTGCCAACTGTAATAACTGTTTTTTGGGAGCTTGCAAATTCAGCCCATGTGTTTTAAAATCTTTATTTTCTTATTTTGGGTCCTGAATTAAAAACAAACTTGTGGAATAAAAACAGTCCACGTATGTATTTTCACCAACCACAAACCCCTTCACTAGGTAATGGCAGGCTTTACTGGGATTTTTTTCTCCTTTAGTTTTGCAAAAGCCCATTTTTTACACCTGTGTTGAAAACTGCTAGCATATCCTTTAAATTTGGTTTTGCAGCTCCATCAACTTCCCACACTGTCTTTGCAGCCAAAGTCATTTTCTTGAAAGCAGGAGTTTTGTCTGAAGCACAAATATATTGAAAATGACCTGGCTCGGAGAGTTAGATTCTCTGAACAACTGCTATAACTTGGGATAATTTTGGAAATAAATGTTCCTCTGCAAGTAAAAAGTGAGGTTCCTTGTTGGTTTGACATGGCCAGTCATTCCGTAATCATGCTTGGTTTTGCTGAGGCACAATGCGAAATCCTGGGCATGGCAGGACCTTTTCAATCACAGTAGTTTAAGAACAGATGGAATCCTGAAAAGAGTGCAATGTGACGTCCCGTATTGGCCGCATACCCCACTTTGGGCATACCCAGATCTGGAACCAACCATGGCTCGCATGCTGCAGCACAGATGGGATGCAGAACGCAGAGCCAAACTGGGGGACCTGTTTCCAGAAGGCCACTTCATTACAATGATGGAGATCAAGGACAGAATCGGCACCGGTTTGATACCGACATTGCAATACTACCGTCTGAAAGCAGCCTGCAGAGTGATTTGGCCGACTTTCCCAGAGGAACCGCCGGTACATGGGTTCCTGACCGAGATCCTGACTCCGACAGGGCTCAAGAGTGGCGTTGCTGAAATATACAGGAAGGTACAATTGCATACCCCTTCGACTAACACGATGCGGCGCAAGTGGGAGAAAGACCTAAATATCGAAATTGACGAGCAGAAATGGACGCAATACTGCAGATTTACTAAAACCATATCCCTTAACGCCAATCTTTGTCTTATACAATTCAAGATACTAAACCAAGTGCATGTCACACCAAAAAAGATCGCCAAGTTCGACCCATCTAAACGTGCAGCTTGCCCCAAGTGCGGAATGGAGGGAGCAGACGCGATTCATATGTACTGGTACTCTTCTCCCCCCCCCCCCGATTTGTCAGTTCTGTGAAGAGGTGGCAGAGACAATGAGCGAAATACTGGCCATCCATGTTCCGGCGACCCCGGTAAGGTACCTTTTCGGAGACATCAGAAAGGTCTCCGTAAAAGTGAAAAGTCTGTTTGCAGTGGCGGGAGCGGTAGCCAAGAAACTCATACTTCTGAAGTGGAAGTCCAGAACTTCTCCCACCACCCAATCATGGCTCAGTCACCTGATCCTCACGCAGGAAAATGAGGAGATGAACGTGAGCGATGTGCAGACTTACTCTAGGCCGAAAGACATATGGGCCCCACTTAGGACATATCTGCACACAGACACTATTGACTCGGCAGAAGAGGAAGGGCAGATAAAGACTAATGATATTCACACTGTGCCATGCAGTAGACAGGTTGTTGAATGTTGTACTGAATAGGTCACTCTCGGTTGGATGAAACAAAATGTTTGATATATACCCAATGCCTTGCTAATGATAAATAAAGGTTTTAAAAAAATAAAAAAAAATGGAATTAGCGTCAAAACAGCATTTTCAAAAGGTGAAAAAGTTTCACTTTGAAGGGGAATTTTGGGTTTTCAGCAAAGCAGTGATGCCTTTTCACTTTATTCCATTTATATGTTTCAGAACACACTGGCGCGCTCCTTCAGTGTGTCCCCTTGTAGCATCCTGCCTGAAGTGTGCTTGGCAGGACGGGGCAGCCATCTTTTTGTTGCTGCAAAAATGCAGTTTGAGGTCCTGGTGCGCACAGGAGCCAGCGCAACCATTTGCTGTTTTCTGCAGACAGGCAGCTTGGTGATGTGGTGAAATACTGTTGAGTGGGTCAATATATCCCACAAAGAAGTAAAATACTTTATGGAAATAATGTGATGCCATTGGTCAGAGATATGCGCTGAGCTATGTTGCGTATAGAGGCGTCTATAAATTCCTGAACAATGCTGAACCACTGGATGTAAGACTTTTGGGCAAAGGGGCGTTCATCCCATAGACATTTGGTGTACTAACGGGCATAGCAGCTAGAGTGGACAGTGGTCGAAATGGCAAATAGCCAAATGTTAGACTACTAAGTCAAGAGGGGACCGATTGTGGTGCGTCAGGATAACTTAACTGTACATACAATTCAGAGATATCTGCACGACTTACAATGACCTGTTAATATGAGGTTTTAACGAAAAGCACCAAATCACTCTTGGTCTCGGAGCACCTAGGCTTGTGTGAAAGAGTACTGTGCCCCCACCAAAGGTTCAAGGCCATAGTCTACAAAGAAAGGGAGCTGGGGAAGGGAAGGTTGACAAAGGACGAACAGGGAAAGAAACTAGCAGGTCAAAAATGCGTGTGCATTTAGGTCGAAGATGCTCCAGTAAGCTTGGAACATAAATTGATAGTAAGTTCAAGCAGACTAATTGACAGAATATATGATGTTAAATGTAATACTACAATGCAGTGTATAGCTGATGACACCTTGAAGAGTGTCCAATTGTCCAAGACCACATTAAATTTCTCCCATGAAACAAACCATAGAATAGTAATTCTGGGACTACCAAGCATGTTGGCCAAGAGGTGCCAAGTCAAGAATACTAATCGAAAGGCAAATGTGGATGGAGACAAATAGGGTGGGCAAGGAGAGATGGACTATACATCTGTCCTTCTGTAAGCAGTGACAGTCTGTCATTAAGTTATGAAGATTTTTATACAGCCCTCGGAGTGGTGTGAAACAATCTAAGACAAAAGAGGGTTACAACCAATAGGAATGACCATACCTCTATAGTTTTAACTGGCTGAGCAGTCAAGGTTAACTCCAGGAACGACGGCTATTAGTGAATTACAGTTAATCCACAGCTAACCCAAAAATACACTACATTTGAATGCTGAAAAATATACACTTTATTCTAAAATTGCACATATTATCTCGATTGGGTTAAATAAGTACTTTGAGTTGAACTTAACAGTAATAACAGTGACAGTATAGAAACTGTTATGAAACACACAGGTTTGGCAGACCAAGTCAAAGTCCACAGCGCTTGTACACTGAAGAAATTAGGGAAGCACTAAAGATGCAGGTAGCCGACGGGTGTGGGAGCACTGCCAGATGCCACCCACAGTTAATAACCTAAATGAAGGACAGTTCTCAGTCTCACTGCACTGAACAGTGCAATAGTGACAGGTGTTCCAAGTAATTCAAAGAAGGGGGGGGGGATGTCTCATGAGTCCAATGAGTTTAATAACGAAGTAGCCTGACACGTGTTTCGAGTCATCACCGACTCTTCATCTGAGACTGAAAATTTCAAGAGCTAGCCTAACCAATTAAGTATATCGTGGCCAGTGCCAGATGCACTCTCTCATTGCTTTGCAATTGCGGATCTTTGTGCAATGCTGCTGAACTGAAAGAAATTAAAGTAAGCCCAGACTCGGCCACAATATACTTAATTGGTTAGGCTAGCTCTTCAGTCTCAGATGAAGAGTTGCGATAACTCGAAACACGTCTCAGGCTACTTCGTAACTAAACTCATTGGACTCATGAGAAATCCCTCCTTCTTTGAATTACTTTGAACACCCGTCACTATTGCACTGTTCAGCGCACTGAGAACTGTCTGTGTTCATTTACAAACAGTTATGGTCATCTAAGAATCAAACCTCTCGTAAAAAGTACATGTCTTGAACACTACCTAGCAGTAGGCACAAGACTGAGGGAATCGAATGACAAGGGAACCCTAGGCACACTAGAAAGCTACTTTCGCTTAGTCATGTTCAAGCCAGACTGTTTCAACCTACACCACAAATGACTGCTGCATATTCAGATAGCACCTAGTGGGAGAAAACTGGAATACTTAACCCGCCAAGCCCTGCAGACCTCCAAAATGCTTGTGTTGGGTCAGACTTGTAGTACCAGACCAATGAGGTCTTATTGCATTCAAACAATATAAACAGTAATAACCAACAGTTATACATCTGCAGTAATACCTAGAGAAAGAACAAACCTCACAAGGGGCATTATCCTCAAAACAATGATTAAACGCAGGTTCCCTCATGCATCTCCAGTAGGATGACACATAATGGACCAAATCATGGTTAAAAGGCAAGATGATTTTTCTTGAGAGGCCAGATCAGTAGAGCAGTTAGGCCTAGACTTGGGAGGTTCAAGAGGGGTCAAGGACTACACTGAGACACCTAGAGAACGGCTGTCTATCTTGATTTATAGAAGATGTACAAAAATACATTGTTTTGTTTATTCTACAGACCCAACAAAAACTAAAACTATTACAAAACTACATTCATAAATATATACACAATAACTTGTGTGGGTTCCGTCAACAGAAAGCCAACTCTTTACCTTTAGAAACTGTTAGCAAAGTTAAGAGCAACACTGTAAATAAATGTAGTAAAGTGAGAACATAGAACAAACAGTATTTTAGAACTGAGAGACGTAGGTAAACTAGGTAGAACACGCACAGAAAACAGAAGACAATGCCCCTAATTAAGTACAGCCCTGCTAGAATTTGGGCCTATTGCCCAAAACTCAAGTTCCACATTATGACATGTTTTCAAAGCCCGCGTTTGAGTAAATGTTCTTAAAAAAGGTTTCTTCAGGGTGGATCCTTGACCAGACCATCACCAAGGGAGAGATGGTGTTAGGACACCCATACAACCCTATGGTGTGGGGGGGACACGAGAGGTTGGGGCGGGCGGAGAAATAGCAATGCAAACTCATTTCTTCTGCAACCCCTTTAGGGCTTGCCGGATCTGCTGGGCTAACTTACTTCTGTGCCATCTGCTTGAGGGAGGTCAGAGGCCGCGGGTGTAGATATCACTTTAAACATCTGGGATGGGTCCAGCTAGTCCACTATTCCAGGCTTTAGAGATATGGATCTGAATACAGGGCATCTGGACACCCTTGACATGACAGTATGAAGATCTCCATGGAACTTGCAACCTTAGGAGACCTCCAGGACAAAGAAGACAGTTTGCAGCAGGAGTCACCAACATCTGGTGGCAACAGGCGATCCTCGGGGTGCGAACAGAGGAGCAGGCCCTACGCTGCTTCTTTTCGGTCAGGAAGATTGAAAATGTAGGCGTAGAAATCTACAAGCTGAGGATCTAAGAAGTTCCAAGGATGCACTGCTGCAGAGAAGTAGCACAGGAGCAAGCTGGTTAGTCAACCAGCAGGTTCAAGGAGACTTCCGAAAACACTGCCTGCGCCGATCCTTGAGGGGGGTTTTGGGGCAGGTTGTTCCCACCAGTTCAGGTTCCTAAGCACCGATGAGAGCATTCTTAAGATGGAGGAGCAGGACTTGGCTGGAGGCAATGCTGGTCAGCTGCAATGGTGGTCCTCTGGTATTTGGCAGGCTGCCCTTCGACAGTCATCACTGGTGCCAAGAACCCTACAAATAGCATCAGGAGTCTTCCCTTTATCCGGGATTTGGACTGCAGTCACCTCTAGGCCCACCAATTTTAAGGATCCACACCATTCAAACTGGCAGGGGCCTTCCAATCATGGACCACTTCTGGCCAGCATATCTGCCCCGCAACAGACACTGCATCCAGAAAGACCAAGCCTGTACATATGGCCACACACAGTCCAGCCCTTTGCCTGGGAAAGGGTCTTTCCATATATGGCAATTCTGGACCACAGAGGGCAGGAAGAATGCCAAAGGACGGTAACATCTCTTGGCACTGCCATTTAGAGTATATGGTACTTTTCTCGGCATTATGTGGTAAAATGCAAAAGGGCAGGAGTAGAATGTTAAAACAGAATAACATCCATTGCCAACAGCTAATCTTGAACAAATTGGAATTTTAACCAAAGAGTTAGTAAACATCATAAAGCTGGAAAGTATTCAAACCGCACATCACTTGCAGATTTAAAAATACAAGATCGAAATCCCAGATACATACCCTTCTGAAATCCAACTGGGGAATGATGAACACAATACCATGGTATTTAAAAAGATTTCCTCATCACAAACAACAAGACTTGTTACCAAGATTCAGATTAAATGTTTTGCCAAATAATACCACGTTGCAAAGATATGGAAGAAAGCAAGAAGGTGCAGAGTGTCGTCTCTGCAATCACGAGAGAGAAACAAACATTTGAGCTTATTTTGCTCGAAATTGAAAGATTTGGAGGACAACCTAGTTGTACGATCAAATAATAGATCTATGTGGGCTAGAAGCTAAGAAATGGTGGGAACTCATTTATGAAAGTCGAAACAAAAGCTTGAATTTTGCAACAGTAAAATTCTTGGAAGCAGCATTAAAGAAATTAAGGAACAACAGTCACAGTGATTCAGTTGGATAGTGACAATGAGAAAGAAAATTAATCTGAAAAGAAATGTGAAATGAAATAGTGAACAGGTTTGTAATAAACTACTTGCACTGTAAATAATAAAATGGGAGACTGGTCTCCCAGTGGTGATAGTCTTAGGACTGAACAGCTTGCCCCACAAAAGTGAGCAAAAACACAAGGGAAATTAAGCAGAGGGCTACTTCCCGCCAAAAAGTGGTGTCAGGTAATTAGACAATAGCAAAAGAAATGGGGGTTCCCCTAAAGGTCTGAAGCAAGCAGCAGAAAGAAACTGTGTCCTAACAAGAGGGGTATAACATCAGATTGGTGGGTATTAAACACAATAGCCAAGGGGTACTGCAGAGTTAATCCAAACACTGTACGACTTTCTGCCACAAGACAAAGGTGTCGAGAGAATACAAGTAGAATAGGAAGTAGAGGCTCTGCTCCTAAAGAGCACCATCGAACTGGTTCCTCAGTTAGCGGTGGACGTGGGCATCTATTAACTTTCTTTTCTAGTACCCAAAAAAAAGGCAATAAACAGACACTAGTGCTAGATCTAAAACCACAAAAGTTCAATATTACTACATTTCAAGAGTACATCCCACTACTTAACAGAGGCATATTTGACCACACGAGACATGAAAGGGGCATCCAGCTGTGGATCTGTTTGCAACAACCCACAATGCCAAATGCACCAGCTTTGCATCCAGGCACCTAGAAGTGTGGTCACTAGGGATGAACTAGTCCGGGGCCTTTGCCTACGCCACCCCCTGCTTCTCAAACACCTATCCTCTGCCAAGTAGTAAACAAAAACGACTGCACAAATGTTCTAATTCCCCAATGTTGGAAAGACAAATATGGTACCCAATCTCCTGGGGGTGGCAGTTCCACCACTAATGTAAATTCAGGTACCGCTTGCACAACTGACAATTTTAAACACACCATTGCCCAAACACTGTACTTAGCAGCCGACACCTGAAGTCATAGAATGATGTATTTTGTAACTTCCAAAAAGATGCATGGAAATACTAAACAAGGCGAGAAATCCCAGCACTGGGCAGTTAAAACAAGTGGAAACTTGGTATTGTGCACCCAAAAAGGAGTTAACAACCCCCCGGCCACCCAAGACTTCATGGATGGGGTTACACACATCACCCCTGGTTGGGACAGCACAGTGTAAAATGGCTCATGGGTGCCCCCTACGAAACTATATATAAAGCAACATTAAAAGACCTCCCATATAAAGTTGCTTTTCTAATATGTTACAGATGTCGTTTTACACCCTTTTCAGAGTGCAAGTATCTTCTCTGTGTTGCACATCCCCATTTAAATGTCTTAGCTCTTTTAGCTTCAGTCCAGGGGAGAGGGAATGGGGGCAATGACCCATTGATTTTGTTGTCACAAAGGGCATACAGAGGCTGCCAAGTTCATGTACACGTAAGCACAATTCTGTTAACACCTCAAGTGCTTCAGCAGAGAGACAGCCCGGTAGCCACTATCCTCCTACTTTGGGTGAGACAGGTGGCAGGGGGTGTGTGTGTGTCCAGCTCACCACATGTGCATATGCTAATCCCAGACAGCCCCTCCCTACCCTTGGAAGGACAGCCCTTAGAATACGGATGAATAAAGCATGGCTGCCTTTGCCCTGCTCCCATCATTTTAGCTGTGGTGCAAGTAAGGAAACCCAGAGACGGAAAGATAGAAAGGGGCCAGAGACTGCAAACTCGATGTGGCACTTAAAGGATAGTTCCGGGACTTTTTTTTTATTGTCCCTACGGGTCGGCCATGTGTTTGTAAGCATAAATCGGTAGATCGTAGGAAACTTTCCTATGGACCTTACCCGACTTTTCGCCCATTATCGCACTCGAAATCAGCCTCCATTTTGTGATAATCCTATCATTCCGCCGCATCGACCTGGCTCACCTGCCTTTGCGGCACTAAATCAAATCCCCCGCCCCTGAGCCTGACATCAGCAGACGCGTACTGCCCATTTCAAGCACGTCTCGTGTCAACAATCGCTGCGCCTCAGCTATTGACGTGTTGCCATGGAAATGGCAGGACGCCTCTTTCCCCAATAAGTATAAACAGACCGTTTCACAACACACAGCAGCAGATTTTCGATTCCATTCCTCTCTCTGTGTTACTTTGAGTATTCTGTGACTCGTTTCAGTGCTCTGGTCAGCTACCTTCGCCGCTTGTAGCCCGTGTGAACACCTGTACCATCTCTGTAAATTATTTTACTATCTTTACCGCACAATGGCCACAATAATGCCGTATATGTACGAGCCCGAGTACACCGAGGAAGAACTACTGGAAAGTCAAGCACGCGAAAACGATGGGGATTCGGACGGCAGTTGGGAGGACCAGTCAACGGATGAAGAGCCTGGACCATGTCGCATGGACGGCGTCTCCACCTGGTGCACGTGCAATCGGTGCGAGCTAATGCCAACTGAGGAGGAGAACTGCTGCTGCCGTGAAAATTCCGGGTGCTTGGCCTACATTTCGGAAAGCGAGCAAAGTCTGCAGGAAGGCGAGCAAAGTCCGCAATGCATCACCGAGCTGCCAGAGTTCAGGGAAGCCTGCCTCTCACGGACCGTGTTGAGGATGATGATGGTGCTTATGCACGAACTTCGCGGCACTGTTCGTCCGCGTAATCCGAGTAACGAGTAAGTATACTCTGTTTGTGATGTCAGTAATGCCACCACTATTTCATGGTCGTCTCCCACATATAAAATTACATTTACATATCATTCGAACGCATGTAAATTTGTTCCATATAGTGCATTTTCTAGATATAATTTTTTTCTAAGAAAAATGACATGTGTTACCTGAATCGACATTGATAAGAAAGTTTGGTCAGTTTAATACAGTTTGCATCTTTTTTTTTCACAGGTGGTACAGGCTGGTGGCCTATCGTTGCTTCACTTGGTGGCTTCACGGGAGGCTCGGACACCGCGTTCGGAGAGTAATACCTGCCTGTGCGGTACTTGCCATTAGACAACATTTCCCCAGTGACAGTGGACAATACCGCGGATTTTCCCTCGATGTGCTGCAACCTCAACTTTACAATGTGTAATGTTTATTATTTATGTTTAATTAAAATCTAAAATAAAGCCCAACATATATTTTAACAATGGTTGTTTTGATTTTTTAAATGAATCTAGTGTATATTCTCCTGGGAGGGTGAGGTATTTATAAACTCACCCCCCTGCATTCCATGTAGTAGATCCTGCAGCCATCCTCTTACATTCAGTTAGATGGCCTCTCCTTGGTGAGGCCCTGCGGCAAACGGGTCTTGTCTGCACGACCACCGCCCCGATCCACCCCCCGCCCTATCAAAGGCAGTTCGCACCGGGGTACTTGTGCTGGCAAGTGGAGCTGTCAGGGAGCGATAAAGGCCAAGAGGTGCCAAAGACCATGTACACTTCAAAGTGGTCTATAGAGCATGGGTTGTTGTTCCCATGTCTACCTCCAGACCCCGTGTCTCCTGCCAAGCATCCCCCCTCACGCTGGACGGCCCCCTGCAATCCACATAAGTGTGTCTCCATTCACGAGTCTTCCTGTGTCTTGTCTGCACGACCACCGCCCCGATCCACCCCCCGCCCTATCAAAGGCAGTTCGCACCGGGGTACTTGTGCTGGCAAGTGGAGCTGTCAGGGAGCGATAAAGGCCAAGAGGTGCCAAAGACCATGTACACTTCAAAGTGGTCTATAGAGCATGGGTTGTTGTTCCCATGTCTACCTCCAGACCCCGTGTCTCCTGCCAAGCATCCCCCCTCACGCTGGACGGCCCCCTGCAATCCACATAAGTGTGTCTCCATTCACGAGTCTTCCTGTGTCTTGTCTGCACGACCACCGCCCCGATCCACCCCCCGCCCTATCAAAGGCAGTTCGCACCGGGGTACTTGTGCTGGCAAGTGGAGCTGTCAGGGAGCGATAAAGGCCAAGAGGTGCCAAAGACCATGTACACTTCAAAGTGGTCTATAGAGCATGGGTTGTTGTTCCCATGTCTACCTCCAGACCCCGTGTCTCCTGCCAAGCATCCCCCCTCACGCTGGACGGCCCCCTGCAATCCACATAAGTGTGTCTCCATTCACGAGTCTTCCTGTGTCTTGTCTGCACGACCACCGCCCCGATCCACCCCCCGCCCTATCAAAGGCAGTTCGCACCGGGGTACTTGTGCTGGCAAGTGGAGCTGTCAGGGAGCGATAAAGGCCAAGAGGTGCCAAAGACCATGTACACTTCAAAGTGGTCTATAGAGCATGGGTTGTTCCCATGTCTACCTCCAGACCCCGTGTCTCCTGCCAAGCATCCCCCCTCACGCTGGACGGCCCCCTGCAGACCGCATAATGCCACGACATATACACGTCATTCATTCACAAACACACCCCTGTTTCGAATTCTTTATAACCCACTTCATATTTCTAATGAGAACTTCTTTGCGCTTTGCTAGTCAACCCGTGAAGGTGCTGGTTATCTGCTCTTCGTCTCTGTGAACTTCCGTGACCACTTTGAGCAAACTCGTCAGTTTGCAACCTGTGAACAGCTCCCTGTTCTACGACAAGAAACTACTCTGATCCCTGCATCTAACTGTTTGTTCGTCAAGGTAAGTCCATGTACCATAATCATTTTGCGTCCAATTTTTTAATTTATATCTATTTGCTAGTAGTCATCAAATTGCATCCATGTTTTCTTTTCGTTCACGACAGTACATGCAAGGAACTAGTCACATGTTCTGAGTTTAGTCAAATTACTTTTTCTATTTTTTGAAAGTTATTGAAATACTTATCCGCATGTGAATAACATGTATAGTTCCAAGAACCAAAACGGACCTTGCATTGAACCTTTTATGTGTCATTTAATGTTTTAACACATTGGTATTCATAGAGAATTGTTGATCTTTACTTTTCAGAACTTTCCATAATGCCTGCCTGTTCCATTGGCGGTTGCCCTTCGAAGACCCATAACAAATCTGAAGGTACTATAATGCATGTTTTCCCTAAGACAATAGATCAGATAAGAGAATGGGTCCGATATTGCGGATATCCAGCCTCTGAGATAGAAAGTAGAGTCCTAGAAGTCTTTGCGGACAAGAGGGGTGATCGATACCGCATCTGCAGCAGGCACTTTAGCCCAGACATGTACTCCACATCATTGCTAATAAGGACGAAAACACCGCGAGCGAGGCGAAAATTGCTCTCAACCGCTATTCCCACTCTATTCGTCCACATCCCTCCACTGGTGAGTCAAGTTTACGTATTTATCTCTCGGCATTGCGGTAGTGTGTAGCATTAGCTAACAATAATTTCCCCATTTATGTATCCACTCAATATGAAGGCTGAAGATTCTCCATCCGTGTCGTTATTGCAGTCATCAGCCACTTCAAGCGCCTATCGGGTAATCTTACTTAGCTATTCTGACACTGACTTGTTTTAGGCATGTAAATCAATAGTTTTAATTGATCGTGTAATTATTTTACCTAATGGTACACCACAGTACTCGTCCTCTAGTCTTTGTTTTCAGTTATAATTATTGTTATCCAAAATAATGCAAGTACTGTCTTTCAGGGAGATGCTGAGGAGTCCAACGCATTGACGACAACCGTAGATGTCACTCAGATGCTCGAGGTACGTTTCCGGACAGTTCCATCGATGGAGATCATCAGATCTTGCATTCTTGTAGCGTGATTGTTACACACAATGTTTCTTTCGTTTTTAGCCATTGGTATGTCCTTCTGTCGTCGCCCTCCTATGTGTCTTCTTTTTTCAATATTGTGTTCATTACTAATGAAAGTCCTATGTTTCAGGGAGTCGATGGAGCATTAGTCCAAGAGGAAGGGGGAGCATGCAGTTACGGGTCGGCGCAACAGCTTGCAGAAGTGTGCACCGCAGTTACAGCGTCCCTTGATGTTCTTATGCATTTCGAGGTATGGATACTGACAGATCAATCATGCGAGATCAAATGACGTGATTACATCCGCTATACTTCCTTCTTTATTAACGCAAGTACTATGTTTCAGGGAGCTGACGGAGCTTCTTCAACAAGAACATCACCCCTAATAGTTGATGCAGATCTCTGGGTGGTGACACTTCCAACGATGGAGCAAATCGAATCATATTTAGATATCCATTATTTATTTTAGACAACTGATCATTTGTGCAGGTCTATTTAGATGAGCCGTTGACGCCTGCAGAAAGTTTATGTTCTTTTAAACAAAATACAAAACCATACTAATGCAATTACTGTGTTTCAGGGAGTTGCTGAAGCCTCATCTTCAATAATATCATCAATGGAAGTCTATGCGGAGCCCGAGGTATGGATCTTGACAGTTCAATCTAACTAGATCAACAATGCGTGAACTATTGTCGTTTGAATGTTCTACACAATGCGTTCATTCGTGTTTTGCTATTGAGATGTACGTATGGGTATTGGTCCCCAAGTACATTTTGTGTTTTCAATATTATTATACATACTAATGAAAGTTCTATGTTTCAGCGAGTCGATGGAGCCTCAGTGAGTGATGGATGTGCTTATCATGAAAGTATAGTCGTTGCAGCGCGAGAGGAAGTGGAGACATGCACACACGAGTCGGAGCAACAGCGTCCAGATGTTGAAGTTCGAGGCAAGAAGGTTTCAAAGAAAAGAAAGCAAAAGAAGGTTAGTGTCCTGTTCACTATATTATGTTGTCTTTCACTGTCAATAGTTCAATACTGTAAGTTGTGTTTAAACTGAACATCCCTTTTCTAATCTGTCCTCTAGTTGCGAGTGGGTGTAAGAACTAGATCTACACAGACAGTGAAGCGAACGAGAGATGTTGCTTGTCAAACCTTTTGGCAGGGACTTGAGACTGGAGATGCATCGTGCCAATGGGAAGAATATGAAGTGATTGACAACGGAGCTATACCACCACCAGCCATTGATAGTGAATGTCCTCCTGGTAGTTCGGATGCAGTCGGAGATCAATTCACAGAATCCACACCCGCAAAAAATAAGAGCATGCGAAAGTTGAAGACATTGTTTTTTTCTCCCATCTCCGGACAAGGAACAGATGTTGCAATGGAAGAGAATGAAGTGGACGACAATGAAACACCATCAATATCACTCAGCATAGCGGAAGACGATATCAGAGATTGTACCTTTCATGCGAGTGACATGTCCTCAACGTTACAGGCCGAACCAGCTGGGATGCAGAGTGACAGTATAAGGAAAGAGGCCAAATTCATTGTATTCGATAGCTGTTTGATGGATATTATTATGATGAAATGTGGGCATTGGGTTGGTGGGGAAGTATGTGGGGAGCCATTGATTAATGTGACTCGTGCAATTCGAGGCACTAACCTTAAAATACATGCCACCTGTACACAATATCATCCGTTCGCATGGTCTGCACAACCCATGCTGGGGCAACTGCCAGCAGGCAATCTACTTTGTGCAGCGGCCGCACTTTTTAGTGGTTCAAGTTTTAAAAAGTTACAGTATTTCTTTCAGTTTGTGGGAATCCATTTCATTGCGAAAAGTCAGTTCTACAAATACCAAACCGATTATCTATTTCCAGCCATCAGCGAAGCTTGGAGAATGGAAAAAATGTCAATGGAAAGTACATTCGCGGGCAAACGCTTCAGGCTAGCCGGTGATGGACAATGCGACAGTCCAGGATTTTCAGCCAAGTACTGCACCTACCACTTTCAGGACATGGAAAGTAAGAAAATTGTGAGTTCGGTGGTCGTGCAGGTGTCACAAAGTACATCCTCAGTGGCCATGGAGAAATTTGGCTTTGTAGCATCATTGCAAGAACTACAATCGCGGGGAATGGTGATCGACCTGATAGCCACGGACAGACACGTTTCAATTGCCAAGACAATGAGAGAACAGTACAAAAATATAAATCACCAATTTGACGTTTGGCATCTTGCAAAATCAATCAATAAAAAATTGTCGGCTGCAGGAAAAAAAAAAGATATGCAAGGTATTTCACAGTGGTCCAAGTCAATCAGCAACCATCTTTGGTGGAGCTCAAAAACATGTGAAGGGTCGTTGGAAATTCTACTGGAAAAATGGCGGTCAGTAATGTTGCACTGTAGCAACGTACATCGATGGTCGACAAATGAGCATTTCCACAAATGTGAACATGGCCATTTGTCCACAGAGGAGGCACGGAAGAAGAAGTGGTTGATTCCTTCATCACCCACTCACAAGGCCATTGAAAAGATTGTATTTGATAAAACTATAACAAAAGCTTTGAGGGGACTCACGCAATTCTGCCACACAGGAGATTTGGAGGTGTTCCACAATATGTGCCTCAAGTACAGGCCCAAAAGATTGCATTTTGGCATGGAAGGCATGATAAATCGGACTCTTCTAGCGGTCTTGGCACATAACCATAATGTTGGCCGTCAACAAAGTAGGACGACCGGAACTTTAGGGACGCTTCGCTACAATAAGGCCTTCACTAAAAGAAGTAAACAATGGGTGATCAAACCAGTGTTTGAGGATATGCAATATGAGTTTAGAGAGACTTATCGTAGATGTCCTCGATAGGCACATACATGGAGTGGTGAACGAACCTATGCAGGGGACAACTGCATTGCCACCCAACATTGCCTCTGTTCCATGTCCACCTAAAGCAGAGCTCATTGAGAAATACACATCACGGTTTAAATGATTGTAATTCGATTGTCTGTTCTCTCGAGTCTCCTCATGTTGCAGGCCCATTGCAATTAAACCAAACAGTAATATAAATCATTTTTACAAAAATTATAGAATGTTTCCGTATTACAAACACATGGCCGACCCATAGGGACAATAAAAAAAAAGGCACGCAGACAAGATGCCCTTACACTAACTGGAGCTAACTAGAAATGTGTGCTCGCTCAAAGTGAAGGTCAGCTGCTTTGATGTTTTGCTCGGGTGGCGGAACGGCCCACGACCCAATATAAGGTTCTATTGTGATTTGACCTTGACAGGCCGGGACCATCCTGAAAGACTAAGAAAAGATAATGAATAAAATTTCAGAAACGAAACGATGAGCCACGTTCATTAGAAGAAGTAACGTCGGCAAAGAAGGAGTGGTGTTTCGGGTCTGCCCTACACAGAGACACAATGGAAAATGCAAATATAATGTAAGTAACTTTTGATGAGTTTATACCGCAATTTCATTACTATACAGTGGCTTTAAAGACGGGTTCAGTTGTACTTGTTCGTTCTATGTGGCATAGTGTTTTCTACCGCGCACTATCTGGAGGAGAAACATCTGCTTTTACTGAAGCACCTCAAAACCTTCCTCTTTGCTTCTGCTTTCTCTCTCCCTCTCCCCTGCTACAACTGGTCCACTGTCTGCGACCTCGGTCCTGGGCCCTTCCACTCTCCACCTGCACTGCCTCCCTGTCAACCCCTGCACTGGGGGACTGTCTCAGTATCCTACAGCCCCCCCTTCCCAGCACTTGTTCTGCACTTACCTTGCACTTGCCACCAGCTGGCCCTATTTATTTATTATTTTATGCTACTTACCTTGTACTCCACTCCCCCCCCCTCCATGCCTCGCCACGCCTTTAAACACTTGTGTACACCCAGTAGCGCTGTCCTCGCTATGAAATGAATAATTTTAATAAGGATCTGATGGTGAGACTAATTTCATTTTTTATGTTTTTAGGTACATCATTCACTACTGTCTGTGTCACGAGTACCAGACACCGGCGGACGGCTTCTACAGCCGCCAGTTGCTTCTCCGCGTGAACAACGTTACCACCCTGACCATTTTATGGGACGATCGCCAAGTACAAGTATGCCCTTACGCGGTACTAACGGTTAGATGCAACATACCTACCGTTGTGGTGGCCTAGTGCCTCGTTGTTGGAACAGCCATGCGATTATCAGTGCGACAGAAGAGCTTATTTTTATCGTAAACCAACACCCTGTGTACTGCACACGAACATCGCTTGCCTCAAGACGAACTAATTTGGATCGAGAGCAAAGAAAAATGCAAATCGCTGAATATTCTCTAAACATTTGATGTCCAATAAACGTACTTTGCCAAATGTACAATCTTGCCGTTTGCTTTTAAACCACGGTTTCACATTCCGAATTGTGGTGCTGTATTGTGAGATGCTCTAAGACCCTGTGTACAGCAAAGGACCATCGCGTTCCTCAATACGAACTTTTTGGAACATGAGCAAATAAAAATGCAAATCGCTGAATATTCTCTAAACATTTGATGTCAAATAAATGTACTTTACCACATTTACAATCTTGCGGTTTGATTTCAAAGTACAGTTTCATATTCCGAATTGTGGTGCGCTGTATTGTGAGCTGATCTGTGTTGATTTCCGGGGTCTGTGTGGAGTCGCGTAGAAGACGCCTGGGCGCGTTTGCCTACGCAGCTCAGTCACGTCACGGATAGAGGCGGGGAATATGAATGTTTTGATAAAGTCTGTTTCAGGGGCGGGGGATTTGATTTAGTGCCGCAAAGGCAGGTGAGCCAGGTCGATGCGGCGGAATGATAGGATTATCACAAAATGGAGGCTGATTTCGAGTGCGATAATGGGCGAAAAGTCGGGTAAGGTCCATAGGAAAGTTTCCTACGATCTACCGATTTATGCTTACAAACACATGGCCGACCCGTAGGGACAATAAAAAAAAAGTCCCGGAACTATCCTTTAATGGAAAGCCCATCATAGGTCCCAGCCCCATAACCCTGGTCTGTCAGTAACACACTGCCTTTCACCAGCCAGTAATTGAATAGTTACCCAATTCTAATTAACATTAACATGCAATGGATTTGTCTTTCTATGCTTGCACAGACTAGTCTTCTTCCACCACACAGCATATAATGGCAGTAGGCACTATATAAATATCAACATAACATGCCAAGAAATTAAATAATTGTATTAAGCGGCTACCTCAAAACACTCTCCATAAAAGCCATTCACTGCGCCACACAAAATTGAAGTATTAAGGACATACAAGGTAGTTAGAAAATCTTTATTCACTCCCACCTGTTGCTGCTCATGTAAACGTGGTCAGGCACAGTAACAGTATTGGGATTGAAATTGTTCTCACCACCCCAATCCTCATAGGTGAGTCAGTTCTGAGTCTCACTAGCGAAGTCCAAACCTCATTCCAATTCACCCACTATTTAGTACCCCTAAAGAATAGGTTTTGGAAAGACAAACATGTACCAGGAAATACACATCAACCCAAAGTAACCACAATCACCGTTTAGGGTTTGGCAGAAACCATCTCGATTAGCAACGCAGCCAATTGCACAATTGAAATTGCAATGCTCATTTTAGAATGAGCGATCCAGACACCATTGTTTTTTGCGCGTCCACCATTACCATGTAGGCTAATAATGCACCCGTTAAACCAAACGTAGGCTTTGATAGTGCACCTTTTATAAAGTGATGCATGTGTGAAACTTGGGTCCGAAATTAAACCATGAAAACCATTAAGGAGAACATTCTTTCCATAGGTGTTAAATTTCACACACTTTCTGGTCTTAACATTAATACCAATCACACCAATGATTACGACAACTAAATGCACTGATCAATCAGTACGATGGTGTGTGCACAAATGGCGGATTGAACTAGTGAAACCGCCAATGTGATTAAGAAATCAATTTCCCTTTTGGTGAACTTTATTTTCCATTTAGTCAGTTTAAAGAAACTGAAACATAGCGGATACATTTCTGCATGAAGTGAAATATCGATCTATGAGAAACAATTCAGACCCACTAAATAGACAGTTTCATTAAATGACACTTCCTCTATTTTATGTTGCAAAATTCACGGATCAAAATCGTGTAATCAACACATGGGTATACCAATAAAGAAACGTATACACCATTGAATAATAAAATGGCTTCAGGATATCATTCAAACTCCAGAGAATGCCTTTTAAATTGTTAAAGGCACATCCAAGCTATGTTCCTTAGACGCCAAGGATTCATGTACGAGTTCACAAAACACGATTGCAACAATATAAAATGGCCCTTCAGGCCAAAAGTTAACAAATAACATTGAAACATGTACAGTCTCTAGAGTTGGATTAATGTCTTGCACAATTACAGGGATGCTTTCTCAATGCATGATAATCCTTTAGGCCGCTTTAAAAAAAAAATGGCTACCTCACCGAGACAATTTGAGGAATCTTGGTGTTCCACTTAAACCAACTACCCTCAAGTTCCTCAATTTCTCTATTGTGGCTTTCTAACACAGCCAATACGTCCTAGACTGATATATTTGGTATGGTGGCAGTCCCCTTAAGGATTAGATGGTCTTCAAACTGATTGTCATGTGTCCGCTCATTGCGACATTTGATGAATATTTATCTTGAAGAGGGCCATCATGGTTCGTTATGATATTGTAGCTTGATACCAGACCACAAAGAGCTATTCCGATTCAACTTGCTGGTGATGCTCCCTTCCAAATTTACAAATACCACAGACCTTTGGGTCCCAGTGCAAATCTTATTTTCTTAGGAGTGCCTCAGACCAGTTTTGTCCATCCACAGTATCCTCACCATCTTCATGGTCTCTTCCGTTTTAAAAAGGCATTTCAAGACAGGTTAACATTCAGTTCTTTAAACGGAATAACAGCCACCATCCTGCCTGCACTGTATATAGATCTGTAGAACGTGAATCTTTCCTTCTAAAACGCCAATTGATGCTCAGAAGGTACTGGTAGGAAGGAAGGCCCCATTCTACACAGTTCTGCTTGGGGAAAAGGCATTTAAATTGTTGGAGTGGAATTATATACAGTGCATCAAGGAGACTTGCTTCTGGAACCAATGAACTTGATTAGAACCAAACTGGACAAACATTTTTGGGGAGCATAAGACATTTACACTATGGCATCCAATATGGGAAAGTAACTTAACTTGAGGTTAACGCCTGCAGGTCCTGGCCGACGTGGCCCACACCATTGAGAGTACATTTTTTCAAACAGGAACAATGCCCACAAGTCAGCATGAAACTACTGCAAGGATGACTACATAGTGAAACCTGGTCTCAGTCCAAAAGCATACAGCAAAAGTGAGCAAGCAAGGGTCCCATGCAAGGATACCTGGATGCTGGCAGAGCACCACAGTTTATGCTCAAAGGCTAGCAAAAATAAATAAATAATCTAATTATGAAGTTTTGCAGGTATTCGATAGCACAGGAACTACTTGGAAGCGCTGCAGTTCCATTCACTAGCAAGGATAGCACCCTCACCTTGTGTCCCTGGGGTCTGTCATGTCACCCTGGGTCCATGGGTCTCGAGTCTAGTCAAGAAATGTTGGTTCTGTGTACATGTGGAAAACCAGCATTCAAGCCAAGGAGAAGTGACTTGGTGCACAGCTAGCAGCATGCAAGTTGACATTAGCATCCTGCTTATACCCGTACCTAGACAGCCATCAGGCGCACACCAAAAAAAAAAAAAATGTTTCACTTTGATGACCTTGTAGTAGTTAGTCTCCATTAACACTAACCCTACTTTTAAAGGATGGTCATCTGCATTTCATGGTCGCAAAAGGACCACTGAACAGAGTAGGAGGGGGTGCTACAACAACTTCACCATACCATTTAAGAGCAAAGTATGAATGTTGCCAGGTACAGATGTCTAATCCTTGATGGCAGCAATATGGCCGTGCTGGATCATGCCTATGTACACAAGAGGAGCCCTTCCTCCACAAGGATACATCTATAATGGGCCACTGCATGGATCACCTGGTTAGGTTGAGCACCAGCCTATTCCATGACTTGCATCTTTATTCTAAAAATAAATAAATTAATAAATAAAAAAGGGAACAACCACAAGGTGTGAAAGAGCCCTTTGCATCCCATATTGTGCAACCTTTAACATAGGGGGACCAGGTTTCCTTCCTCTGCCTGCAAGGTAGAGGGCGGAATCTCCCCGCCACCTAGCAATTTTCTGCAGTCCCCCACTGCTAATCGAGTGCTGCATGCCAAGCTAGACCTACAAAGATATGCGCTTAGTCCACCAGAACCTAGCCACTAGTGCAATGGAAGGGGCATGGCCCATGTGGATGGGCCTCTGCTTGAAATTCCTGTAGGGAGGTAGGCTCATATTTCATATCCACCCCATCACTCCAATTGGCTTTGTTGGCCTTACCCTAACACCACAAACTGCCCGCCCACAATATGGCGGCCACAAGGTTCTATGTCATATTTCCACTTTTTGTTGGTCACCTACCAAAAAGGCTTGTTTTTTTTTTAGCGGCCTGGAAAACGCGAAAGTATCACATCCCTTTGCCCCCCCACCCTTGCTGAGGGGATGTTGTTGAAATCAGGGAGGGAGGGGTTTCCACCCCCAGAGTCCCCTGCCTCAGCTGGCGCCCTCCCCAGTCCCCCAAAGCATACCCCTACCCGATAAACAGAAAACACACCCCCACAAACACATACGTGTTCTCCCGCAACAGTTCTTCCTGGTACTTTTGCAGCCTGTGTGCATTTGTGTGTGGCAGGGGCATGACTACTTGATTTAGAAAGACTGCTCTGTGTTGTCACAGAGCGGTCTAAAAATCGGTCTTTTTAGAAAAAGACATTTTCACTCCACATGGGCCACAAAGCACCACTGCATAGCTATGTGGGTACACCAATTATCTAAAATGTTTTACATTTTATTTGAGGTTGGTGAATAATATTAGTCAGTGCACTCAATCCCCTTTATTTTTAGTGGTTATTTCGGTTTGACTATTCCAAGCTATGTGGAGGTCAGTGGCTGCATGGCTACATATAGGAGGTATTCACCAACCGGTCTGAGTTTATTTAGTAGGAGATTAGGATTCTATGTTAACCTGTCCGCTTCAATGTATACGTTTCTCACAAATTTCTTTCTCCAATAAATTCCAATGGACACTAATTAGTGAATAAACGTATTGGTTTAATTCATTTGTTTCAGCGTATTCATTCACAGCTTTTAAAACAATTTTGTGCCCAGGTCATATGAGGTGGCTAGGATGGGGCCAACATAAATCCGCTAGGAGGCCCGTGCGTGTGTTTCGCCTTTCCTTGGGCTTTAATGTACTAATACAGTGGTTTAGTACATAGTTGTTTCTCATAAAGACAGTGCAATTTTACACTGGACTATAAATGAACCCTCCCAGTGAGATACAACACACGAACGGCAATATTACATGCTGGCATGTCTGTCCATTACTGAGATTTAGTTCACCCACGAATACACGAATCTTCAATCGCTCATGACGGTTTGAAATTTTAAATTAAAATTCACTTAACCTTTTGTGGCAACTTTATGGTTTCAATTGAAGCCTTTTCAAAAAGATTAAAGCCTAACGGCACCAAAAGGTACAAAAACCACTGTCAAAGGAAAAGAAAAAAAAAATAAAGATTTGTCTTCAGCTGGGAACAAAGAAATGAGGATGCGAAGAAAATATATCCAAGAACATGAAACGAAATCGAAATGTAGCCAACAGTATGAAGGTTCATTGCACCAAAGAATTACTCACACAGAAAAAAACCTTGGAAATCTTCAAATCTGCAAGTAATCTCCAAAACTATTCAAGTAAGCTTGTTAATATCGAACCCTCCAGAGACCTTATGGAGTGTTCCAATCTGTTAAAATAAATATCCAAAAAGGTCAGACATAGAAACATCAATCTTTCCTTATTAGCAAACAATGTCCACTCTTCCGATCAATATTATCATCAAAACAAATCAGGATGTGAGATCACAACAGGGCTGTGATGTTTTGGATACATTTATTCGATCTCAAAACAATATTCAGCACAAAAATGTTAAGTTTTCAAATTTTTGGGATAAGCAAAACAGTAAAACAGACAGGTTTCAGGTTCTAAAAATGGGGGTACGTCTGGGTACCAACCTCTTGATTATTGAGGTAAAATCCCCATATGGGTGCACATGTGGATACAATAATTAGACAAATCAATCTGAAATTGAGTGTGTGCGACCCAGGACTATTCTTGGTCCATGGGTATTTACATGACAGTATACACAACAATATACATAAACATACAAAGAGGGTCAAACAGTTGCGTCACAAATCGACACTGTAGTGTTTCGGCCAACAGTGGCATTCATCCTGAAGCGGGAAAAAAAACTAAATAAAAAACAACAAACAACCACATTAGTGAAACCGAGCATCTCCATTGACGCCCCCTGATTGAGAGTTCAAGGTTCACTACCAATAAAGCAATGTGAAACAAAACACATTCATGGGTACGCTGTTTAAAAAAAACATCCACTTCCTCAGTCGAGATTGCTCAACCCCCTGAATGTACAGACGGATAAGGGGAAGAAATGCATATATTAGTAGGAAAGTCCATTTGAGCCAGTCACACATTCCACAATGCCACCTAGAAGCCATCACTGGAAGTTCACCTCCAGTCCTGAGCCACAACAGCAAGGTAGGCGTGCGAGCTCCATGAATGGGAGCTATCCTCTGTTGGTGAAATGTGTAGGAGGGGATGGTGTTTTGACATCTGAAGGCTTACCAACATAGGGCTGGGAATGATTCAGTCACATGTCGGGCAATGCAAGATGTGACTGACATTTTATTACCCATATTTGCCTCTTGTGATAACTTGCTTATTGGCAAATCTCTTCAGGCCAGTCTACCCCAACAGGAAAGGCGTGATAGACAAGAGCACTTTTCTATGTGGGCAGAAGGAGGAAACTGTATCAACTAGTGTTGTGGGGTGGAGGGTTGAAAAGTGAGACGAGAAAAATCCATAGAGCCTTGCATGCCCTGTGGTGGGATGGTCATGGGGTAACTTGGATGTGGACGGAGTTGGTGGAATTGAGCTACGAACAAAATGTAGGGTTGGGGGGAGTTTCACGGGAGGCTTTCCTACAGGATTACTATGCGCCAACACCATCAGCATCTGTGGGAGAGTTGTTCCTCTCCTTTGCCCTGCAAAAAGCTGGGGAGCTGAATGGTCAGGAAGTGGCGTCCACTCGACTTGTGTTCTGCACGAGTATATAGAAACCATTTCCACATTAGCATGCAAACTGAAAGGAAGGTGCGAAACTTATATTTCACCTAAGGTACCAATCAATATGCAAGATTGCAACGTGAGTGATTCACAATGGTAATTGCAAAATACCAAATACTTATTTTTAACCTACCACTTTGCATTTATGAACCCTACCACTTACAGCACCACTGATTTTGCATATTCAACTTAATTCTATACATATGCCTACTATTTTTGTTAGTCTGTTCCTTTGTGGATTGTATACTTTGTAACACGAGAACACATTTAAAATGGTTATATTTTAAACAGGGTGTGTTTGACGTTCAAAAAATGAATAAAACAAATATTCTGTCTACTATTCGGCTTCGGATAAATACTAAATATGCTATTCGGCACACCCATGTTAAAGAGACAATATAATTCTGTCAACTCACAAATACACATCTTGACCACCCATAAAGCCACCCTGTTAGTCTCTAATAGTACATCATGTGAATCACCCCAGCAACATCTGGTCCAGTCTCTCAAAGTACAAATATCTAAAGATGCAGCCATGCAGACTCACTCAGATCTGCATGTAAAGGTTTTCCCTGATACCTTTAAGTGTATGCCATTGATAAATACTATGTTGCAAGGACTGAACAGCCCTCCTCCACCACACAGGACCAGATAATGCATGCCTGTAAAACGTATTGATGTACAATGGTCCACTGCTTCCTGAAATAGGCTAGTGATCAAATACCAAAAATGAATTACATTTGCTGATTCTCATTTTCAAAATATAACTGCCTCCAACTTATCCAAATGAGGGATCTTACACTTTGCTATTCAAAACTACCCCCACCCAGACAGACAGCCTTCCTCCCCCCCCCGCCCATCAGAGGCATTTCCATCCACCCAACCCTTCAAGAATATCAAGCGTTTGCTTTCTCTTATTTGAGATAAGGATATTTTCTCTGTAACGCTGCATCCTTCGATTAGTCAGTCTGTTATATGCACATTACAAAGTTTGTGTTAAGGAGTAGAACAGAATCTCTACAATTGTAGGCTCTCGTGCAACTGTTAAGGTTGTTCATTTAGGGTGCACCCTAAGTCTCCTGAGAGAGTCCCCCGGGAACACGAAAAACCCATATTACGTTTCTTTTTAACTGCTTGTGTTACCTCATGGTTAAAGAGGTTCTTAGCATTCACAACATATATGACCCAAACCAACTCCACTGCTTCTAAACATTTTACTTTAAAGAAAGAAATTGAAGTGGCGGTCTTGGCTTGGGTATGCCATCACATTGTGGGTGCTGTGTGACATTTACAGTCCATCTGTATAAATGTTGGGAGAATTAAACCATAGTGAAGAGAGCAAAAGAAGCTTCTGAATACATTATGTGACCAATGACTATTGCGTGGCCACAGTTAACGAAAGACAGCAGCGTTAAAATACCCCACCTTG